>NC_042616.1:112912845-113248457 GCF_901001135.1 Rhinatrema bivittatum
CTAAAAATATTTAGACAATAAAATAGCTTTTTCTTCTAGACTTTAACACCTCCCCCTACTAAAGATTTGGTCATCATGTATTCATCCTCTCCTAAACAATCTGTCCTCAGATTAGGATTAATATCAACACCGACAATCTACAGCCCTCACCAATACATATTAACATTTAAAGAAGAATATACGTTATAATAGCATGCTCCAAATACCAGTCAGATAAGGACAAGATGGGCAAGTCCTGACTGCAAACAGCTATAGCAGGTTTTAGCACTTAAAATTAAGGTTTATGTCCTGTGATACATAAAATACTAATGACGTTAAAGAAGGCAAAGAAACAATGGGAAAAAACGCACTATGAACATGATTTAACAACATCTGCACAGCCCCAAATTAAATCTCATAATTGCCTTACTTAGTGATGACCTTGCAGAAGAGAGGCACATATGGTTTCAGCTCTTCTGGAAGTGAATTGAGGCTAGAAAGAGCTCTGAAATATATCATGCCATTGGTTGGCTGTTCACAGTACTGCACAGGAATGTCACCAGCTGCAAACAAATAAAACATAAAAGACAATATGTATACTCTCTTTCTAAGACATTATGAAATAGATATGAACTGGTCTAATTGAGATTAGAGTACGAGTCTTGAACTCAGGTCATGCATCATGGCTGGCAAAGAGCAGGCGTTCTCTGGGAGAAGGAAAGGAAGGGCCCATTACCAGAGGTTCCCAAACCTGTCCTGGGGGAGCCCTAGCCAGTTGGCTTTTCAGGATATCTGCAATGAATATGCAAGAAATAGATTGCCTCCACTGTATGCAAATTTATCTCATGTATATTCGTTGCAGATATCCTGAAAACCCAACTAACTGGACAGGTTTGGGCACCACTGGCCTATGCAATAACACTTACACAAAACCTATTTTAGTGTGGGCTCAAAAAAATCCACTTAATGAGCAATGCAAAAAGATTTAGCATGTTTGTGGTAAAAAAAAAAAATATATCAGAAATAGCATGGTGACACTATTCTCATTCACGGAAACACAACTGTATTGTCTAAATAGCATTTGCATGCTACTTACCAAGGACATGCTAAATAATGTTAAGCATGATAAACTGAGCATGTCAGTTCTCTCTTGTTTCCTCTGGCTAGCTTCAAAGGGATGTACAACCAAGATTGGTATATGGGAGTTACTTGTCAGTGCAGAGAAACGTGAGAGTTAGTACATTCTAGGTGAGGTCAAAGAGGAGCAGTAACTTCTAGAACAGAAAATTGATATGACTGCATGTCTAGAACCATTTCTCATGAGTATCAGTAAGGCTCTTCACTGAGCAGTGAGAGAGGACCTGGTTGGAAACAGAAGGGCACATACAAGTGGGAGAGCCAGAGAGGAATACCGCCATTCTGACTCAAAAGGGCACCAAAATCTGACCACCCCCTTTATAACCACCCTATAGTGGCTGCACCAGTCTACTGCCGCCTCAAATCTCAAACATGAACTCTGCACTTAAACGAAAACTGGTCAGCTGAAAAAAAAAAGTTTGAGATTCAGAAATCTCTTCGGCCTCAAAACTCTTAACACCTAAAAATAGTCTTTGGCTACAATAACAATATCAATGATAAAGACCTTTGTCCCAGGAAAATACATTGCCTTATGTAAAGAAAGGAGGATTTATTTTTGAAGTGGGTTACTGATATAAGACATGGGACTATTGGAGCAGATGTTATGGGAAGTGTACAGCAGCGGAGAGGACAGGGAAGAGAGAAAAAAAAAAAAGGGAAGTGTGACAGAGGAAGGAGTCCAGAAAGGAAAACATTAATACTCATCTGAGTGCTTCCAAAAAATTCTATAGTTATTTAGATAAGAGAATGTATTTTCAAACTAAAGGTTCACCGATAACTTTTTCAAACACTTTTGTGTACAATATATAAAGACACAATGTTGTGGATATCTTGTGAATACTAAATAATTAAACCCAGTTTCAATCCATCACACTCTAATAAAATAAGTGTGAAGCCTAGCCTAGTTCCTCAAGTTGGTGATGGGCAGCAGGGAAGCACTCTTGAATTGCTGAATGGTGGTATGGATGGTTGTTATGGCAACAGCCATAAAAGAAAATTGGTTCTTACCTGCTAATTTTCATTCCTGTAATACTACAGATCAGTCCAGACAAGCAGGTTTTATTCATCCCTACCAGCAGATGGAGGCAGAGGACAAATCTTTGGGCACTGCTACTTATCTGAGTACCACCTGTAGTCCCTCAGTATTGGCCTGTACCCAAGTCAAGATAATTTAACAGGGCAAACTAATACCCCAGGATGGATACCCCTAAACCGGATAGCCACCAACCAAAGTAAATATCACCTCCAGAAACTTTGCAACTTCAGAAACAGCTAACAAAATTTGTTTTATTTTTATTTATTTTTACAAATCTCTTCGGAAGAGCACATAGACCCAGCAGCAGAACAAGTAGTCTTTTGGCAAAGATACCACGGGTGGGCTTCTGGACTGTTCTGTGGTATTACAAGAACGAATATTAGCAAATAAGAACCAATTTTCCTTTCCTGAACATACCCAGATCAGTCTAGACAAGTGGGATGTATCAAAGCCCCCCTCCACCACATCGGGCAAGAACCAGAAAGTCCCGCTCTCAGCACACTCTGCCCAAAGGACGTTGCTTCCGGCTCACGTACATCCATCCTTGTTTTTTTAAAGTGTGAAGTGAGGACCAAACAGTGGCCCTACATATCTCCTGAGGAGACAACAGCTGACATTCAGCCCACGACGCCGCCTGAGCGTGAGTGGAATGAGTTTTCAGACCCACCGGAATCAAGCAGCCCCTTAGCAATATAGGCAGAGGTAACAGTCTCCTTCAACCAGCAAGCCAGTGAAGCTTTGGACGCTTTCTCTCCCTTCTTAGGTCCACCGAACAAAACAAACAAACAAATAAATAAACGATCAGATTGTCTTAAAGAATTGGTGACCTTCAGATAGCGCAACAGGGCACGCCTAACATCCAAGAGATAGAGATCCCCACCCATAGAGGAATCATGAGACCAATCCAGAAACCCAGGAAACTCCACAGTCTGTGATTCACATGAAAGGTAGAAACAACCTTAGGAAGGAACGAAGGCACCGTACGTAAAGACCCTGGCGGTAGAAATCCGCAGGAAAGGATTGTGGCAAGAAAGGGCCTGTAATTTCGAGATTCGCTTGGCAAAACAAATAGCCACCAAAAAGACAGTTTTCAAGGTAAGGAGCTTTAAAGAAGCACGACTCAAAGGTTCAAAGGGAGCCTCACAAAGAAAACGCAACATCAAATTGAGATTCCACTCCGGACACACATGCTTAACGCCTTTCAGGAAATGCACAACGTCGGGATGGGAAGCCAAAGGCCTGCCCTGCACCTTTCCTTTGAGACAACCCAGAGCAGAGACCTGGACTCTAAGCGAGCTAAAAGCCAACCCCTTTGAACAAGCCTTGCTGTAAAAAGGACAAAATTTGCGGGATGAAAGACCACAACAAATCCACATTCTGCTGACCACACCAGATCTCAAAAACCATCCACACCCTAGAATAAGCCATGGAAGTGGCAGGACGACAAGCCTGAAGGAGGGTTGCAATAACTGGCTCCGAATACCCCTTCAGCTGCAATTGCCGCCTTTCAAAAGCTAGGCCGCGAGATAGAAGTGATCCACCCAATCCAAAAACATGGGACCTTGGCATAGCAGACCTTGCAAATGAGCCAGCCTCAACAGTCCATCAACTGCCAGATGCACCAGATTGGCGAACCATGGATGTTGTGGCCACTCCGGAGCTACCAGAATCACAGATCCTGGATGCTTTTCTCTCCATCTGAGCACTCGTGTTATGAGTGGCCACTGCAGGAAAACATACAGAAGAATCCCTGTTAGCCACAGGCATACTAGAGCGTTGAGGTCCATCGCTCCGGTCTCTCGCCTGAGACTGAAAAACCTTTCAGTCTTTGCATTGGCTCACATCGCCATAAGATCCAGCTGAAGAGTCCCCCAACGGGCACAAACGTGGCTCCAAGTTTCCAGGGAGAATTCCCAGATCCAACTGTCACCTGCTGAGATAATCCACATGAATGTTGTCCTCTCCTGTGATGAGAGAGGCTGCGATGCCCCCGAGATGAAGCTCTGCCCACACAAACAAGAGCTGAGCCTCTCAAGCTACAGCAGGACTCTTGGTTCCTCCCTGGTGATTGATGTATGCCACTGTTGTCGCAATGTCCGAGAACACTCACACCATCCGACCTCGGCCCAAGGGAATTTATTTATTTATCTAACATTTTTTTCTATACCGTCGTTTGGTGGGAACCATCACAACGGCTTACATTAAGGCACATAAAATGAGGCTAACGTATCTTAAGTTACATAGGTGCCATTTTAGGGTCAGTAACAAAGTTTGTAAATGATATTAATTGGTAAGTGTAATGAGTCATTTCCAATTCACATTTTAACAGTTTAGGTTACTAGATTACCTTTATCGTTGTACTTTCACCCTTTTGCTGAGCTTTAAAAGAATGAAACATTTGAAGGGCCCTGCCACCGCCCTCATCTCCAACCAATTGATGGATCAGGTCTGCTCAGGCCCTGGGCCATCCTGCCCAGACACACTGCACCCCAGCCCCTGAGACTGGCATCTGTAGTGATCACCACCCATTCTGGGACTTCGAGGGGCATTCCCTTCTTCAAATTGGCCCTCGACATCTACCACGCTAGACTGGATCTGGCCTACTTCAGGAGAGGTAGGGGAAAAAAAGTACTGCTTCAACATGGAATTCCAACGGGAGAGCAATGCCTTCTGAAGCGGGCGCATATGAGCAAACGCCTAAGGTACCGGCTCCAAAATCAAGACCATTGAGCCTAGGACTTGCAGGTAAATCCCAAACCCTCGGAACAGAGAGGCTGAGCGAGCAAGCTATCTGATCTCGGATCTTGATCACCCTGTCAGCTATGAGGAACACCCTGCCCAGCTGAGTATCGAATCGGGCCTCCAAGCATTCCAGGGACTGAGAAGGTACCAGGTGACTCTTCGTCAGGTTGATGATCCAGCCCAGCGACTCCAATAGAGATCGTACATCGAGCACAAGCACTCCTCCTGCGACCGCCCGGATAAGCCAATCACCAATCGTCCAGATAGGGGTACACCAATATGCCGACCTTTGTCAGGGCTGCCACAACAACCAACATCACCTTCATGAAGGATCGAGGAGTCGTGGCAAGGCCGAAGGGAATGGCCCGAGACTGAAAATGCTGACCCAGCATCTTGAACCAGAGGAACTTCTGATAGTCCTGTCAGATGAGGGATGTGCAGATAAGCCTCGGTGAGATCCAGAGATGCAAAAACTCTCCTTTTCGGAATGCCGCAATCACAGAACTCAAAGTTTCCATCCAGAATCGTGATACCTTCAAACTCCGGTAGACCTTTTGGAAGTCCAAGATGAGCCGAAAGATGCCCTCTTTCTTTGGAATCACGAAATAAATGGAGTACCTTCCCTGTCCTTGTTCAGAAACCGGAACAGGGACTACAGCTTCTAGACTTAACCCGTTGAAGGGTCTCCTGGATTGCCACCTGCTTGCTTTGGGAAAGACAGCGTGACTCCAGAAAGACCGACCTGAGAAGGTGAGAAAACTAAGGCATAACCCTGATGACCTCTAGCACATTCTGGTCAGAGGCGATCTTGATCCACTCCTTGTAAAAAAGGGACAGTCTGCCCTGATTGCCGAAGATGAGGAGTGGACCTGCCTGACTTCATTGGAAGATTTGATTCCGCCTACTCCGTGTGCAGACCCACCTCTAGAAGACTTTCCGGAACCTCGAAAGGACTGCTGTCTGCTTGATGACTGCTGTGACTGAGGGTCCAGCAGATCTGCCAGAGCGGAATAGTCTTCACTCTCGAAACCGG
The DNA here is from genome assembly GCF_901001135.1 of Rhinatrema bivittatum. Lineage (NCBI taxonomy): Eukaryota > Metazoa > Chordata > Amphibia > Gymnophiona > Rhinatrematidae > Rhinatrema > Rhinatrema bivittatum. The sequence goes on from NC_042616.1 coordinate 112,918,773, forward strand.
GGACAAGAGGAGAAAGGCTTCAGTGTTGACTTCTTATCCTCTGGCAGTCTGTTGCCTTTGGTCTCCCCCAAGGATTTCATGAGCTGGTCGAGGTCCTCCCCGAACAAAAGCTTGCCCTTAAAGGGAAAATTACATAACTGACTTGGATGAGAGATCCACTGACCAATTGCACAACCACAACAGCCATCTGGCCGCCACCACCAAATCCATGCTTCGTGCCATGGTCCGCACAAGGTCATATAAGGCATCATCCACACAAGCGACCCCTGCCTCAAGGCGGGCTGCCTGTGCCGGGGACAGCATCCATATAACCATCTCCCTCCTCCCTACAACTGAGTGTACAACAGATTGTTTCTCTTATGTCAAGGACTCAGCGGATTTCATTAAAATATTAGATCAGTTGGATGGTATTGAAGAGGAATGGTGGTGGGTTACTGCTGATATTTCTTCCTTGTATACAAATATACCTCAAGACTCAGCCATACAGATTGTTCATGTGGTAGTGGATAAAAGAGATGTCTGATAGAAAGAAGTACTATTAACAGAACTGCTTAATATGATGTAACCAAACACTAGATGCTGAAAAGCATCATATAAATGGAAACTTTTAATATCTGAATTTATATAGTGAGTAGAGACCTCATATATATTTAGTGGAGGTAACGATGTTTATTCACACTAATAAACGATAGCTCTTACTGTAATTCTACAGGTATATTAATTCACCATCTTTGAATTATATATAATCATGGGTCTCACTCACAGTAGGTCTCATTCACAGATTTTTTTTTATTTTTTCTTCCTTTTTTTGAAAATGAGCAAGTGTTTCTTTTTAACGTTCTTGTACTTTAGGAGTTTTATCGGCAATTACTAAGCGCTTTAGCGCTACTATTTTAGAGTTCTTTCAAAAACATATGCGGTTCCGATTTTGTCAGCAATTGCTATAAATTCAATTTTAAAGTGTTTTCCCGCTGGCAACTTATACGCGCTTTAATGTTGGAGCGCTTTACCGCTAGCAACTTATCTTGTCCTTTATTGTGCTGATGGCTGTATGCTGAGAGTTGAGCAAAAACGAATGAATGTTGATCAATGAGTAGAGACTCCTGCCCGACACGGCTCGTGTTTCATTGGCTGCTTCATCAGGGGCTGGCACTCTTTCCAGGTAAGGTGAAAAAGCAACCAATTACAACCTGTCTGCATTTTTTCTATTGGTAGTCAAGTCTGTCCAGTCTTTGATTTTGTGATTGGCTGTTAGCAATATCCCGTGGTTGGGTTTAAATAGAGCCCGGGGAAAATCAAAATGGAGGACCATATTTGGGGCAACAATGAACTGAGATTGAAATGAGCAGAACGATTCGTAAATCTGTGGAAAGTATGTATGACGGTTCATTGATGTCTTTTTTTTGGCTGTCATAAATATGAAGGGTTGTAATTGTATGCTTTTTCACCTTAGCTGTGGAGATAAAATTAAAAGATAGTGCCAGCCCCCTGATGAAGCAGCCGAAACACGAGCCATGTCGGGCAGAAGTCTCTACTCATTGATCTCAACATTCATTCATTTTCGCTCAACTCTCAGCATACTGCCATCAGCACAATAAAGGACAAGATAAGTTGCTACCGTTAAAGCGCTCCAACATTAAAGCGCGTATAAGTTGCTTTTTTCTTTTTGCTGATGGTCAACTGTCAACTGATCTGTCAACTGATCTGTCTATGTTCCTTTGCCTTTTGCTGGCTTACAAAATTCAAGAGTCAAACTGATCAAAATTTTTAAAAAGTTTAAACAGCTGAGAAAATAGTGACCCTAGCTACTACCTACAATCATTTTTTCATGCTATAGATATTAGAGGATAACAAAATTGATCAGACATGTCCCCTTTTGCAAGCTCTCTCACTAGCACCTCTTGCATTCAGTGTCTGACAAGTCTTGCTACATTTCCCCCAAACCAATACATCAGGTTTAAAATGTGATGTATGTAAAACTGCAGATTGTCAGGAAAAAAAAATCATCTTTAGACATTAAAGAACCTTCCCAATAACTCCCACATTGATAAAATTTCTCCCAGTGTTCATGCAGAGAAGATGGATTTTTTTTTTTTTTTTTTACTAGGCCTAACAGTACTACTGTTTTCATAAATAAGCACCACTTAGCTACATAAAACACAAAGTTTGACCAGCTCAGTTAACCCTCCAAGGAAAGATTGTGATCTCATTAACCTGCAGTTGCTATTTCCAGTGCCGTGAATTGCATTCTGGGATCAATATCAGACACTTTCAATGCTGGAAGACAGGAGGCGTCCTGTGACTTGCTCTGAAGGGAAATCAATTCTAAACCTGGAATGAAAATGGGAAGGGGGAGACACAAATTACTCGTTTTCTTCTTTTCTCAACTTTGAAGAAAAATTTAATAGTAATGCTAATCTCCTTTGGTTTAGTTACAGCTTTAGAAAGTTCTGAGAAAGTTACATTTTATTGAGCTCGACATTACTGTTAACTGCACATTATGTAAAAGCAACATCATCATCATGCAATCAGTTTACACGTTTCTATATAGTTACAAATGTATTTAGAGGCATTTCAGCTTTGACAGCACAAAAGGCAGCCGAAAACATTTTCTCCCTACACACACACACACTTAAGGGTATAGCAATATATAGGGCAAACGGCCTATATAAAAGGAGACTATAATTTCTCAATACATTTTGGAAATTTATGGAAATGGATTGGGAAGAGCAAGCAGCCTTCTGATAGACTGGGCAGGGTGTTGTAAGCTCACACATGGAGAACAAGCGTTCTCCCAGTGGTTGCCAAGTCACAAATCACTAGGAAAATAACCACTAAAAATGTTACTATCTTAGCAGCTGTAATTATTGTTAGTAACATACTTGGCTATATAGACTGACTCCAGCATTATACAGATTTTTTTAAAAAACAACATTTGTTTGGTTTTTACAGAGAAGTTGTATTCCCCTTTAGCACATATGCTTGCAGCGAGCATTTTAAGTTTGTCAACATTTGAGCTAGCCAACTGATATTTTATTATGTTTGATATAAATCAACTTCATCAGTTTAGAAGATTTTTATTTATTTATTTATTTATTTATTTAAAGTCTCTTATATACCGATGTTCGTATGCACATCGCATCGGTTCACAAAGAACAAAAGCTTTTGGGCGGAGCCCTTACATATAACAGCAGAATATAAATAACTTTCGGGCGGGGGCCCTTACATGTAACCATAAGAATACATTAAACAGGGGGAGGGTAAAATACTGGTTAGGCGATGCAGTATTCCAAAAATTAAATGGATACAATCAACTATATACAAAAATAGGTGAGTACAAAGTACAAAATCAGCAGGCATTCTTAGTCATACATCGATAAGGCATTCCTGGTCAGTTACTTGACTTGTTACACGCTTGTTGTTGGTGATGTTTCTGCGTGGGATGGGGGGAAAGTGGGTAAGCTTGAAGAAACAGCCAGGTTTTGAGGTTCTTTTTGAATTTAGGAGTAGAGGTCTCAATGCGGAGTTCAGGCGGTAAGGAGTTCCATATAGTGGGGCCAGCTAGGGAAAATGCTCTGCTCATGGTAGAGGAGAGTTTGATAGATTTGATAGATTGTTTACAGAGGGTTCCTTGTAGGGCTGGGCGAGTAGGTCTATTCGATGTGCGGGGGAGGAGGGGGGGGTTGATCCAATTAAGGTTATCATTCAACAGACTTTTATGGATGAGGGAGAGTGCTTTGTAGAGTATTCGGGAGGGTATTGGGAGCCAGTGTAGCTCGATAAGTGTGGGGGTAATGTGGTCTCTTTTTCTAGAGTTAGTCAAAATACGAGCTGCGGCATTTTGCAAAAGTTGTAAAGGTTTAGTATGCGTTGAGGGGATGCCAAGGAGGAGTGCGTTGCAGTAGTCTATTTTAGACAGGATAATAGACTGAAGAACTGCGCCAAAGTCGGAAAAGTGAAGTAATGGTCTAAGTTTTTTTATCGTTTGTAGCTTAAAGTAGCAGTCCTTTATGATAGAGTTAATGAATGGTTTGAAAGTGAGATGGTTATCAATGAGTACACCTAGGTTGCGAGTGTGTGCAGAGAAAGATGTAGATGCGTGAGAGGGTGGGATAGCTGGGAGCGGGTGCTTATTAGAGATGATTAGAAGTTCAGTTTTGTTGGGATTTAGTGCCAAGTGCATGTCTGTGAAGAGTTGGTTAATGGCTGAGAGGCATGATTCCCAGTTTTGTAGGGCAGTTTGAAGGGAGTCAGAAAAGGGGAAGAGAATTTGCACATCGTCTGCATAGATGAAGTGCTTGATGTGCAGTTTTGAGAGGAGGGTGGTAAGGGGAAGCATGTAGATATTAAAGAGGGTGGAGGAGAGGGAAGAGCCCTGGGGAACACCTTGGGGGAGACTAATGGGTTCAGATTCATTGTTATCCACTAGGACAGTGAAGAAGCGATTTTGGAGATAGGATTGTATCCAGGATAGTGCGATTCCAGAAATCCCAATGCTACTGAGGATGTTGAGGAGGATAGAGTGGTTGACAGTGTCAAACGCAGCAGAAATGTCTAGCATGGCAATCAGATAGGAGGATCCTGAGTCGGTTCCTCTGATAAGAGTGTCAGAGAGAGAGAGTAGCAGGGTTTCGGTACTTAAATGCTTCCTGAAACCATGTTGGGTAGATGGTAGAATGTTATGTTGTTCAAGGTGGAGAGAGAGGCGAGAGTTAACTAGTTTTTCAAGAATTTTGGCGAGTAGGGGCAGGTTGGAGACTGGTCTGTAGTTGGACAGTGTGGCAGGATCAAGATTAGGTTTTTTGAGGAGCGGTTTTACTACTGCTTGTTTGAGGAAATTAGGAACTGTGCCTTGCTCTAGGGAGCAGTTGAAAATGTTGGATAGGGGTTTGGCAATAACTTTGGGTATAGATAGGAGAAGCTTAGAGGGGATAGTTTCAGAGGGATGAGATGAGGGTTTCATCTTTCTTAGGATGTTCTCAACTTCTAATGAGGAAGTTGAGTCGAAAACGGAGAGATTTGCTGCAGAGCTGATACTGGGTAGAGGAACATTGTTGTCATTGTGTGAGAAGTGTGCCGTGATGGATGCAACTTTATCTCTGAAGAAGTGCGCTAAGTCGTTGCATCGGTTCTTGTGGGTGGTTGCTGGTTGTGGGCGGGAGTGGTAAGGTCCGCAACCATAGTAAAGAGGGCCTTGGGGTTGTGTTGGAGACCGTGTATTTTTCTAGCATAATAATCGCGTTTAGTATGGAGGATGGCATTTCTGTATTCGTGCATGCGTTGGTAATAGGTGGTCTTGGCTGCAGGGGAGAGGTGTTTGCGCCAGCACCTCTCGGCAGCTCTAAGCTGAGTTTTAAGCATTTTGAGATCATGTGTGTACCATGGTTTTCTGTTTCTACGGTTAAGGTTGAGTGTTTTAGTTGTGATAGGGCAATGCTTGTTTGCAATGTTGTGTGTGATGTTAACCCAAGAGGAGAAGGCGTTATCTGGGGAGGAGAGGTCAATTTGACTGTCTAAGTCAGAGCATGCTTGTGTAATAGTTTCCACATTACAGGTTTTACGGTATCTAAAGGATATGGGCTGGGAAGGTAATGTGGGTGAGGCTTGCGGGAGAGTGAGTTTAGTAAGAATCAAGGAATGGTCAGACCAGGGTACTGCCAGGCATGAGGGGGGATTGCTTATGTTGATAGGTGAGTTGATGAAAATGAGATCTAGGGTGTGGCCAGCTTTGTGTGTAGGGGATTAAACAATTTGGTAGAAACCCATAGCTTCGAGGGAGGAAATGAAGGCTTCACAGGCCGGGGATTGAGGGCGGGCATCCACGTGTAAGTTAAAGTCTCCAAGGAGAATCATGAGAAACATCTTTAGACAGAGGGACAGTAACTTCCAATAGCATGCTTAAGTCGGCACATTCACACATAGGGGGTCATTTTCCAAGGTGTTATCGCGGGAGATAAATTCGCAAATCGCGCTAACAGCCGTTAACGCGTGCCGCGAAAAGCCGCAGTGTTAGCGCGGCTCCTATCGAGAGAGAGAGAGAGATCGAGAGAGAGAGATCGAGAGAGAGAGACTTGCTATAGTGCCTATGCCCTAGACAGGTATTTGTATCCCTATGGGAGGGCCACCTAGTAACTCTAGGTGGGGATTAGGTATGAGCGTAGGGGGTTGGGGGCCACTTGCACATTCAACATGAGACGTACGGAAAGAATAGTGGTCTCTAGTGAAGATTTGCTGGCCGGAGTGAGGAAACTCACTCCAAGAAGAGATTTGGGCAACATTCTCTCCACCTAGCTTGTTGTTGCCCAGGTAGAGTGTGGTGGAGCTAGGTGGAGAGAATATATACACACACACATATAGATATAGATATATAGATATATAGATATAGATATATATATATATATATATATAAAACATCTTGCTTGCGGCACCTAGGGGTGGACGTAGGCTGTTTGGACACTTTCGTGTACTGCGAAGATTCATTGGTTGTTTTATCGCGGTGCACGATGTTTTCGCGATTTGCGAATCCATTTCCGCAAATGGCGAAAACATCGCGTGACGCGATGTTTCCCCGCTGCACGAAAAATGCCTTATTTCCATGGGACACGCCCCCTCATGCGTTACCACTGCAATGTTGGAAAATGAGGCCCATGGTCAGTGTATCTAAAGTTGGGGGGGGGGGGGGGGCGTTTATTGTTTTTTTTTTATAATGTTTAATAAACTTTCACTAAGAACATACATAACAAGTACAATACAGTTAGCTAGCAACAATCTCCAGTTCCACCATATAATGTGACATTGACAAGCTAGCACAACAAGAGCTAGTGGTGATCTTTATATGGCCTAAAAGAACTCACATCTTATGAAGTTTCAGCCGTATTTTATAACTGTGAGGTACAAGTTGACATTTAAAAAGTAACACAAATTTCTGCCCTAAATGTACATTGGTATGTTTCAGTACTGTCTATATTTATAATACAAGAAAATGCATATTTTCTCTACCTATTTTATATTCATACACACTTTTATATTACACTTGTAAAGCAGAGTTCCTTACCTGTAACAGGTGTTCTCCGAGGACAGCAACAAGGGTGACATCATCAGATGGAGCCCCAATGCAGAAATCTTATGTCAAAGTGACTAGGCACTCTGACCATGCCCAGCATGCTTTATACCACGTGTCCACGCAGGTCTCTCTTCAGTCTCCTTCTTCAGTCTTATAACATAGAATTACGAATAAAATAAAATAAAAAAAAATAGGAGAAATCCAACTCTGCGGAGTGGCAGGTGAGTTTCATGAGGGCCAACATTTTGCTGTCCTCTGAGAACCCTTGTTACAGGTAAGCAACTCTGCTTTCTCTGAGGACAAGCAGTCTGGTAGTCCTCATACATGGGTGAATCCCTAACTACAGGCTGCTCTCCAAAACAAAAGGGGACCAATAAGCACCAACCAGGTGCCAATGGCCAAAACAATCACAGTGCTGTTGGTAACAAAGGGAGACAGCCTGAACCCAAACAATGGGCCCTAGGTTGAAAGAGTTGGGTTCTACACCTCAAACAGGTTCCAGAGGACAGACTGTCTGACCTATTGTCGCATTGGCCAACCCTATCCAGACAATGGGATGTGAATGTGTGGAGAAGAGTCCATGTCGCAGCATGGCACATCTCCTCCACAGGAACTGCTCGCAAATGGGCCACCGAGACTGCCAAGCTCTGACAGAATGAGCCTTGACATGACCCCCAAGATGCAGTCCTACTTGGGCATAACAGAAGGCAATGCAATCTGCTAGCCAACTGGATAGTGTCTGTTTGGCAACGGCAAAGCCCAACCTATTCTTATGAAAAGAAACAAAAAGTTGGGTGGACCATCTATGGGCTTGTGTCCGCTCCAAATAGAAGGCCCCAGCTCCAAATTTCTTCCTTCCCATGGATCCAATATGGCCACTATTCCCACCCATGGCAGAAAGCATGTTGGTGGGAACAACCTAGCTGGTCGACTCTGCCAATGCATGCCCTCCCACCCCACCCTGAAGCTACTGGCTCCTGCATTTGCTCTCTATCTCCTCCCCACGGTTCCTGCAAACATTTTCTCCCTCGACATAACTCTGTGTTCCACACATAGCTCTGGAGCAGCCACAGCTGCCTCTCCTCTCTTGCAGCAGTTTCTCCAAGAAAGTAAACCATCAGCAAATACCTAGTCTGTTTGAGCCATAACAGCTGCCCAATAACATCCCCTGCTCTCTTCTCTTCTTTTTTAAACTTTATTAACCCAGCAGGAGAATCAGAAGAAATGTGAAGAGAGAAAATGACAGAAATAAAGAATTTCAATTTCCTATCCCTTCCTTTTTTATTCAGGGTGAGAAAGAGAGGGGGGAGAGCGAGAATGTCAATTCTAGTTGGAAAAAACCCACTCCAAAATAGGAAGTTCCCTGGTCAAAAGGCTAGGTTCAACTAGGAGAGGTAGTTCAGAGACTATTGCCTCAAGAGCAGCCCAATCCACTAGCTTATTCTTCACTCAGCACAAAACCAGGTGTCAGTCAGAGCACAGAATGCTTGCCTATCATCTACTGTAAACAGAAAAATATTGGTAGGCTGAATGTTGCATGGGACCCTATAAGGAGTGAGGTCAGCAAACCTGTTATTCTCTGTCTCCTGCTAGTTGGGAGTCTGGACTGATCTGGCTAGCTGAGGAGGAAAGGAAAGTGTACCAAAAATGGACCACAATATACACACCTTTTCATATTTCTTTATCTTTAATGCTATTGTGATAATGTGATTTCCTCCCAGAATAATTTAAGACTTGTTCTTACCTAGTTATCAACACTAAAGGACAGATGTGCTATTTTTTCCCCATTTTGTTTATGGGAAAAAATGCTTAGAACATTTGGGCCTATGTAATTAAAATGTACCTTTTTCATAAATTATCTTCTTGTCCTCTTCAGAAAGAGCATTGACCTTTTCCTTCAGTTTTGCTTCTTCATTCTCCGTTTGTTTCTCAAAGTAAGTGTCATCTGGACTCATAGTCAGGGTCAGTCTATGTGAATTACCCTGCAGAAAGAGGACATCAGAAATAACTGAATTTGGAATATTCTTCTTCTCCTGGAAAACGTGTCAAAAAATAAAGACTGGAGCTGTGCTTACACCAAGATTACTCAGTACAAATTAAGGGACTCTCCAAACAGCTGCACTTGCTCTAATGTATTCTAGCACTGAATACTGTGCACTAGTGTGGGCAACATTAAGAAACTAGGAGGTATATATTTGGTGCCATTTGTCCAGTTAATTTCTCACTTAGCCAGACAAAAGGCTGGATATGAAAATCCCTGCTGGCAACTGCCTCCCAGTTATCCAGCTAAGTAGTTAGCCAGATAAACCTTAGTCTGATAACTTGGAGAAGTTTTCAGGGCAGAGTTAAGTTAATCAGAAAAGGTATGCAGCTAACTATGATCATGTAATAGAGCAGTCTTAAAAGTTAGGTGGATAAAGATATCCAGCTATCTTTAAGACAAATGGATATATTCAATGGCACCACCGTGCCACTGAATATCTCAACAAAGCTAGCTAAATAATTTTATCCAGCTAACTCTGCTGGTCAAAGAGCAAATGAAAACAGAGCCCTAGATATTAGATAATAACAGGCACACTAAAATGTACCCCAACAGAGTGGCTACCTGACCTAATATCATGCCTGCCAATCCTCACCTACACAATGCAACATTAAAACAATTCAAGATAATCCAAGAACACCTAGACCTTCCATTTGATCAAGATATGCACAACTCAACTAGAAACAAGTGATCCCACTGTTGAACTAAGGCATGTACTGTAGAACTCCAATGATATTCTCAATAAAGACATCAGTGAGGATCTTACAAGAGGTTCATATGGTTAAAAACATAAGAAGTTGCCATATATGTATTTATTTATTTATAACTTTTTATATACAGAGGTTCAATTAACAAGATTAATTATCACTTCGGTTTACATTACAACCAGCAAAAAACAGAGACAAATATAAGGTCGGACCAAAAGTCCATCAAGCCCAGCATCCTGTTTCCAACAATAGCCAATCCAGGTTACAAGTACCTGGAAAGTACCCAAATACTAAGCAGATCCCATGCTACTAATGCCAGTAGTATCAGGGGCAATACCCTAAATCAACTTGATTAATAGCAATTAATGGACTTATCCTCCAAGAACTTATACAAACCTTTTTTAAACCCAGCTACAGTAACTGCACTAACCACATCCCCAGGCAACAAATTCCAGAACTTAATTGGGCGTTGAGTGAAAAATAATTTTCTTTAGTTTTAAATGTGCTACTTGCTAACTTCATGGTGTGCCCCCTAGTCCTTCTGTTATCCGAAAGAGTAAATAACAGATTCACATTTCTCCATTCTAGCTTTCTCATGATTTTATACACCTCTATCATATCCCCCCCCTCAGCCATCTCTTCTCCAAGCTGAACAGCCCTAACTTCTTTAGCCTTTCCTCGTAGGGAAAATATTCCATATCCCCTTTATCATTTTGGTCACCCTTCTCTGTACCTTCTCCATCGCAACTATATTTTTTTGAGATGTAGTGACCAGAACCGTACACAGTACTCAAGGTGCAGTCTCACCATGGATTGATACAAAGGCATTATGACATTTTTCATTATATTCACCATTCTCTTCCTAATAATTCCTAACATTCTGTTTGCTTTGACTGCTGCAGCACACTGAGTCGACAATTTCGATGTACTATTACACCTCTTTCTTGGGTGGTAGCTCCTAATATGGAACCTAACATTGTGTAACTACAGCAAGGGTTATTTTTCCCTCTATGCATCACCTTGCACTTATCCACATTAAATTTCATCTGCCATTTGGATGCCCAATCGTCTCACAAGGTCCTCCTGCAATTTATCACAATCTGCTTGTGATTTAACTACTCTAAATAGTTTTGTACCATCTGCAAATTTGGTTACCTCACTCGTATTCCTTTCCAGATCTTTTATAAATCAAATGAAAAGCAATGGTCCAAGTACAGATCCCTGAGGTACTCCACTGTTTACCCTTTTCCACTGAGAAAATGGACCATTTAATCCTACTCTTTGTTTCCTGTCTTTTAACCAGTTTGTAATCCACGAAAGGCCATCACCTCCTATCCCATGACTTTTTAGTTTTCTAAGAAGCCTCTCATGAGGGACTTTGTCAAATGCCTTCTGAAAATCCAAATACACTACATCTACAGGCTCACCTTTATCCATGTTATTAACTCCTTCATGAAAAATGAAGCAGATTTGTGAGGCAAGATTTCCCTTGGGTAAATCCATGTCTTTCTAGGTGCTCTGTGATTTTGATCTTTAGAATAATTTCCACTATTTTTCCTGGCACTGAAGACAGGCTAACTGGTCTATAGTTACTCGGATCACCCCTGGAGCCCTTTTTAAATATCAGGGTTACATTGGCCATCCTCCAATGTTCAGGTATAATAGATGATTTTAATGTTACAAATTTTAATAGATCTAAATTTCATTTTTTAGTTCCTTCAGTACCGTAGGATGCATACCATCCAGTTCAGGTGATCTGCTACTTTTTAGTTTGTCAATCTGGACTACTACATCTTTCAGGTTCACCATTATTTTGTTCAGGAAATCTGACTCATCATCCTTGAAACTATCTCCAGAACTGGTATCTCGACAACATCCTCATTAATAAACACAGAAGCAAAGAATTAATTTAGTCTTTCTGCAATGGCCTTATCTTCCCCAAGAGTCCCTTTAATCCCTTGGTCATCTAACGGTCCAACCAACTCCCTCACAGGTTTCTTGCTTCAGATATATTTTTTAAAAAGTTTTCATTATGAGTTTTTGCCTCTACAGCCAACTTGATTTCAAATTCCCACATAGCCTTTCAACCTTAAGAGAAAATTTGATGTTCTATAAATTGCTTTAGAGCTTTGCCTGAATGATCCACACATCTTCACAAGTGGAGATTCAAAGTGATTGTGGTCACCCAAACCAGACAATGCATCACATCAAAAACAACTATAGCCTAAGTGCCTGACCCCCACATGTGGAGAAAAAAGTATGCTGTTTTGTTACACATACTTTTACCCACAAACTGAGAAAAGTTAGGTAGAGCTATTTAAAGTGTGTAGAGATATCAATTTCAAATCTTCACGCGTACTTTCATACACATACTTGGCATCTGCTCCCAGCCACATTTTCAAAGGGAAATTATGCTTGCAGTCTGACAGGTATTCCGCAGGGAGTATAAAAACTGTCCTACAAATCATGCTAATACTGAAGCTTTCGAAATGCTTATCGATTTGACCTTGACCATCAAATTTATGCATACTTGCCATAAAATCAAAAGAACATCCTTCCATGTAGCTTTGTTCTCATTACAAAAATCTACATTTCCATGGGTAAAATGGTGCTATACCTACAGAAATTGCCCGTTATAAAACTACCTAGGTTCAGTATACACATAAAATTACCCTGATTGAGTGGAAGCATTCCCAGGGGCGCAGATGGGAAAAGTTTTGGACTTTAATGCATACTTTTGGATTTTCATAAGTATACACAAATGTCCTCAGTGCAGATTGCTTTGAAAATTATCCCACCAAAATAACTATGTATGTGTTTGTTTTTGAAAATTGTTGTAAATTAAGCTAGTATTTTCCAACTTTCTTATGGAGGTAATTACAAAATTACCACAAAATTGGCAAGGGAACTGTAAAGTAGAGGGACTGAGCAAGTATTTTGGACCTGCAGGTTAAAAATGTTCTGAATATAATTTAAAAAAAAAAATAAATTGGTGCAATCCAAGAAGGGGTAGTTCACAGGATCTGGGGAAACCCCTGGGAGTAACCATTAAAATAAACCTGTAAATTCTAGGCAATATAGTAGTAATTATGTAGGCTTTGGTGTAGGGGCAGTGATTAGCAGTCTGACAAAATTATAACCATGCTGAATACATTCCATTGCACCTAACGTATGTGTGTCTTCAACTGGTGATCAAAGAACACACCTTTAATTAACTTTTGAACCTGACGACTTATTGGTTTCCCACAAAAATTCAATAAAACAGCAATCATATGCACTCCTAACACAAACTATTTTTGAGAAGTTACCGAACTCAAATTATTAGTAACATATGACAACCGATAAAGACCACTTAGCTGATTCAATCTGGAAATCTGTAGGTACTTCTACCCTTTTACTGTAGATTTCAGGTTTTAATCAAACCTTCAAAATCTCTCTTAACAAAGGATGTCCCAAATTGTTTAAAATACTATTTACCTTAAAATACTGTTTGACTTTTTCTTGAAGAAATTTTGGGTTTTCCTTAAGGTACTGCCTGAACCGAGTCATTTGATCTCCAAGCTTCAAAAGATCCACAGGATCTCCATCATGATTCCAACAGGATGCTATATACTTGTTCAAGAGAAGATCACAACAAAGAAAACATTATTGTTGAATTCAAAGTGCATATGTTTGAGAAATAGTAATATTTAGTCTTATACAAAACTAAGCACACACTATTATGAATATGTATTAGTATAGAGAATGTATTGATTTATATAATCATTCTTCAGAAGTCAATGTATTGCTATCATAGGCCTAGATTTATCAAAATGCACTAAATATCGCATGCAATAGGAAAAGGGGTGTGTTTTATGGTAATAGGCAATTGATCGCAATTTGCAGTAATGCCTATGTGAAGCGCTATCTTTTTTGCACTTTGCGATAAGTGCCAGAATTGACGTCTTTCCTACATAGAACCACTGTGGGGGGGAGAAGAGAGAGAGAGGGAGAGAAAGAAAGAGCGAGAGAGAGAGAGAGAGAAAGCGAGAATAATGCCCTCAACTAGATTGGTATTTATATCTGTATGGGAGGCCCCCCAAATCACTCAAGGTGAGGTTTAGGTATTAGTGTAGGGCAGGGGTCGGGAACCAATGGCTCGCGAGCCAGATGTGGCTCTTGATGGCTGCATCTGGCTCGCAGACAAATCTTTAATAAAAAAGTAAAAATCTAATAAAACCCCCCACCCTCCTGACGCCCCCCAAGACCTCCAAAATTAATTTACTACAACCCCCCCCCCCCAAAGACCTGCCAAAAGTCCTTGGTGGTCCAGCGGGGGTCAAGAAGCGGTCCGGGAGCGATCTCCTGGACTTGGGCTGTCGGCTGCCAGTAGTCAAAATGGTGCCGACGGCCCTTTGCCCTCACTATGTCACTGGGGTCGACCAATGGCGGCGGTAGCTCCTGTGACATAGTAAGGGCAAAGGGCCGTCGGCTGCCAGTAATCAAAATGGCGTCGACGGCCCTTTGCCCTCACTAGGTCACAGGAGCTACCGCCGCCATTGGTCGACCCCAGTGACATAGTGAGGGCAAAGGGCCGTCGGCGCCATTTTGCCTACTGGCAGCCGACAGCCCAAGTCCAGGAGATCGCTCCCGGACCACTCCTGGACCCCCGCTGGACCACCAGGGACTTTTGGCAGGTCTTGGGGGGGGGGGGGGTTGTAGTAAATTAATTTTGGAGGTCTTGGGGGGCGTCAGGAGGGTGGGGGGTTTTATTAGATTTTTACTTTTTTATTAAAGATTTGTCTGCGAGCCAGATGCAGCAAACACATCGATACCAAAGTGATTCAAGCAGTTTTTGTATGAGAAAGGATAAAGTTTCTGGCTCTCACATGAAATGGTAAGTCACCTCTGTTTACGCCCATAAGACCTCATTCTGTATTCCTTTCTGGAAGCCAGAAGGACCCAAGATACATTTTTGGAGAATCCAAAGGAACAAATTATCGCACTTTCAACATCCAGGATGTAAAGGGTAAGAGACTTCATGTTGAGGTTCAGCAGCAATTTCTGATTCTGTGGGATCAGATTTAGAAAATTCCCCAACCCAAATTGTTTCCTGATGGAAAACTCCTAGAAGAGTGGAAACCATATCTAGCCTGGCTAAAAGGGGCTATAAGAAACATTGTATCTTGGTCTCTTCTAAGTTTTATTAAGGTCTTTTGCATATAGAAGATTTGTTTCCCAATGAAGACAGAAGCATCTGATGCTAGTCTTTTTTTATCCTCTTCTGGAACAGAATGTCAAGACCGTCCTGTTCAGTGAGGGTGAGAACATATCTCTCCGATGTACCCCACTCAAGAAATATCTTATTTGCATCTTCTTGATCCAGAAACCCACCAAGTGGCTGCCAGGATATTCTTTTATCTTGCCAGGTATTTAGCACTTAGGACTGTCCCATGAGAGATGGCCCAACTCCACATTTTCACAGCCTTCAGAGATTGAGGTTCTCTTCTGTCTCCTTGCTTTTTAGATACAACATGAGTACCTTGATTATCTTTTTGTATTACAATTTTGCTGTGTTCCAGCACACATTATTCACGTGAACAATGTGTGATGATATAGGCAGACTAAAATTCCAGCCTGCTGTAGGGGCCGAACTTCTCCAAATAGGGGACCAAAGGAGGGATGGTCACCCATTAAGGAGCTCCGTAGGAAGCAGATTGAGAGCAACTAATAATGTGGCTCTATTGAGTATGTGCTTTTTTTTTTTTGCTAAGTGTACTTACATGAGGGAGGGATAAAATTCAATGCAAAATAGGAAGTATTTGATTACATAGTGTGATGAGGTTTTAGGATTTTGTAATCAATTCTGTTATACTGCTGACTCTCCCCCTACTGAGGTAAGGTTTTAGTTTAATTTATTGTAGTGTTTACAAATTGCTATGATTTTGAATAGTGTGCATCTATGAACTGTGTTTTAATATACTTATATTTATGAAATTATGTATTTTTGTATGTTGTAAGCTGCTCCGAATGGTTCTTTTGAACCAAGATTAGATAAGGATATTATGCAATAGCTGAAAATAGCATTCTGAAAGAACTTCCTCCTATAATGACCAAAAGTATGGGACTCGTACCCTGAGGGTACTGAGGAGTAAGTATTGGTCTTCTTGGCACTTTTCAGATTGCTGTGGCAACTAGATCTTGTTTAATCTTGAAGTCAAATGGACATGGTCTTTAGGATCCACCTACTTTCCAACAGGACATACAGAGAGTGAATACTCCCAGATGCTCTTTTGTATATCATGGAATACTTTGAGGACAGGCTCTGCCGTTAGCTCCTTGAAGGCATCAAGAAAACTGGGGAAGTCTATTAAAGGAGCCCTGGGATCATTCTCTCTCACTAAATTACAGGGAACAGATTCAGCCATTCTCTGTACAAAGGCAGTGAAACATGGAAGACAGCATATTGCAGAGCCTTCCCTGGTCAGGCAGCACTTGCTTATTGTTTTTGAAGCAACTGAAGGAATGTTATCACTAGATTGTGAGAGCCAGATAGTGCCTAGGAGGCTCCAAAGGAAGTTATGAGAATAAATTTGTCAAATCAACACCAGGAGTGGCCTCAAGGATGGATGAATCTAATGTACAGTTCTAGTAAGAAGCCCTCTTTGACCTTGGGTAAATGGACATGATACACATGGAGGCTTAGGATAATTAATGGAACTATACTTATCCCAGCTATATATTCGGGCAGTTTAGGTGGATCTCAGGATAAAAATCTGATTGTGAATCAAGAATGTAAAAAATAAATATAAGCAGTAACAGTGATAAATTACAGCTAGAAGCACAGACTATGTACAGGATATTGTCGCAAATCTGCCCAGAGTAATTAAAGTTAGCCCTGTTAAGATTTATATTTTCTTGCTTTTACACACACAATTGTTTGAAACTGTCCTAACAATGCATTCTTGACTTGTTAAATATGCGTTTTCTGGCTGCCTGTGGTATGCATTCGTCATCATTTTGATTAATAAACCAATTTAAACATGATATAACCAAAATGTTCCATTTCCAGCTCCCCAGTTAGGGCACTGGGATATGCACGCTAGTACACTTTCAGGCACTGCTGACATGACTGGTCAATGGCTTTGCTAATGCATAAAACACAATGAATGACAAAGAACACTTACTGAGGCCAGTGAAAGTCCAAAGCTTGTAGACTGATGTTTCAGCTGGATTTCTATTTTATGAAGAAGAGCCTCTATCCTCTCTTCTTCAAATCCTTTCCTTTGGAAGAATGTTTAAGCAAACACACACAACCATTTCAAAATATCATCCAAAAAATTAACAAAATTAAAACGAACATATTTTCACTGAACATAAAACCAAGCAAGGACGGTAACTTTCAAATCAGCACACGGGTGCATGAGTGCATGTGTTCATAGGCCCGTGCCCAGGGACTCTGCTCTTTTGACACATACATGCGTATATGCACACGTTATAAAATAGCCTGGCCGCACGCACATGCATGCTCAATTTTAGGTGGGCATGTGCCTGTGCCTGCAAATCCCACTTCTATTGTGTAAGTGGGGGGGGGGCTTTTAAAAGGGTCGCTCGCTGACACCATTGCCACCAAAACCAGTTCATTCTCAGTTCGCCCAGTTAAGGGCTAGGTCTTCCAAACCCTCTAGTTTAATATTTTCTCCCCCCCACCCTTTAAAACCCTGCTGATCTGCCTAGGTTTTCTTCCGTTTTGGCACTTACTTCCATAGCAGAAGTAAAGTTATGAGGCAGGGAAGCCCGATGCATGCCAGTGCGCATAAGTACAGTATTTACAAGCAAACTTCTGGTTAAAATCCAGGAACATCCATGCCCTACCCAGCCCATGCCCCTTTTTTGAAAAGTTTTCATTTGTGTGTGTAGCCGGAGATACGCATGTATCCGGGCAGCTTCTAAAATCCACTAGGCACGCTGGCCTAACATTCACACATCCCGAACGAAGTGTGCGTCACTTTTAAGATTCACCTTTAACGCTCTACACAAAAAAACAAAACAAAACTGGACAATGAGTTACAAAATGTTACATGATAAAGAACTGAAGTTTCAAATAATTCAGTTTTCATGTGGGTATGACCAGTCTCAGAACCAACCTACGACAGACACACACACTTCATTCTGATTCAGAATTCAATATCACTGGCGTACTGTAAGCATAGGAGCTATTTCACCGAGTTATTAACCCCATAAAAATATTAGAGAAGAATCCAGCCAAGCCTGAATTTGCCAACAGGCACAGTAGACCTGTGCCTAGGATGGAAAGATCTAGGGGAAGCAGGCTGCCTTCCAGCTGCATTGAATCTCACTCAGCAGAGAAAAGCCTTCTGCTTTCTGATCCAGTGCCTCTCATCCCAGTCAGCATGCACAGAACCTGGGAGGATGTGAGTCTGGAGCAAAACAGAGCAACAGGAGCTCATTCTGGGGACAGTAGGAGAGGCTGGGTGAGGGACCATTGGAGGGTGAGGCAAGAGGCTGGGGGATGGAGATGTGTATATGTGTGTGTGTGTGTGTCTTTGTGCCAGACTGGATGGGAAGTTACTGACGGGATGCAAGGAGGAGCTGGACCAGACCATGGTAGGATACCTACCTGCTCCCACCACCACAATTCAGATCTCATTACCCTTGATCTCAGAGACTCCCTTCTCCCCATATCCTAGAACACCCAACCTCACCTACTTCCTCAATCTCAGAACCTCCCTCCCTCTCACTCTTCTTCCCCCACTGCAGATACCTGAGCTTTCCCACCTCCTTCCATCCCATCCCCAGTTCTCTCAATTTTTCCTCATTCCATTTAGTCCTAGATCTCCTCTCTATATTGATATATATGTTTTCCTCCCCAATAAAAGAAAATAAATTACCGTATTTTTCGCTCCATAAGACGCACCTGACCATAAGACGCACCTAGGATTCAGAGGGGGAAAAATTTAAAAAAAAAAAAAAAATTGTGCTAAACCGGCTCTGCGTCTGGGCGTCTTATGGAGCAAATTAGGGGAGTGCATAGCTTTTTTTTTTCTCCCCATTTTGTTTTCGGGTCTGGGGAGGGCCATTTCGGTCCACTCCCCAGATCAGAAAACTTTTCTTTCTCTGGGAACCCCCAAACCCCCCCCCCCCCATCCCAACCCTTTAAATTAGCAACCTCCACCCCCCTGACCCCCCAAGACCTGCCAAATTAATTTCCTGCAACCCCCCACCCTCCTGACCCCCCCAAGACCTGCCAAACGTCCCTGGTGGTCCAGCGGGGGTCCAGGAGCGGTCCGGGAACGATCTCCTGGGCGTGAGCCGTCGGCTGCCAGTAAACAAAATGGCGCCGACGGCCCTATGCCCTCACTATGTCACTGAGACCGACCAATAGCAGCGGTCGGTCTCAGTGACATAGTGTGGGCATAGGGCCGTCGGCTGCCAGTAAACAAAATGGCGCCGACGGCCCTATGCCCTCACTATGTCACTGAGACCGACCAATAGCAGCGGTCGGTCTCAGTGACATAGTGAGGGCATAGGGCCGTCGGCGCCATTTTGTTTACTGGCAGCCGACGGCCCACACCCAGGAGATCATTCCCGGACCCCCGCTGGACCACCAGGGACGTTTGGCAGGTCTTGGGGGGGTCAGGAGGGTGGGGGGTTGCAGGAAATTAATTTGTCAGGTCTTGGGGGGGGGTCAGGAGGGTGGGGGGTTGCAGGAAATTAAGTCGGCAGGTCTTGGGGGAGTCGGGGGGGGGGGGTTTGTTAGATTTTTTTTTTTTTTTTTTTTTTTATATTCGCTCCATAAGACGTACATACATTTCCCCCCCACCTTTGGGGGAAAAAAAGTGCGTCTTATGGAGCGAAAAATACGGTATATAAACAGAAACAAGGTTTCCAATGTAAAATTAAAATCAGAAATGTTGGTCAGTTTGCTTCAGAATTTTCACATTTTTTGCCACTGAACTGCTGCAGGAAATTGTAAGGCTATGCCTTAGCAGTTCCACTTCCTGTTGTCTAACCTTATTTATGTGGCAGGTGGAGGAGAGTATAGCATCAACAGTGCCAGAGGCAGCAGAACCCCAACTCTATCACTAACCCCCAGCTCATTTGCCAAGTGACAGACATTCACAAATCCCTGTTGTGCATAACTAAACATATTACCTTTTCGTATCAATTTATTATGTCCAAGAGAACCAACTTCTACAACATTTTCTACATAAGGGAGAGGGCTTCATTTTTTCAGATACATACAATATACTTACTCAATTGCTTCATCTATGGTTTTATCAATTATCTGCTTGACAATTTCAGAATCTTTAGAGGCAATGCCCTGCAGGCCCACACTAAAGAAAGCTTCTCTTGTGGCATCATTGTATCTGCAATAAAAATAAAATTGTATATTAATTCAAGCTGTATGACCTACTTACATCAAAGCAAGAGAATCTAATGACAGATTATAAGTATGTCATAAATTTGGGTATTTGCCCAGGTTTTCTTGGGAAAAAAACCAATAAAACAGAAAAATGCATTGGAATTAAGACTATTCTAGAGTCACAATAATAAACCTAATTAAATACCTAAATTGACCTTTATCTATCATCATGTGTTAAAAACATTTGAAAAAAAAACTATTTGTTGTTTTGGGTGTGGAGGTATGGCCTGAAAGTGTCATTGTCCTCCTGTACTGCAATCCTCTGGGTTTCCGGCTCAGTTAAAAGTATTTATTGCTCCCTACTTATTACTTGTCTATTTTCCCAGCTAAATTAGAGTTTATCTGCTTCTTCCTTCTTTGCTTCATTCCACTGGCTACCAATTAATTATTTTTCTCAATTCAAAATAATGCTTTTTACTTTCAAGTTCAGCCATGGTTTGGTACCCACCTACCTTTCTACCCACACTTCATCACATTTCTTATCTGCAGGGGTTGCATAATGTTATGGCTTAAAACACAAATTAGCACCTACTGCACGGCTGTATGCATGTATATTTCTGATCAGAATCAGGATCCTGCTACTTTGCTATTCTGTGTACATCCAAGGTATGAAACAGCATACACAAGAAAAGAATGGCCTTAGACAGAATTTTCTAAACATGGTTTCTTTAGGTCTAAAACTGTAACATTTTAAAAAGATGAACATTTTTAGTTATACCTCGATTATTAAACAATTTGTATTAGCTCAGGGTATTTACTTAATTGCCTATTGTTAAGCATATCAAAGAAGGAAAGTCTACTTTAAATAAAAAGTAATGTCGCACAAAGAGCTCATGCTTGGCCCTATCTATATCTTTAAAAGTTCAAAATAACCCCTTATTTTGCCACTTCAGAGTGAATTTTCAAAAGCATTCCACATGTCAAATAGAGTTGCTTACCTGTAACAGGTGTTCTCACAGGACAGCAGGATGTTAGTCCTCACGTATGGGTGACATCATCAGGATGGAGTCCAATCATGGAACACTTTTGTCAAAGTTTCTAGAACTTTGACTGGTACCACTGAGCATGCTAGCATGCCACCAATCCTGCATCCTGCAGGGGTCCCCCTTCAGTCTCGTTTATAGTAAAAAGTACGTGCGAAAAATAAATCGCAAGCAAACCCAACTTCACGGGTGGGTTTCGTGAAGACTAACATCCTGCTGTCCTGTGAGAACACCCGTTACAGGTAAGCAACTCTGCTTTCTCACAGGACAAGCAGGATGGTAGTAGTCCTCACACACGGGTGAATAGCGAGCAGAGGATGCCTGAGTAATATACCAAAAGCACCCAAAGACGTGCACAGGCACAAAAACAGGGGTGGTTTTGGATAAGAGGGCAGCCTGAAATTCCCAGCGGGCCATTGGAAGGAAGTAGGGTATTAAGCTGAGAATAAGTTGCGCAGAACAGACTGGCCAAAGATAGAATCTTGCCTGCCAGTCTTGTCTAGGCAATAGTGAGCTGCGAAGCTATGGAGAGAACTCCATTTAGCAGCCCTGTAGATGTCAGCAAGAGGTATAGAACGAAGGTGTGCCACAGACGTTGCCATTGCTCGAATAGTGTGCGCCGTAACGCGTCCCTGGAGCAGAAGGCCTGCTTGCTGGTAGCAGAAAAAAATACAGTCCGCCAGCCAGGAGGACAGGGTCTGCTTATTCCAAGTTATCAAAGAAGACAAACAGCTGGGTGGACTGCCTATGGCCTGCAGTGCGTTCCAAATAAAAGGCTAGCGCACGCTTGCAGTCCAAGGAATGCAGAGCCCGCTCACCTGGATGTGAGTGGGTTCTTGAAAAGAAAGTAGGTAGGATAATAGACTGATTTAAATGAAATTCAGAGACTACCTTCAGTAAAAACTTGGGATGAGTGCAAAGCACCACACGATCATGGAGAAATTTTGTGTAAGGTGGGTATGTTACCAGCGCCTGTAGCTCACTGACCCTGCAAGTGGACATTATAGCAAGAAGAAAGAGCATTTTCCAAGTGAGATAACGTAGCTCACAGGAGTGTAGAGGCTCAAACGGAGGTTCCATGAGCCGTGCTAATACCACACTAAAGTCGCAAGAAGGGGCCAGAGGACGCAAGGGGGCTTGAGGTGAAGCAAGCTCCTAACAAAACGCACCACCAAGGGTTGTGTCGATAACGAGACATCCCTCATACCTTTATGGAAAGTGGCTACCACACTGACGTGAACCCTAATAAAGGACATTTGTAGACCAGACTCTCAGAGGGGCAGGTAAAGGGATCTATTTCCTTTGATGTGCACCATCAGGAAAACCTTTTCCATTTGGAATGATAAGATTTCCTTGTAGAAGGCTTTCATGAAGCTACCAGGACATGGGATACCGGGTCCAAGAGATTGAACGGTTGTAATATTAGCCTTTCAACATCCAGGCTGTCAGGGATAGCGCCTGGAGGTTCAGATGACGCAGCTGTCCGTGGTTCTGTGATATCAGAGACGGGTCTACGCCTAGGCGAATTTGTAGACGGACTGAGAGGTTGCGAAGGATGGGAAACCACACCTGGTGCGGCCAGTGAGGCGCTATGAGAATCATGAAGCCCTTGTCCCGGCATAGCTTCCCAAGAGTCTTGCTTATGAGAGGAAGTGGGGGATAGGCATACAGGCATACAGGAGACCCATTGCCCAAGAGAGGATGAAGGCATCTCTTGGTGGTCTTCTCTGACTTTGATGTAGTGAGCAGAAGTTCTCTACTTTGCGGTTGTGAATCGATGCAAAGAGGTCTATAGTCAGATACCCCCACTTCTGAATATGCTCTCTGCCACCATGGGGTTCAGGGACCACTCGTAGGGATGAAATGTGCGACTGAGTTTGTCTGCTAGTACATTGCCCACCCCCGCCAGGTAGGTTGCTCTCAGTAGCATGGAATGAGAGAGAGCTGTAGCCCAGATTTGTGCTACTTCCTGACATAGCAGGTAAGAGCCGGTTCCTCCCTGCTGGTTGATGTATCACATCGCTACTTGGTTGTTTGTTTGGATTAGGATTGTCTTGTTGGAGAGGCAATCTTGGAAGGCTATAAGGGCATATCTTATTGCCCTGAGTTCCAGAAAAGTTATCTGTTGTGATTCCGCTGCAGACCAGGTCCCCTGGGTCTGCAGGTTGCTGACATGGGCTCCCCACCATAGAGTGGAAGCATCCATTGTCAGTTATCTGGGGCTCTGGAGATTGGAAAGGTAGTCCTCTGACCAGACTGGACACATGGTGGGCCTGAGACCACTGGGGCTTTAATGTCCACTGCGCTACTCTCATGGCAAGGTGAGCCATTGGTGTAACATGGACCGAGGACGCCATGTGGCCCAACAAGATGAGAAGATGACGAGCCTTTGTGGTTCGGCAAGTTTGTATACTGTTTGCAAGCATTGCCAGAGTGTGCGCGTGGTCCTTTGGAAGAAAAGCTTTCGCTTGGATGGTGTTGAGATCCACTCCAATGAAGGAGAGGAGCTGAGACTGAGTCAGATTGGACTTTGGATAATTGACTAGAAATCCCAATGATAGTAGTTGCAAAGTGAGATGGAGGGAGTGAAGAACTGCCTCCGCGGACAGGGCCCTCAGTAACCAGTCATCCAGATAAAGATAGACGTGAGTGCCTAGCTGCCTCAAGTATGATGCTACTACTGCCAGGCATTTCGTGAAGACACGAGGTGCTGATGCGAGACCAAATGGAAGCACTCTGTACTGGAAGTGCCGGTTTCCAAGGAACCAGAGGTATTTTCTGTTAGACGGTGTTATTGCTATATGCATATACATGTCTTGTAGATCTAGAGAGCAAAGCCAATCTCCCTGTTGGAGAAGAGGGAGTAGCGAGCCTAAGGTTACCATCCTGAACTTCTTTCCATAGATGCTTGTTTAGGGCACGAAGATCTAAAGATTGGAAGAGTGTCTCCCGATTATTTTGGTATTAGGAAATACTGGGAGTAGAAGCCCTTTCCCCTTTGTAGAGGGGGAACGTGTTCTAAGGCATTGGCTTGTAGGAGGGATGTTATTTCCTCCTCTAGAAGTTGAGTGGTCGGTGGAAGTCCACCCCGGACGAGGAGGAGAGTCTGCCGGTAGTGAGAGGACGTTTAGATGGTAATCTTGAGCTACGACCAACAGGACCCACTGATTTGTGGTGATTGTGTGCCACTTGTTGGTGAAGTGACAGAGATGGAAGTCGGCAAATGCTCTCTAGTGGGGAGACAAAATCCCAAGGGAGGATCAAGTTGTGGAGCTGGTTGAGTCTTCTGAGGTCTGGCCTGGTGAGGTTCAGCCTTCTGATAGGGTCTAGTTGGACGAGACCGAGCTGGAGGAGGGTAGTATCTGCGTGCTTTGAAGGTGGTCCTTTTAGCCTCCCTTCTGAATGAGCAGTTAGAAGAGGCAGAGAACTCTGTGTGACCGACAGAGTTGACGCAACGTCTCATTATGATCTTTGAGCTGAGCGACTGTATCCTGAATCTTCTCATCGAAGAGGTTATCTCCCATACAGGGGAGGTCTGCCAACCGCTCCTGAACCTCTGAACACAGATCTGAGGATTTCATCCATGCCCACCTCCTGGCACTTATTCCAGCTGCAGAGACCCTGGATGCTGTGTCAAAGATGTCATAAGCGGATCGCACCTCATGCTTGCCAGCAAAGCCTTTAAGAATAGAATTGAGCTGATCCTGGAACTGGTCAGGGAGGGAATCAGAAAGTTCCTGAAGCTGTTTAAAGAGGATCCTGTTGTATTGCGAGATGTAGAGTTGGTAAGCCGCAATACGGGAAATTAGCATGGCCCCATGAAAGACTCTACGAACAAAAGCATCGAGGAATTTCTGCTCCTTCCCCGGAGGCACGGAAGAATGAGGCCGCTGTCTTCTAGCCTTCTTTTGGACTGATTTGATCACCACTGAATGATGGGACAGCTGAGTTTTCTGGAAGCTAGGTGCTGATTGGACTAAATAAGTAGCATCAGTCTTACGGGTAACAGGTGGGACTGTCCCTAGATGCTCCCAGTTGCACTGAAAAAGGTCAAGGAGGACCTCATGGACAGGTATGGACATTACTTCCTTAGGCGCATCAAGAAACTGAAGACTTCTAGCATTTTGTGTCTGGAGTCCTCTTCAGTCTGGAGAGTAAATGGTATGGTCTCCGACATCTGTTTGGCAGGGATCTCAGTCTTTCCTCTGGAGGTGAAGGTTCAGATGGGATATCCCCTGTATCCTGGGAATCCGATGAATCATCTGACCAGGGCTGGTAGGGTTGAACCCCAGCATCCAACGGACCTCCAGATGGTAAAAAAGGGATCTCCTCTGGCTGGAAGAGGATGGGGCACCAAAGGTATAGGAGGGAGCACCAGTAGCATCAATGATGGCATTGGTAAAGGTCGATGCGGTATCGGAGGCAGACGGGGCACCGAAGGACTCGTGACCTCTGTGGACGCCTCAGTGGCAATACTCCAGAAGGGCCGGAATCAGATCTGGTATAGTTGCATCCTCCTCCGAGGATTTGCTCGCTCATTCACTCTCTCTCTCCCCCACCCCCACCCCGGGAACTCGCGGCAGCAGCAGCAGCCTTCTCCCAACGCTAACCTCTTCATTTTCAGCCCTCGCGGAGGCGGAGTCCCATCGGCCGCGGTTGAAGCTCTTCATTTTCCTCCGAGCCGCGCTGCAGTTTTCTTTTCTTCGAGCCGATGCCGAGCGCACTAGCGTGGCCTCTTCTTGCCGCGCACGCACCCGATACTCTCCACTTCCTCTTCCGGGCCGCGGGGGGGGGGGGGGGGGGGGGGGGTTGTGTGTGTGTGTGTGAGAGATTGCATGTATGTGAATGATTGAGAGCCTGTACATGTGAAAGAGAGTATGTCTGTGATTGAGAGCCTGCCTGTGAGAGAGAGAGAGCATGAATGTAAGTTTACCATTGGGAACCTGTATGTGTGAGTTTGTGATTGAAAACCTGTGTGTGTGAAAGAGTATGTGTGTATGATTGAGATCCTTTGTGTGTGAGAGAAATCATGTGTATGTATGATTAAGAGCCTGTGTGTATAAGTAAGAGAGATCATGTGTGTCTGTGTGTGATTGAGAGCTGGTTTAGGTGATGGAGCATGTGAGTATGTGATTGAGAGCCTGTGTTTAAATGAGAGAGAGAGACCATGTGTGTCTGTGTGTGATTGAGAGCTGATTTAGGTGAGGGAGCATGTGAGTATGTGATTGAGAGCCTGTGTGTAAATGAGAGAAAGAGAGGACATGTTTGTAAGCATGTGAATGAGAGTCTGTGTATGAGAGAAAAAGACAGCATGTATTTATGTGATTGAAAGCCTGTGTGTGTGTAAGCATGAAAAGATAGACAGCATGTGTGTAAATGTGTAATTAAGAGCCTATATAAGTGAGAGAGAAAAAAATGTGTATATGTGAGTACTGAGAGCATGTGTGTATAGGTGTGTAATTGAGAGCCAGTGTGAGAGAGAGCGCTGGTATGTGACAGAGAGGAGAAAGTTCCAAGCAAACCACCCCACCTCCTGCTAATTCAGAACAATCTCAGGACACCTGGATATCAAACGTTCCCAGGTATGCAGAGCAAAAAAAATGTTGTATCATTTTTCATTACTGGGTCTTTGTGTCTGCTATTTTGAAATATTTTGTTGGTATCTGGAAATGTTTTATATGAGTTTTTAATTATTGGATATTCCACTCATCAGCTGTTTCGAAATATGTTCTTTTTGTTAGTACAGTTTTACTGCTGATGATTTTATATTTCTTGATTTGTTTTATAAGGATGGGTGATGTTTCTTTTTTCCTTTGTTACACTGCATACAGAGTACCTGGCTTGTTGCAGTTTCCAATTCAGTTTTTTCTGCATGCTTCTAGTTATGCGTTTTTGTCTCTTTATTCTATGTTAGGTGAGGGTCAGCACATGTGATTCAGGTGAGGTTTTCTGCTGGCGTGTAGTTTCTGTGTAGGACTCTATAGCAGCCTGGCTTGGTCCGTTTTCCTAATAGGAGATGTACTGGTGTCTTAAGGCCTGGTGTAATATTTTCAGAGACTTATTGTACTTTAAAAGTGTGATCTTACATAAAATGCACACATTTACTTGTATTTAGTTTTAAAGATATTGTATGGCTCTCATGGAATTACATTTTAAAATATGTGGCGTTTATGGCTCTCTCAGCCAAAAAGATTCCTGACCCCTGGTCTAGGTGAACTGGAGAAGGATTAGGAGAACTGGCAGATGTATCGGCAAACTGGTGATTCCAAATGCGCAAGCATTTTCAAAATGGTATCTGCAAATACTACATAAGATACCTGCCTCTGCATTTAATTTTTGACGTTTTATTCATGCAGTGTCACAATTGTATCGTGCATAAAATATGTGCAAGTAGGTTTATAAAATGGGCACAGGAAGTATGCATTTTCTTGCATTGGAAATATGGACATATACTGAAACATATGCACATACTTTCAGAGCAGAAATACGCGATACTTTATAAACTGTGGAGATCCCACCACACAGCTCCGTCCATTTACCCTTGCAAATGCTGTATCACGTTTTGATTTGAAAGAATGGCTCCCTATATCTTTCTCTCCTTATATTAAATTGGGGGATAACAAATGCATAAGTATATGCCAGTCTCTACCATATCCTGCACAAATAACCAGTAAGGCACTTTTTTCAGGCGTGTATCACAAATGTCTCTCACAAAACTCTGTCTCGAAAACAGCTGTGTTTCAGCTTATTGAAAGTTGCTGGATGGGAAAGGAGGATGTAATTTGATATCAAGTTTATCTTTCCTAAGAGGATGCTACTCACCCAGAGCTAGGCGAGAAACCTGTCCCAAGGTTGGCTTCGATCAAACTTTTGTAGAATGGAGAGTTTGGACCAGACATCAACAGTGAAGACAAAAGGCTCAGTGTGAAGGCTTCAAAAATATCTGTAATACTGATGATTAAAAAGCAATTTAAAATTTTACAGCATTAAAAAACTAACTAAAAAGACAATCTATATAGCATGAGTGTCATCATTTATCCTAAAAGATTGACCCCAGTGTTTTTCCCCCCCTTAAAAATACTGATATAGCTTCAACATACAGCAAAAGTAATAATCCCTTCCACACTTTGCTACTGACACCTATTACTTTTAGAACATTAAAACCTCTAAACTATTAATTTTTTCACATTAAGTATTTAAAATGCAATAAAATGGTTTTAACTTTGTATTTTAAAAAAAGAGAATGTCACACTTCAGTTGCATAAAAATGTAATTGTAATGCTTACAGCTAAAGATCACAAACGTGACAGCAGGGAGAAAAAAAAAACTATACAGCCTATCTAGTCTGCTCAGTCACCCAAACTACCGAGCTCTCTACAATCCTTGCCACTCCCTCACACATGCCCTGTACTAATTTAATGCTTTTTAGCATTCAGATAGCATCCTCGTTACCACCCCCTCCATTGGAAGGTTGTTCCTTGCATCGCCATGAAGAAATATTTCCTAAAATTACTCCCAAGTCTACTTCAGTGTTCCCTCTGATTTTTGAAAGGCTATGGTGGACGTGCCCATTTGCACAGCCTTACTGGGACATGGTTATTAATTTGATTAAAGAGATAATAGGAATTTCAGTGCCTAGGGATCCAAACAATTTTCTACCGTCATTGTTCCCCACTGATTTGCCTGCAAGCAAAATTACACTAATCGTCTCAGCTAGTGTTTGCTGCTAAATGTGAAATAGCTGCATGCTGGAAGAACGTGTTGGCTCCATTCTTTTCATCCTTAGATAAGTGGATATGGTACATGCAGAGGGATATTTTGGACTAATTTCTTAAAGTCTGGGAACTGTACACAAACTGGTGTGAAGATAACACCTGAAAGTATAACCCTTTGCTTTGTATATCTATATTTGATGTTCAATATGTAGATCCATGTTATTCAGATGTTGGACTGCCATGACAGAGAGAGAGGTGGGAAAGGAGGGAAGGTTGATATATGAAAAACTTCTGAACCACGTAATCCTGGTTTATGGTATTTGTTTCCTGGTTTGTACTGGACTGGAAGGTTCAATAAGAATTTGAATTAAAAAAAAAAAAAATCATGCAACTATTTATAAGCTGGGTTCAAATTTGTGTGCTATGAGTCAATATAATACAAATACCGTAGGGTATTACCGTAGAGCAACAGATATTGACATTTCCCTGACAGCATAAGATCTTCCATGCCCTCCTAAAGTAAAACCGAGTAAGATGTAACAATGAAAAATGTGACCTATTTGCAACCCAGTTCAGAGATAGATATTTGTTGTCACTGAATTGCCCAGCCTATTGTCAAAAGAAATAGGGTGGAGTTTTTAAAGGGCTTTAGTCTGCTACAACTAAAAGCTAACATTTTTTTTTTTTTGCAATCCAAATCATTCCATGAAGTTAGCAAGTAGCACATTTAAGACTAATCGGAGAAAATTCTCTCTCACTCAACGCACAATAAAGCTCTGGAATTTGTTGCCAGAGGATGTGGTTAGTGCAGTTAGTGTAGCTGGGTTCAAAAAAGGTTTGGATAAGTTCTTGGAGAAGTCCATTAACAGCTATTAATCAAGTTTACTTAGGGAATAGCCACTGCTATTAATTGCATCAATAGCATGGGATCTTCTTAGTGTTTGGGTAATTGCCAGGTTCTTGTGGCCTGGTTTGGCCTCTGTTGGAAACAGGATGCTGGGCTTGATGGACCCTTGGTCTGACCCAGCATGGCAAAGAAAAAGATGGAAAAATAATTAAATGATTATATGGAAATCCATCACTATTTTAGTT
Organism: Rhinatrema bivittatum; assembly: GCF_901001135.1. NCBI lineage: Eukaryota > Metazoa > Chordata > Amphibia > Gymnophiona > Rhinatrematidae > Rhinatrema > Rhinatrema bivittatum. The sequence goes on from NC_042616.1 coordinate 112,948,800, forward strand.
AGTAGCTTAAGATGGATGCAGAGCATCACCCTGTTATGAATCTCAGTGTAAGGTAAATGATAACAAATTAAGACAACGCTCACTGTCTTTGAAAATTGAAGTGGCAACCACTAAAAAGATGACTTTTCCAGGTCAAGGGATTTTCATCAGATTGAAACTAGGGATGTGAATCGTTTTTTGACAATTTAAAAAAATCATTAGATATTTTTTAAATCGTCAAAAATCGTTAGAGTCGCGATACAATACAAATTCCCCCGATTTATCGTCAAAAATTGTTAAATCGGGCACGGGAATTATTTGGGGGGAGGGTGGGAAAACCGGCACACCAAAACAACCCCTAAACCCACCCCGACCCTTTAAAACCAATTCCTTACCCTCCCCCACCCTCCCGAACCCCCCCAAAATGTTAAAATACCTGGTGGTCCAGTTTAGGGGGGGGGGGGCCCAGCGCAATCTCCCGCTCTCGGGCCATCGGCGCCATTATGGCTGCCACTAATATAAATGGCGCCGATGGCCCGATAAAAAAAAAAAAAAAACCACTCGACCCTTTAAACCGACCACCTTAGCCTCTCCCACCCTCCCAACCCCCCCCCCCAAAACATTTTAAAATTACCTGGTGGTCCAGGGGGGGCGCGGGGAGCGATCTCCTGCTCTCGGGCCATCGGCTGCCACTCAAAGATGGCGCCGATGGCCCTTTGCCCTTACCATGTGACAGGGTATCCGTGCCATTGGCCGGCCCCTGTCACATGGTAGGAGCACTGGATGGCCGTATTCCCAATATTCAAAATGGCACCGGCGCTACCTTTGCCCTCACTATGTCATAGGGGCCGACGGTCAGCCCCTGTAACATAGTGAGGGCAAAGGTAGCGCCAGCGCCATTTTGACTACTGGCAATACGGCCCGAGTGCAGGAGGTCGCTCCCGGACCCCCGCTGGACTTTTGGCAAGTCTTGTGGGGGTCAGGAGGCCCCCTCAAGTTGGCCAAAAGTCCCCGGGGGTCTGGCAGCGATCTCCTGCACTCAGGCCGTATTGCCAATATTCAAAATGGCGCCGGCGCTACCTTTGCCCTGTCACATGGTAAGGGCAAAGGGCCTCGGCGCCATTTTTATTAACGCAGCTGATGGCCCGGGAACGGGAGATCGTTACCCGCGGCCCCCCTGGACCACCAGGTAGGTGTAAAAAGTTTTTTTTTGGGGGGGGGGGTTGTTTTGTTTTGTTTTTTTTTTTTAATCGGCGCGGGCCTCACTAAAAAAAAATTAGTGATGTGAATTGGAATCGGAACCGATTCCAATTCACATCACTAACTATCAGATTTTTACCCCCCGCCGAACCCGATCGTTAAAACGATCGGGCACACGATTCACATCACCAATTGAAACCAAACTGGTATCACATGGCACTGTAAGGAAGGAGGAGGAGGAGGTCTCAAGACATGCCTTGCATACATCTGACCACTATATGCTGAGCAGATATCAAGTTATTTTACACAAGTTGGTGATACATACCAAATGCATAAAGGTGAACCCTGACAGAGTTGGTTTTCAGATCAGACTCTTAACAGAGGGTACTGGAGAAGTTTGTATGTGGAAGAAGAGAATGGCATAAAGATATATCTTCACAACAAATGTAAACATCTGCATTTAAAAGTCATATGCTCTCTGGGTAGATTCTTTGCTGAAAATTAGAAGAATTTGAGACATCTCCACATATGCATCAAGTCCACTGATCCCTGCCCTATCAATATCCAAACTGCAAGAGTCAGAGATTGAATGTTGGAAAGTAAGCCTTGATTTTGAATGAATAGGCATGGAGAGGATTTTAGCCTGATGGATTCTGCTATGGAAATTTCAGTAGGTCTTTATTATGATTTTGGATATTAGAGGCAGGGGATGATAAGTATAAAGAAAACTTGCCCTCAGTGAAGAAAGAATGTGCTTGCTTTATGGTCTGGCACCATGCTATTTAGGGTTATTGCAAGCAAGATAACCTTAGAAGTTCCTATTCAAGGAAGGTTCTGCCATGTCCTGAGCCAGCAACCACTTTTCCTTGAATGACCATGGAACCCTGGTATGGAGTTCATCTAGGTCCTTCCCTCTCCCTCCACCCCAAAGTTGGAAGCATCTACGGTCAAAACAAATTTAGTGCTGAGGAATCTGAAAGCAGCAAAGAGGCTCTCTGGTTGCTTATAAATAACCTTAGTTCCTTCGGTAACCTTGATATAAATCGCAAAGTCTCTGAGTGGCCAGAGATCACTAGCACTTTAAGACCTACTGTTTCATGAAAAGGCACTTCATGAGTGCAAAATGCAGTGCTGCAAACATGATGCTCAGTATGGATCACATTAATGTACGTTGACTCTGAACTGCTGACATACCGTATTTTTCGCTCCATAAGACGCACTTTTTTTCCCCCAAAGGTGGGGGGAAAATGTATGTGCGTCTTATGGAGCGAATATAAAAAAAAACCAAACAAAAATCTAACAAACACCCCCCCCCCCGACTCCCCCAAGACCTGCCGACTTAATTTCCTACAACCCCCCCCCCCCAAGACCTGACAAATTAATTTCCTGCAACCCCCCACCCTCCTGACCCCCCCAAGACCTGCCAAACGTCTCTGGTGGTCCAGCGGGGGTCCAGGAGCGGTCCGGGAACGATCTCCTGGGCGTGGGCCGTCGGCTGCCAGTAAACAAAATGGCGCCGACGGCCCTATGCCCTCACTATGTCACTGAGACCGACCGCTGCTATTGGTCGGTCTCAGTGACATAGTGAGGGCATAGGGCCGTCGGCGCCATTTTGTTTACTGGCAGCCGACGGCCCTATGCCCTCACTATGTCACTGAGACCGACCAATAGCAGCGATCGGTCTCAGTGACATAGTGAGGGCATAGGGCCGTCGGCTGCCAGTAAACAAAATGGCGCCGACGGCCCTTTGCCCTCACTATGTCACTGAGACCGACCAATAGCAGCGATCGGTCTCAGTGACATAGTGAGGGCATAGGGCCGTCGGCTGCCAGTAAACAAAATGGCGCCGACGGCCCTTTGCCCTCACTATGTCACTGAGACCGACCAATAGCAGCGGTCGGTCTCAGTGACATAGTGAGGGCATAGGGCCGTCGGCGCCATTTTGTTTACTGGCAGCCGACGGCTCACGCCCAGGAGATCGTTCCCGGACCGCTCCTGGACCCCCGCTGGACCACCAGGGACGTTTGGCAGGTCTTGGGGGGGTCAGGAGGGTGGGGGGTTGCAGGAAATTAATTCGGCAGGTCTTGGGGGGGTCAGGAGGGTGGGGGGTTGCAGGAAATTAATTCGGCAGGTCTTGGGGGGGTCAGGGGGGTGGAGGTTGTTAATTTAAAGGGTTGGGTTTTGGGGGTTCCCACAGAAAGAAAAATTTTCTGATCTGGGGAGTGGACCGAAATGGCCCTCCCCAGACCCGAAAACAAAATGGGGAGAAAAAAAAAAACTATGCACTCCCCTAATTTGCTCCATAAGACGCCCAGACGCAGAGCCGGTTTAGCACAATTTTTTTTTTTTAAATTTTCCCCCTCTGAATCCTAGGTGCGTCTTATGGTCAGGTGCGTCTTATGGAGCGAAAAATACGGTAGTTCTAATGAATTTCAATTCAGATGGAGGCTAGGATCTGGCAGACATTCATGCAAATCATTAAAAGTAACAGACATGTGCTGTCTGATCACTCATGTTTTCTTAAAAGGTTACACATCTTATAAATTCTGCCAGAGGTATGTAAACTTATCACAACTGTACATTCATATTGTGGGAAGTAGCCAAAGCTATTTTGAAAGGAAATACTTCTATATCCTCAGTGCTGAAAAAGCAAAAGCAACCTAAATCTAATTCCTTGCATATTAAATTGAAATGACTAGAGCACTGCACAAGGAATCTAAAGATATCATCTTTAAAATGCTTCTAAAAGTGTAAGTGGAAGCTTAAATCATTGGGAACCTCTTAAACTGCTCACTGTATGCGATTGACCAAGAGATAGTTCTATGAATATGCTAATAGATTGAATGTTATTACTATGGAAGTTAAAAGGTGTTAGAATTCAAAGAATCTGTGTAAGTTATTAGGACCAATCAAACTGCTAACTGATTTGCTAGGTTTTAGAAGAACTACACTTCTCATTTTACTGCTTCACAATAAGAACTTGAGATGGCTAGGGTCAAAAATATTTTTTCCTAATCTCAATACAATAACTAGAGATAATGGGGTCCATTTTCAGCAGCTATACAGCTCGACTAGTTAGCCGGATCAACTAATACAGCTAACTAGCCAGGTACATTCATTGGCGTGGTTGTGCCGCTGAATATATGCAGCTGATTATATCTAACCCTAGCTAAATATAGTCGGGTAAGTCATTTAGATGGATAACTTATGTTATCCATCTAAATGGCTTTTAAATATGGACCTCCAAATTGATTGACTGGAGGAGGTCCAGAGAGCAGCTCTAATTCTGAAGAGCAATAAAGCAGTGGCTCCAGACTGCTTACCTGCAGAACTGTAGAAACACATGAAATACTACTTTGACCCAATTTTATTAGCGATCTTTAATAAAGTCATAGTGACGGGTAAACTCCCTGATTGTTACAATGCTATAATTTCAGTGATTCATAAAGGTCAAAGATTAATTATGTGCTAATCATAGGCCTCTATTTTAAATGTCATCATCTACAGAACATTGATTTTGTTGCAGAATTTTAGAACTAAGCACTATGTCACACAGTTAATGCATCTTGATGAAACAGGATTTATTAGGAGATAGATATGGGTCAAATATCTATCCCCTCGTTCAATGTAATTTCTCTACTGTTAATGAGTTAACTGTAAACAGATATGATGTCCCAAACGAATACCAGTATATAAAGAACGTTAAATAAATAAATAGATAGATAAATAATAGTTAATATTCTTCATTCAGTCAAAGAAGCTGTCTCTAATTGTGCTATGTTGTCACCAGCTGCAGAAAAAAGTTTTTGCTAAAACAGAGTGGCCTTAACTATTTTCTTCTCTTTCTAAATTTGGTTTAGGAGATAATTTTTGCCATTGCATGAAAACTTTAAACGCTGTTCCTTTAATCACAATGCAAGTGAATGGGCAGACGTCAGTTTCTTTTCCAACAGGGTACTGCATGCATTAAGGCTGCCCACTGTCACCTTTGTTCTTTACTTTAGGCACGCAACAGTTTGTGATGTCTGTGCAAAATGCAGTGAATGTGCAAGAGATTGGAGAGAGTGAATTACCCTCCCATTTGGATCATCAGTGAGCAGCAGCAGATTAAGAAGAACATGCAAACCCAGCTGCCTGACTTCCATGTGATTTAGATTTCATAAAAAAAGAGTTTGGATGATTTCTGAATATTCAGTAAGTTTCAATAAATCACTGCTATCTCGTAAAACAGGCTTGAAGGCAATGGATCTGAAGACTATGAATATGGAATTGCAGATCGTTCGGAGCTTTAGATATTTGGGAATTAGATCAGACCAAGAAATCTGTCTTTGCTGTTTTCCCTGAATTATGATCAATTGTTGAGAAAGGTAAAGTTGGGATTGTCAGAATGGAGGGTTATGGCTATTTCCTGTTAAGGAAAACTAATGTAATTAAAATGTTGATTCTCCCTCAAATTATTTCCTTTCTCCTCAATTGCCTATATTCATTCCCAGGTATTTTTTTCCTTGAAAAAAGAAGGTATTATTCTGGTTTTATTTCACTCGGGAAGAGGACTAGAATTCTTTTTGAGACTCTCTACCTTCCAAGGAAGGTAGGAGAGGGAGGTAGAGCTCCCTAATATTAAATTAGATTTTTTATTTTAAAATTTCTTCTACACCACTTTAAACATTATTGGAGAGCCTGCCTTTGGGCTATTTACCATTAATTGAGCTACCCAACACATCATCATTGGATTACAATGGAGACAAGTATGGTGAAACTGTCTGTCATCAGCACTTGTGCTTCTAGAGTATAAAGAAGCACTTAATGGTGAGTAAGAGATTCTTTTATCATTACGGTTATGGGTATATGGCATGTAATTTATATACTTCGTTAAGATCTCAGTGCAATGCACCTTTTACTCATTTGTCAGCACAAGCTCTCAAAGATATGGGGAAAGCAATATGTAAATCAGGTCATGAAATGTAGGGGAGGGGGGGTTGTTTTTTTTTAAGAAGAAATCTTTTGTTGCAAAAGAAAAAAATGTGAGCCTGTAGGCATTAAACAAAATTTGGAAAAAAGAAATGACTTCTTCCACTAGTTCGGGCAGAAAAGAATTTTTTCTGGCATGCTGTAGTGCTCACGAAGATATTTACCAATCTAGGAGCAAGGGGTTTGATGTCTAGGGTTGCCAACTGGCTCCAGATTTTCAGGACAGGTTGATCCAGTCCTTCTTTTACCTCTTCCCCCCATATGCAGATACTTATAGTCTTGTTTTTTTCTTAGGGAATGCAATAGGGAAATCAGAATAAATCCCAGCATACAAGGGGGTAAAACCAAGACTGGATCAACCTGTCTTGAAACCCTATTGGCAGTTGGCAACCGTATTGATATCACATCTATATAGAGGTTTAGTGGATATGATGTGGTCCCATTCTCATAAATACATAAGGAGTCTGAAATCTACCTTAGATGGTGACTATTTTTGGATAGCCATTTGTAAATATATATATAAGTGTTCTATATCATTACATTTAGTGATTACACAAATTAAAAGATTCTAATGTTTTCATATTTTACTCCTCCGAGCTTAAGTGAGATACTAATACTTTGCCTATTTATGGAAGGAACTTTGAACCTATGTGTTGATTTTGCTCTGTTATTCAATTTTTGGCAGGGCATTGAATTTTCAATTTTGAATATTTCTGGGCTATGTATAATGTCTAAATTTTTATGTTTATATTTGGATAGGAAATACAGGGGACACTTTCAAAGAATATCATAATTCAATGTCTACTTTTAGTGGCTAGAATTGTTTTGGATAGATACTGGAAAAGAAATCTTACTCCTATTTGGTTGCTATGAATGGAGAAAAACCAGGGTACATTTATTATGGTGATACTGATCTGGGAGATGCTTGATAGACCTGTCTTTTGGAAGACTTGGACTCTTGTTCAGCAATAAGATTTTCCTGATTACTGTTCTGTTTTTCTGTCTCTCCTTTATTAAGGGCTAGGAATGGGTTTAATCTAGATTTCTAAGAACTTTTTGAATAATTTCTGCCAGTGTTGTGATTTGATTATGAGAAATACTGAGGGGGAGAGAGAGAGAGTGGGACTGTGGATCTATGCATTAGGGTCATGGTGCTATTTATAATCCATGTGTTCTAGAGGATAAGTGAGGTGTATATTTTTGATGGATGTAACATTTTCTGTAAGTACCCCAATACATACAATAAAAATATTTGAAAAAAAAAAATGTCTGCAAAGACAAATTTAATTTCAACACTAATATTCCTTCTCCAACTACATTTTACTAATTCCAAAGCGGATAATGTTCATCTCAAGAGAAAAAGAAATTTACATCACAATTCAATTATTCTAAGATGAATCACTCAAAAAAAAAATATATAAAACCACAAAATGGCACATCGTATTTCATACACAGTTATATATTTAAATTAGATGCATATGCCATAAAAATGTAATTATGCAAATTATGTTGAAATATGCAACAAGCAACAAATAAATGCAAAAGCCCTCCCATCTAAAAAAAAAAAAAAAAAAAATACTAAATCAGCTCATGTAACCAAATTCATATCACTAGTCAATAAAACAAACCAAAACAATTTACAGGCCAGTTCTGTTACATAATTAAATTTAAAATCATAACTCCAAATCCCACTTGTTACACAACCATGTTTTCAGATGTACAACAATGTTTTCAAATGTTAAAGTGATAAATAAGTTGAGCAATTTCACAAGTGGTCCAACAATGATTTCCGGAGTAGGAGCAATCCTTGAAAATGAGTTATAGGTCTCTAGTCCTAACTTTGGTTGTTTCCTCCTGCAAAGAAATTTCTAAACATCTCTTGACTATCTCAAAATTCTTGTCAAAACATATATCACTCTTTTAGCCAGATAATTAGGGCCTAATCCAGCAAAAGCCCACAGAGACAAAGAAAGAATCTTAAAACAAATATAATAAATAGACAGTGAATAAAGGGTCACCAGTAGAGGCAAAACATGTCCCTAACCGAGACCTATTACAATTCTTGCACATGCTTCTCTAAAAGCTATAATCATACAACAGTTTTCTTAAGAAGCCCCTACATATCGAATGTTAATTACATGTTTTTATTATGTATGTTTGCATTGTATATCGCCTATCCTTGTCTGTGTTAGGCGATTAATACATTTTAATAAATTAAATGAAATGAATGAATGAAAATAATCTAAAAGATAACCACTGCTTGGATTACTGATCTAGCATGTTCCTCTAGCCAAGGGGTATTGCCAATTCACATAACCTTTGTTTTTCTGGGTTCAGTTTCAGGAAATTCTGTCACATCCATTTAGCAATTACATTAAAAGACATCTGTCAATACTAATTGAATTTTCCCAATACAGCTGCCAAGGTAAAAAGATCTGGATATCTCCACATACACATACCCCAAACCCTAGGCTTCTAGTAATAGAGTAGGTTTAGAAGCATACATTAAAAGGATTCGGAGAGAGGGAAGAGCCCTGAAGGACTGCTGAAAGATAAGGCCAAGGAGTTGATATCTGTTCATCCATCCAAACCCTCTATAACTAATTAGACAAGGAGGATCCAAACCACGCAATAGCGTGTATTAGTGAGTAAGAATACTGTGTGCAATTCTGGTCACCGCATCTCAAAAAAAAAAAAAAAAAAAAGAGATACAGTTGCACTGGAGAAAGCGCAAAGAAGAGCAACCAAAATGATAAGTGGCATGGAACGGCTGCCCTATGAGGAAAGGCTAAGGAAGTTAAGGCTGATCAGTTTGGAGACGAGAAGGCTGAGGGGGGATATGATAGAGGTCTACAAAAGCATGAAAGGACTTGAACAAGTTAATATAAATTAGTTATTTACTCTCAGATAATAGGACTAGGGGGCACTCCATGAAGTTAGCAAGTAGCTCATTTAAAACAAATCGAAGAAATTCTTTTTCACTCAGCACATAGTTAAGCTCTGGATTTCATTGCCAGAGGATGTGGTTACAGAGGTTAAGGCAACTGAATTTAAAAAAAGGTTTGGATACGTTTCTAGAGGAAAAATCCATAAACTGCTATTAATTAATAAGCAATAGCAGCTTGAGATTTATTTAATGTTTGGGTACTTGCCAGGTACTTGTGTCTTACATTGGCCACAGGATACTGGGCTTCATGGACCCTTGGTCTGACCCAGTATGGCATCTTATGTTCTTATAAGTAAAGCAAAAAAAAAGAGTTAATTTAGTCCTATATGAGAGAAAACACAATTATATAGCTTTTTGGAAAGCACTGAATATTTTTACCAGAAAAGAGAATAGATACATAGTACTTCTTAAAGAAGTTACAGGCTTCTGGGCTATTAGGTAGAGCCCCCCTCCCTCCCCGCTTGTCTCTCCACTTCCCCTTTACTAGAAGTAGCTTGGAACACTTCGTAGACCACAGCCCTCCCTTTATCTAACTTGAAGTCTGCAAGCTTCTAGGTCACAGATACAGAGCACAAAATGGAGACAATACTTAAAAGTATAAGAAGATCACTTTCTTAGAGCAAACCAGCAGAGAGTGAGTTAAAGGTTTTGTGTTCAATACAAGCAGCTACTAGTTCTAAGAACTGAAACACCTGGCACCTGCCTAGAACTTTTAGTATCTGAGACATTAATTATACATAAGCTGAATTTTGGTTAGGTTCAGAGAAAAATTTGTGAGCAAGTAGTTTCACATGTGAGAGTCAAAATGGCGATTATAGGTAGTGTGCAAACCAAAAGAAATCCATCATTTTCAGATTGGTCCTGAGACATATGCAGTAGTTTTTCCTTATCAGTCATTTTGGCAAAACCTCAGGAATTAGAAGAAAGGGAACTGTTCTGATTATGTGCCAGCCAAGAACATAAGAACTTAACATAAGAAAACGCCATACTGGGTCAGACCAAGGGTCCATCAAGCCCAGCATCCTGTTTCCAACAGTGGCCAATCCAGGCCATAAGAACCTGTCAAGTACCCAAAAACTAAGTCTATCCCATGTTACCATTGCTAGTAATAGCAATGGCTATTTTCTAAGTCAACTTAATTAATAGCAGGTAATGGACTTCTCCTCCAAGAACTTATCCAATCCTTTTTTAAACACAGCTATACTAACTGCACTAACCACATCCTCTGGCAACAAATTCCAGAGTATAATTGTGTGCTGAGTAAAAAAGAACTTTCTCCGATTAGTTTTAAATGTGCCCCATGATAACTTCATGGAGTGCCCCCTAGTCTTTCTATTATCCGAAAGAGTAAATAACCGATTCACATCTACCCATTCTAGACCTCTCATAATTTTAAACATCTCTATCATATCCCCCCTCAGCAGTCTCTTCTCCAAGCTCAAAAGTCCTAACTTCTTAAGTCTTTCCTCATAGGGGAGCTGTTCCATTCCCCTTATTTTGGTAGCCCTTCTCTGTACCTTCTCCACCGCAAGTATATTTTTTTTGAGATGCGGAGACCAGAATTGTACACAGTATTCAAGGTGCGGTCTCACCATGGAGCGATACAGAGGCATTATGACATTTTCCGTTTTATTCACCATTCCCTTTCGAATAATTCCCAACATTCTGTTTGCTTTTTTGACTGCTGCAGCACACTGAACCGACAATTTCAATGTGTTATCCACTATGACGCCTAGTTCTCTTTCTTGGGTTGTAGCACCTAATATGGAACCCAACATTGTGTAATTATAGCATGGGTTATTTTTCCCTATATGCATCACCTTGTACTTATCCACATTAAATTTCATCTGCCATTTGGATGCCCAATTTTCCAGACTCACAAGGTCTTCCTGCAATTTATCACAATCTGCTTGTGATTTAACTACTCTGAACAATTTTGTGTCATCTGCAAATTTGATTATCTCACTCATCGTATTTCTTTCCAGATCATTTATAAATATATTGAAAAGTAAGGGTCCCAATACAGATCCCTGAGGCACTCCACTGCCCACTCCCTTCCAATGAGAAAACTGTCCATTTAATCCTACTCTGTTTCCTGTCTTTTAGCCAGTTTGCAATCCATGAAAGGACATCACCACCTATCCCATGACTTTTTATTTTTCCTAGAAGCCTCTCATGAGGAACTTTGTCAAACGCCTTCTGAAAATCCAAGTATACTACATCTACCGGTTCACCTTTATCCACATGTTTATTAACTCCTTCAAAAAAGTGAAGCAGATTTGTGAGACAAGACTTGCCCTGGGTAAAGCCATGCTGACTTTGTTCCATTAAACCATGTCTTTCTATATGTTCTGTGATTTTGATGTTTAGAACACTTTCCACTATTTTTCCTGGCACTGAAGTCAGGCTAACCGGTCTGTAGTTTCCCGGATCGCCCCTGGAGCCCTTTTTAAATATTGGGGTTATATTTGCTATCCTCCAGTCTTCAGGTACAATGGATGATTTTAATGATAGGTTACAAATTTTTACTAGTAGGTCTGAAATTTCATTTTTTAGTTCCTTCAGAACTCTGGGGTGTATACCATCCGGTCCAGGTGATTTACTGCTCTTCAGTTTGTCAATCAGGCCTACCACATCTTCTAGGTTCACCGTGATTTGATTCAGTCCATCTGAATCATTACCCATGAAAACCTCAAGGTAGGATAGGAGGAACTGCTGATGAGAGTTGAACCAAGAGTCTCTAGTATTGTATAAAACTTATTTGTTCCCAGAAAAATATAGCTTTTCATAGTTTCACATAAGCTGTAGTCGAGTGTTACTTTCTTAGTTGTGTTTGTGTGATCCAAACTGCAAGGTAAATGCCTCATTCCTATACCCATTACATAGTGGTACCTGAAATATCTGGTTCTCAAATCTTCTGCAGAAGACACTTGTAATTCACTATAACAAATGCCACAGATAGATCAAAGAGGATCAAGAAACCTGAACTTCTGTGATCCATCACCAAAACATCATCTAGCAAGGAAACCAAAACAATCTCTGTACTAAAACCTGAATAGAACCTGGTTGTACCCGTTCTAGTCCCCCTATTCTTCTAAAGCTTTCTTAAGCTGCTACCAAGGACTCAGTAGGCTTTACCAATATCGGTAAACTGGAAATAGGGAGATAATTCTCATATTTTGAGGGGTCTCAGATTATTACTTAAGAAATCATTCTAACACACTCTTAAGGTAACTTTGGAAACCGCCCCGTTCCAATGGGGCATTCATTATCACAGTTACATGAGTTAAAACTGACTTGGGTAGATCTTACAAAAGCCAGCCTGGACAAGGATCAAGCAAACAATTACTTTTCACAAGCTTATCCAACCAACTTTTCACATCATCTACCTCAATTGACTATAAAGAATCAAACTCATCTTCTTTGCTGGTCTCCTGAACTCACCTCCACATTAAAAAAAACTCTTCTTCATATAGCTATGAAGGAGGAAAATGTTAGCCACCTTTTTATTGATACATGTTTAAGTGTATTGTTAATCTAAATAATCAATGTTCTGTCTTTTTTTCCCCCGGAACAACTTAAACTCAACTTTTCCAAACTCGACTACTGCAATGCCCTTCTTCTAGGTCTCTCAGCCTCCACTCTTAAACCTATCCAACTACTCCAAAATGCCGAGGCCAGAGCCCTCACAAACAGCAGAAGATCAGACCACATCACACCCATCCTCAAAGGCCTACACTGGTTAGCCATTCCTCAGAGAATACAGTACAAGACTAACCATCATCCACAAAATTCTACACAATGGCAAAACCAACAGGCCAACTACCCCTCTTCACCTCCACACGGACTCTGTGATCCTCAAACTCTGGCCTGCTACAGTCCCCGAAAACCACCCAATGGATATCAACAAGGGAACGAACACTATCAATTGCCAGTCCCACCCTATGGAACAAACTCCCCACAGATATAAGAACAGATCCATCCACCCAATCATTCAAGAAAAATATCAAGACATGGCTATTCCGCAAACCCTTCCTAACTACAAACACGAACGAACCCCAAACCAGGCCCTAACCCCTGCAGTCAGGGTCAACACCACCTTCAACTACCCACCTGTAAATTACTATGCTACATGATCTATGCATCATATCACTCATGTTATTGATATACCCTATACCAAATGCTAGTTTTTGTTTATTATTCTATTATTTTTAATCATGTTACTGTTATAATATCACGTTACTGTTTCCAATCGTTCCCTGTACTAAACAAAAGGAATTGCTTGACTTCCTGCACCATTAAATTGTATGTAATCCGATGTGATATGTAAATTCAAAACAGATATATAAAAACAAACAAATAAATAGTTAGTGAATTCTCGTAGAATTGTGGCATCTTCTCCAGTTCCTGCGTAACTTCAGGCTGTAAACTATTAATTTACTCAGGCTCATCATATTATTGCAGTTATTTTGTTGTAGCTGCTTATTGAATTCTCCACTATTTCTTTCTGCCCCCCTAATTATTTGGTGTACTGAGGTAATGAGAAATGTGATGTTGATTTGCTTTTTTTCTGATTGAATGCATTTCTTTATACTCTTATTTCTGATATGCAAAGTTTTCACAGATAAGTAGTTTAAAAAAAAAAAAGAAATCTTCACATAGCTATTCCTTATAAGGAAAATATCAGCCACATAATCTATACCAAATTCCCATTGTTGTTCTCCCACAGGTCTTGTTTTGTTCCTGTAAGGTCTGGAAACTAACCATCCCTGCTGCTCTTCCTCACACTAGCTTCCTTCCAAGGTACCATATGATCCAAAGATGTCTCAATCAAATTATAGAAAAATTCTTTACTAAGTCATCTAATGATTCTGTAATTAAAATCTCTTCACTACCATCCTTAAGAGAATCATTAAACTATACCTAATTAATTCTCCCTCTACTCCTTTGCTTAGACAGCGCCAAGAAAACCATTTCATTTTGAGCTTCCAAGTGGATGAAAAATGATATAAAAAATGATCAGTCCAAATAAGAGGACAGCTCTCTAACCAGAGGTCACCCCTTCCATCTTCAAACTGCCAATAAATCAACAGTATACCTAAACTTTATGGATTGGAAAAATTTCAAGTTGACAAAAAAATAAAATCAACCACAGTCAACACTGCCAAAGAGTTTGCAGCTGTTAAACCAAAGGATTATTAAAGTGTAAATTATAATCTATTAGCAAAATTAGCTAAGGCCAGACAAAATGTAATTAAATATTTCTAATCCATTTTCCACAACTGATCAGGCCTTGGTCACTTCAGAAAGAATTGTGCTGTGGTATATTAGATCACATTACCAGAAGATGCATGAGACACATTATGGTGAGGTATAATATAATGAAGTGTCTTATCGATGTGGGTGGAACCCGCGACAGCTCCCACCATCACAGCCTGGTACAATTGGATGGCTCTGTCCATGCAAGTGGAACAGATGGCTGGTAATTGCAAAAGAGATAAGCGTTGAGGGATGTTGGCAAGCGTTTTTTCTAATTCTGCCAAAGTAAACCCAAACTGGTCTGTTGGAAACGGGTTAGGAGGGTTATTTATTTATTTATTTATAACTTTTATATACCGGCATTCGTAAAAAACATCATGTCGGTTTACAGACAACTGAGAAAGGAAATTACAATGATAGGTGGAGGAAGGATAGATAGTTAAAAGGTAAATTAACTTTACTGTAGAGCCAACGGGCGCCACAGTTATTAAATGAGATTACATATGGTTGCTGTTGTAGAGGTGGTGGTTGGATGGCGATATGTTTGGGGGACTGGGATGAATGTGAGGGTGGATGTCTGGGATGGAGGAATGTGGTGAAGGCTCTTGAGCGAGGAGGGGGGAGAGTCTAGGGGAGATGAAAAGAAAACCAGGGCAGCGAGATTTGCACTATATATCTGTGTATCTTAAATGTTTACCAATCTTTGGTATTCCATGTATGCAATGTTGATGTTGTTATTATGCCATGTTGGCCCTGATTTTATAATAATGTTATTTGGTGTATGGCTGCATATTCTTGCTGCTACTAATAAAAATTATTTTGATTTAAAAAAAAAAAAAAAAAAAAAAAGATTTAGCAGCTCAGCCCCTCCCAAATCAATCACCACAAGTGGACGAAAGACTAGCAAAAGCCCAAGTTGCTAATTTAGCCCAAATTTAATCAGTCACTTTCTTGTGGATAACAATTAATTTTTTTGCAATCAAAGAATTCTTAAAAATAGCCACTCCTCCGCCCCTCTTATTAAGTCTTGAAAGATATAAGATTATATATAACCCGTCAGAAGCAACAGAGTGAAAACAGAACCTTTGTATTTCAGGACCTGGTTAACCTCTGACAAACAAGGTCTGGTTCATCATCCTCCAGCAAATCATGAATAGAGACCTTTATGAACTACAGATCAATCTTTAAACTCCATCTCAGTTTTTTCTAAAATACGGCTGCGCACGATTACTTCAACATGTCACAGAATCATAATGCTTTGATATGGGGGGACACAGTAAATGCCAGTAACCAGTGTCAGTACACGGCCACTGCCTTGCTCACTAAGCTCCATAAACCTGCCCCTTCCAAGAGAGTTTCAAGTTGGCATAATAGCAAGAACCAAAAAACAGATAAACAAGCACTAAAGCCCTTAATCACTTCCCCCACAACACTGTTCAAAAACTTGAGAGAGACACAGACAGCACTGATGCAACTGAAGCTCTGCTGTGCATAAAAGATATTATACTACACAAGGCAGGGGAAAGAAGAAAAATTTGCATCTAGTTGAATTAACTTTAATGAAAGTTTAATTATGGATGCTTGTTTTTTTGTTTTGGGTTTTTTTTACTGCAGTATATAATAGAGTGAGCTGGTATCTATTGACTTCAGGGGAATATGCAGTTCTAATCCCTTACAATATTGTATTTTTTCTCTGTTCTTGTATGTACGGTGAACAGTTTAAGAACTTGTGGCTGTTTTAAAGTTATCTTAAGAATACAAGTACACTTACTCTGTTAGGAGAAAACTGACGCTGACAGTGGTTTGTTTGGCAGGATCAGCAGCAAATGAATCTAAACCACATGTTATATTATATTCTCTCTGTCAAGTGAAAGAAAAAAACATCAAATAACCGACACAAATCTATTAACGATGGACTGTCATTATGAATGAAGAATCAAATACAATCTATATTGTCAAATATTTTTACAACCATATCCCCCTGAGGGGGGATATGATAGAGGTCTTTAAGATCATGAGAGGTCTTGAACGAGTAGATGTGACTCGGTTATTTTCACTTTCGAATATTAGAAGGACTAGAGGGCATTCCATGAAGTTAGCAAGTAGCACATTTAAGACTAATCGGAGAAAATTCTTTTTCACTCAACGCACAATAAAGCTCTGGAATTTGTTGCCAGAGGATGTGGTTAGTGCAGTTAGTGTAGCTGGGTTCAAAAAAGGTTTGGATAAGTTCTTGGATGAGAAGTCCATTAATGGCTATTAATCAATTTTACTTAGGGAATAGCCACTGCTATTAATTGCATCAGTAGCATGGGATCTTCTTAGTGTTTGGGTAATTGCCAGGTTCTTGTGGCCTGGTTTTGGCCTCTGTTGGAAACAGGATGCTGGGCTTGATGGACCCTTGGTCTGACCCAGCATGGCAATTTCTTATGTTCTTATGTTCTTAAATGCTATCTGGCCAAGACAGTGTAAGACACTCCAGTTATTTATTTAAAAATGTATAACCCACACAAAATCCGATACTCAAAGTGGCATACAATAATAAAAATCATAAAAGTTTAACATAACAACAAGACAGTAAAACAGACTTGCTCACAGCTTCACTGCTAAAGTCTACAGGTGGAACTAGCAATATTATCCTATTTATTTCCAGGGGTGCTATCATTAACTTCCAAAGGTACAAAAAAGGGAAACATTTCAATCTTTGTTGGTGCATCTGGATCTTATATCTACCAGAGTACAAATAGTAAAGCATCACACAGATTAGTGTCTACTTACAGATTCATGCCAGTGCTTCTGTGGCGGTACCACAGTATTTGGGTCAATTTTCTGAAATCTATTAAGTGCATCTTCCTGAATTTGTTTCAAATGCAACTCCAAGGGAAAATTTCCATATGTAAAGAACCTGTAAGTCACATTTTAAGATCATTGCTTATTTTCTTCTTCACATGGTTGTACAGTTTGATACATTTCCATATTCCACATTTTATTCTTTCACTAACATAGTATAAAGTTAATCATGAAAAACAAACTTAAAAAGCCATTGAGTTATGTTTGCAAACTCTTGAAGTGTACTTAATCATTATATTAAGTGTTCTCTTTGATACAAAGGATGGCAATTATGGAATGCCAGCTCTCTGTTTAGATTTCTTCTTTATTTTGTCCATGTTTCCATATCATGACTATTTTTTGTGCCATCATCCCAGTCCTGGGTGCTCTTTTTTTTTTTTTTTACTTGTATTATGCTCTTCAGTACTAGATTAGATTACCACTAAAGCATCAGAGTACATGATAGAAAAATGTAGTTTTTCCTGCTAATTTTCTTTCCTCGAGTCCTATGAGCCACATGGGTTTTCCTCCCCTACCAGTAGATGGAGGCAGAGAACTGTTTTGCAGATGTCACCACATACACACGTCATGGAAACAGGTGTGTATGGGAAACATTTATTTATTTATTTATTTATTATTTTTATATACCGACATTCTTACATCCGATGTAAATCATACCGGTTTACATTAAACAGAATAGCAGGAAATAAATTTCCATAGTCTAATACAATGAACATTTCTAATTAAAATTGTTAACAAGTGAAAAGAAAAGGTAAAGAATTGGAATAAAGGTTAAATAACAGAAAAATATATACATGACGTGTGTATACGTTTTCTATTGTTATATGCCTCTGGTACATCCGACTGTTTTAGCCTTTCATATTACCGTTCGTTTGTCTTTCCTCCTTTTTACATGCATATTACGCTCACAACTCCCAGTTCCTTACACCCCTGTTTTTTGTAACTGATTTTCCTACTTTGTTACCCTTGTTCCATGTAAACTGGCATGATGTCCTTGATGAATGTCTGTTAAGAAAAACCTTAAATAGATAGAGAAAACTGCACCACATTTCCATCTCTCTATACCAGGGGCACTCAAACCAGTCCTACGGGCCTCTCAGCCAGTTGGGTTTTCAGGATATCCTTAATGAATATGCATGAGATTTATTTGCATGCACTACCTCCGGTATATGCAAAATATTTCTCATGCATAATTAAGGATATCCTGAAAACCCAACTGGCTAGGGAGGCCTGTAGGACCAGTTTGAGCATCCCTGCGCTATAATCAAAGCAAAAAAGTTTTTAATCTATTCACCCCAAATGAGCAGGAGGGGTACAAACGGGTCCAAATCAACTCAATCCTCAACAGTTAGGGTTGAAACTATCCACAATAAAACCTTGAATTTCAAACATTTCTAATATAAACATATATCACTGCTAGTCAGGATCATCGGCTGCCAGTATTCAAAATGGTGCTGATAGCCTCTGTGACATAGTAAGGGCAAAGTCTATCGGCGCCATTTTGAATACCGGTAGCCCACAGCCTAAGTGCAGGAGATCGCTCCAGGAACTCCGCTGGACCACCAGGTACTTTTGGCAAGTCTTGGGGGGGGGGGGGGGGGGGGGTAAGGGGTCAGGAGGGTGGGAGGTTGTAGATAAATAACTTCAAAGGGTTGGGATAGGGTTTTTTGTTTTTTTTTTTGGGGGGGGGGGGGGGGGAACGAATGCATTTTTGACATATGAACAGATCGGGGGCCCACGAGAACGGATGCAACAGATTTGGGCCCCTACGAATCCGAATGGGACGAATCCGTCCCTGCTGCACATCCCTAGAAGAGTCCTCATCTCTTTAGCCTTTCACCATAGAGGTATCGTTCCATTCCCTTTATCATTTTGGTTGCTCTTCTCTGTACCTTTTCTAAATTCTGCTATATCTTTTCTGAGATACTCAAATAAGGTCACGTCATGGAGCGATGTAGAGGCATTATGATATTCTCTGTTTTATTCTCCATTCCTTTCCTAATTCCTAGAATTCTATTTGCTTTCTTGGCGGCTGCTGCTCACGGAGCAGAAGATTTCAATGTTTTATCAACAATGAAGCTTCTATGGCTCATACTTCTGTTCCTAACAATTACAGGTAATTAAAGTAGTCTGGTTGCTGTGTTAGGCCATTTAGATACATACAAATAAAAAAGATCAAACATTACGGGTGACAGCCCAATAAAAAAAGGTATTACAATTTCTAAATAATTGCACAAAATGGATAAATATTTAATGTGTACAATAAAACAAAAGATATCTAGCTCTGCAAATAACTTATCTAGTTGGAAAATGGAAGGAAATTAGTAATGCAATAATCTAGATATTCTGGTATAAGATTAAATGGTAATGAAAAATATTGACAACCAAGTCAGTGTATAAAGCAAGCAAGTAAGAATACATCTCCTGGGAAGGGATCCATCTTTTCAGGAACATCATTGCAAATTGATCTCAAGTTGCTAATTTTAAAGCAACATCTGTTGTGTGCAGTACTACATAAATAGAACAGTAATAACAGCAGAGGTCCCGTACCTGGCATTGCTTGGATGGTAGTGAGTGGCATGGAACTGTTTAAGCTGCTCCCAAGTAAGGTCAGGAATGTTCTGCGGGTCCCCTCCGGATACCACAGAATATGTGTGATCTGGGAGAAGCTTGTTCTGAAGTTTCTCTGAGAATATGCTCTCACAGTTGGTCTTAAACGAGTACAAAACAAGACAAACATTTTAGTAAAAACACATAAGCAAACATGCAAGAATGAAGACGGACTACCCAACAAGTATGTATTCAACTGTTATTTTTAAAGAATAAATTATACAATTAAAAAAAAAAATGTAATTTGAGCTTCTGGGAAAAACATACTACTTTAGAGAGCATATGTAGCTAATAATTAATGGATTCTGTTACAGTACATTTTTGCTAAAGTATCAAGTCTACAAAATTAGATATTTACTATAGTCAAAGTGATTTTTATTTATTTATTTTAACATTTTTCTATACCGTCGTATGGTGGGGACAGTCGCAACGGTTTACATTAAGGCACATAAAAATAATGCTAAAGTATTTTAAGTTACATAGGTGCCGTTAAGGATCGGTAACATAGTTTGCAATAATATTAATAGGTAAAGTATTAATTAATTTAAAGTCTTGCCATTAAACAATGATACATAATTAAAACCACTAGCATACACTATTTTACTTAAATAAATTACTTTTCAATGTAACATGGAAAACACAGCCATACAGGAAATCACCTTCCCATCTCCAACACACTGTTCTTGCTGTGTACCACAAAGATGTTGGAGTATTGCAAATGCCATAACAAATGCCCAGTCTTAAATGTGTGCTATGTTATATAGCAGGATTCCCCCCCCCCCCTTCCTGGAAGCACACCTAACCATTTGCTTTTCAGGATGTCCATAATGAATATGCATGAGATAGATTTGCATACATTGGAGACCCAGGGCATACACAATCTCATGCATATTCATTGTGGAAATCCTGATAATCTGACTGGCTAGGAAAGTTATATCAACCTCCATTATCTCAGATACAAACTTAAGGGGGTCATTCACCAAGCCAAGTTAGGTCACTTATTGTGCAAAAAACAGGTAAATAGCCTAATGTGGGAATAAGGGAAGATTTTATGTAGCGTTGTTTTAATGTTATGATGATGTTTGTTTTATTATGTATGTGATGTAAACCGCTTATAAAACAAGTGGTCTGGTAATTGGGCGGGTTATATAAATTGCTGCATTCAAATAAATAAATAAAAATATTGCTTTAAATGAACCCTGGCACCATGCATATTAAAAATGAGCTCATTAGCATGCATACACATACTAAAAAGCTCACCAATACTCTAAATTATACTAATAAAATAATGCATCTTGCAAATTTTTCAGCAAGATGTTATCTGAATTCAAATTAGCTGCAACTCAAGAATTGTAGCTAATTTCCCCCAGGTGCATTGGGGAGGTGGGACAGGGTTCTATTCAGACCTCCATGGGGGAGGGGGATTATTTTGGAGGCGGGTGGTGCTTACTCAGGGCTGTTTGCCGCTTTAAGTTATTGAGGCCCTACAGTCCTGGGGCCACCATCGTGCATTGGTTGGGGGGCTTTTGTTGCCACTGTATTTTTCCCTGCAGGAAAATACCACAGGGGTCCCGACTTTTACATTTTGGGGAACAAATAAACATGGGGTAACTGGCTGATGTGACACTTACTACCCTTAATCACTAAGCCTGATACTTTTATTGCAACTCCCATTGCTCTCTGCTTTCACGGAAACGTTAAGGAAAATTGGATTCAAACAGCATCAGAGGGCCCTGACTTTTACGGTCTAGGAAACTGATAAAACATGGGGGTAACCTGCACAGTGCAACAGATATTGGCATAAGCTTGCTGAATCATTTGGTCCTTTTCCATCATCATTTCTATGTTTCTATGTTAATGCAGGTCGTGGTGTGTTCCCGGAGTCACAAAACCGTAGAATCATTTACCTCTGCTTTGTCACTCCCAGGATATTTTTCCCTCAAGGAAAAATACTGAAACTTAGTGAATGACCCTCTTAGATTGTAAGCCCTCTGAGGATAAGGAAATACCTATAGTACCTGAATATAACCTGCTCTGAAGTGCCGAAAAGCGGTATATAAATCAAATAGATAACATAAAATCAGTGTTCAATTCAAGGTATGTTCTGAAAAATAAATGTAACTTACAAAGACACCCTTCATTTCATTAAAGACAACTCCTTTAAAAATCAGTGGTGAATTCAGATCAGTTGGATTTTGGTGCTCCAGTCTCCAACCTTCCTGCCTATCAAAATGAAAAAAGAATTCCAACAAATTTCAGTCACAGGCAAACAAATTAAGACAAGGTAAGTTATTTAAATACATGGTTGTGCAAGCTGCTTTTTTTTTTTTTTTTATAACAGATTTATTACAATCTTTACCACTGGAGAGTTGTACAACTGAAATAGTAAAAATATCCATTATAAAAATCAACATATCGTTCATAAAATAATTATCCTCCTAAATGCCATGGTACCATACAAGTTATCCATTAAAACCAAATCCACAAGAACCTTCTCACCAACCTCAAAGGATATAAACCTCATAAAATAAACCATAGTATTACAATTTTTAAACCCCTATTTATCAAGGCCTATTTATGCCAGCCATATTCCTCAAAACAACCTTACCCTTTCACAAGTTTCACAATTACTCTGTACCACCTGGCCTTTCTTCTTATTCTATATAAGACCTGGCTATTTGGCCAAGCCTCAGATCTGTTTAAAAGTATATATTCTCACATTAGATATGTATATCTTTGGGCAAGGCATTCCATAATCGAGGTGTGATATAAGAGAATCCTCTATTTCTGGTCTTACATAATCCAGTCTCTCTTATTGAGAGAACCACTAGACTTATCTCCATAGATTATCTCAGTACTTCCAAGGACATGCCTAATCAGTCGCTCCTTGTGGGTATTTTGATCCCTGCCCCAATAATGCTTTAAATTTGAGAAAGTTTTAAAATGGATTTGATACCTCAATGGCAACCAATGGAAGGACTTTAAAATGGAACTAATATGTTCTCTATATTTAATTTCTAGTCACTACTTTGGATTAAATGGAGATGTTTTGGAGGGTTAGGTGGAGGCTCGTTATAAATTTTGTCTTCTCTTTTTAGAATCACTGACAGGCATAATCTCATTCATCTCCTGTTTGTTCATTTTTATTTCAGAACAGTTATAAAAAAAAAAAAACCAAACACATTGTACCACAGCGATGGACAAACTCGTAAGACTGCTCCCAAAGGGGCGAAACAGATATTCTAGCTAAGGCATTAGGTACAGTGCCATGTGGGATGAAGATTCAGTTATTAAACCTCTGTGTGTCACACAGTAAAGCTGATCCTTATTGTGGAATTTCCTGCCTTTAGAACTGTCTTCTTTCTAACATCTATTTTAATATTTTCTTATGGATCTGTAGACTGAAACAATGAATGCTTGGTAATATTTTCCATGCTACTTTGAATCACCTGACAGTTCATGTAAAAGACAGCTAGCTATGGAAAAATGTGTTTCTCAACTGCTAATTTTGTTTCCTTAACTCCTTCCAGACCAGTCCAGAGCACATGGGTTTTTCTCCCCTACTATCAAATGGAGACAGAGAACAAAAGCTTCACTGCACTCTTGATACTTAAGCTACTGTGCTACCTGCAGCCTCTAGGTAGCTAACAAAGCTAAAACCAAAAACCTCCTTACTTTCCTCAAGCAGGGTAACTGGTGAAAACCTTAACTTTAACTAGAAAGGGATGAAATGCTGTAAGTAAAAACCAATGCAATGTACCCTAACAATATAAATGTAAACCAGAAAGAGTGGTCTTCATAATAAAACAGGCGAGACTAGTCTTTTGGGACTCAAAGAAAGAAAATTAACAGGTAAGAACCACATTTTTCCTTCCTTATCGTCCCCCCAGACCAGTTCAGACACATGGGATTTACCCATGCCTTATTAAACTGGGTGGGAACCTGAAAGACCTGCTAGGAACACACTTCAAACACTTCCTCTCCAGGTTCCCAAACATCCCGTCAGTAGTGCTTGGCAAAAGTGTACAACAAAGCCAAGTGACCACTCTACAGATCTCCCGAGGAAAGACCAGCCGACACACGGCCCGAAGTGCCACTTCAGCCCTAGTGGAATAGGCTCCAAAATAAATAGGTACCTCTAGGTCCTGGAAAATTTAACTCCATGCAATTGCCTCTTTAATCCAACTAGCAACAAAGGCATTTGATGCTTTCTGCCCCCTTGTTAGGGCTACTAAACACCAAAAAAATTTGATCCAAAGGTTATTTGTGACCTTCAAATATCTCAGAACAATTCTACATACATCAAGCACATGTATATCCTGAATCCGCTCTGCAGAAATGCACTGCAACCTCTTAAATGCCAGGAACTTAATTGACCGAGATAGATAGCACTGCACGAATACAAACCCTCTCCTCCGAAAACTGAAAGGAAGGATCCCTATATAAGGCTAGCAACTCTAATACATATCGCTAAACAAATAGCTACCAAAAAAACACAGCCTTTAGAGTAAAATCCTTTAGAGATGCTCTTCTGATCAGCTCAAAGGAAGGTTCACAGAAAGCCTATAGAACAAGGTTGAGATTCCATGGGGGTACCACATTCTTAACAGGAGAACTAATATACCTCATGTGCTTCAGAAAATAGACCTATTCTGGATAAGAGGCAATAGGAGAACCATGACCTTTATACCTGTAACAAGATAATGCTGCTACTTGCTCCTTAACAGAGTTCAAAGTTAAACCCTGTAGCAATACTTTCTGCAAAAATCAGAGTTATCACTGGAATGGAAGCCTGAAAAAGGTAAAGACCCAAACACGTATATATGCCACAGATGCAGACCTCTTTCTGGCTTGCAACAAGGTTGTAATGACCTCTTCTGTATAACCTTTAACTCTCAATCTCTTCCTGTCAAGAGCTAGGTCACAAGACAAAACTGCCCTTTCCAAGAAAATCAGACTGAGACAGCAGTCCAGGGAAGTGAACCAGACACAATAGACTCTCCACTACGAGGCTTATAAAATCTGCAAACAGCGATGCTTGGGGCACTCTGGGGCAACCAGAATCACCAGATATTAATGTCTTTCTATCCGCCTTATCACCTTTCTTACTAGAGGCCAGAGAAGAAACACATACAGAAGAACTTCCTGAGGTCAGAGCTGAGAAAGTGTAGAAACCTTCCAACCCCGATTCCTATCTCTAACTGAAGAACTGCGGCATTTTGGTGTTTCGACTTGAAGCAATCAAGTCCATTAGAAATGTATCCCTCCTGGACCTGATGAGAAAGAAATCTCCGCTAGCTCCCATTCCCTGCTATTTAGTCTGTGCCTGCTCAGAAAATCCACCTATATATATTTTTTTTTTAACTTTTTTTATTTGTGGATTTTCACAGTTTATACAAAGAACCAGCTTTGTATAAAAATACATGGTCAAAAGTCAAACCAAGTAAAAAAAAAAAAAGAACTACATATAATAAATGAAGATAACTAATATTGTCTTTATCCATTACATACAAAAAACAGTTTAAGGGGGGATCCAGAAAATTAAGAGGAAAAATACAAAATAAAGAAAAGAAATAGGCATAGCATAAAAAGACCATCTGTCCAATGCCCAAACTTCTCTAGATTGACGTGGGGGAGGACATTAATGGCTTCTTGGAATCCAAAAATGCTCTAAGATGCTCAGGAACAAAAAAGATGAAGCGATCTATGTTATATTTGATAAAACATTTGCAAGAGTAATGGAGAGAGAAGGAACAGCCTCTTGTCTATACAAAAGAAAAGCCCTTCTTCTTTCGTGTTACACATGAAATATCAGAAAACACATGAACAAACTGACCATGGAATAGTGAGGACATATTCCTAAAGTATTTATGCATGACATCACTACTCAAATCTTGAGATGATATAAATGAAATCAACAAGGTGGCACATTCCTAAATTCCAGGTGAAGATCTCTAAGAAATTAGTCAAATTAGGAAAACCAGACAGGATTTGAACATTAGTATTAACAGAACCTTAGGAAAAAAAATTTGCTAACAGAAGGCAAATGCTCAGAATAAAGTTTTAGAGCTTCTAGGAAGTATTTCTTTAAGGTAGTATCAGGAATTTCCCCTAAAATCTTGGGGAAATTTAATAAACAAAGATTCAAATGTCTGGAATGGTTTTCCAATTGTTCAATCCTTCTTGATACAGCATTTTGGTCCTTCACTGAGACAGACTGAAAAGTTTTCATATCTTTAACATCATCTTCCAAATTAGAAACTTTTGTTGTAAGGGATACTATATTCCCATCATATTTGTCCCCCATCTGCTCCATTTTTAATGTAAGAGTCTATCTATCTTCGAAGAGGAAGCACTTAAGGAATTACCAAATCCCGCCATCAACTCCCACAGTGAGTCCAAAGTCACAACCTCAGGACAAGCAGGGACTGCTGAGCACCCACTGCTAGATGGAAACAAATCACCCAGGGCCAAATCCAAGGGGGAACGCTGCCACATTCAAACCCACCCCAGCAGGGGTAGAACTCAAGGACAAGGGTAGAGTTGGTTGAAAAAACTGCCCCAATGACCATCCAGTGGCAGCTCCTCTCCCTGATAAGCTACCTCCAATGTGGTCACATCAGTGATCTCACAGCTGGGTGCCACGGAGCTGAGAAATGGGAGTGATCGCTGTGCTGGGGGAAGTCATTGGTCGAGTGAGCTGAGGGACGCCTCTGCTGCAAATGCTGGCACAGTTCCTTCCATTCGGGCACCATCAGGCTACTCAGTTCCCTGAAAGTTGGTCAACGAGGTGATGAAATTCATGATCAGCTGTTGGTTCAAAGGGAATAGGGTTCTGGGAGGGAAAAACCCTCACCCTACCCTTCCCTTTTGGAAGGCATCACAAGCAACATAAATAGCAAGTAGAAACAAAGATATAGCAGAGCTGCTGAGCACTGCCTCTAGCATGCTGCCATCTTGGATCCCGATCTATACATTCTTGACCCCGGCAACATGAGGCATCAACAGAACTTTCATATGCCTTTTGGCCCACCAGAGTAGTAGCCCTACTACCAGGGAAACTGCTGGGCTCTTGGTTCCTCCCTTCTTGTTTATATAAGTCACTGCTGTCGACAGCACTCATCACCTTGTCCATGAAGAGGGAATGGTAAACAGCAATGCCTTCCTGATTGCCCAAGTCTCCAACTGATTCATTGACCGGGAGGCCTCCACCACAGACCACAGACACTGAGGAGTTTATAAAAAAAAAAAAAGTATCCACCCCAGTCTAGCATACGTCATTTCTACCACCCAATCCAGGATTTCCAACTCCAATCCCCTTGATAAACTGTCCTATGACAGCCACCAAGACAACCTGGGGTCCCCCAAAGAGGAAGCCTGATGTTGGAAGCCTGGGAGTGAACAGCTATCTTCAGTGGTCTCAAATGAGCAGACACAGAGGGCAATAGATTCAGTATAGATGCCATGGATCCCAGTAACTGCAGGTAATCCTAATCGCTGAGAAATCTGTACCACAACTGCCGCACCTGCCCCTGAAGTATCAACTGACTTTCCATGGTAAGAAACACTTTGCCTACACTCATCTCAAAGTGAGTCCCCAAGTACTGCAAGCTCCAAGATGAATTCAATTTGCTTTTTGTGAAACTGATCACCCAAGCAAGACTAACAGAAAGACTACTCTGCTGACAGTGTGATGACAATCCTCCTCGAATTTTGCCCAAATCAACCAATTGTCCAAATATGGGTGCACCAGAATTCTCTCTCTACACAAAGTCACCATTTCAACCACCATTACCTTGGTAAATGTGCGTGGGGCTGTCACTAGACTAAAGGAGAGGTTGAAACTGGAAATGTCCCTCCAACACCGCAAATCTGAGGTTATTAGATGATCCCTCTAAATAGGCATATGCAGGTAAGCTTCCAAAGGATCCAAAGATGCTAGAAATTCTCCTTTCCATACTGCTGCAAGTATGAATCAAATGTTTCCATTCAGAAACCCTCAAACAGGTATTGACCTTCTTTAAATCCAATATGGGGTAAAACCACAAAGTAGATGAAATGGCACCCAAGAACACTCTTCTGGAAGAGGAAAGGGATCAGTGCACTCAAGAGAAGGAGATGATCCAAGGTCTATCTCACTAATTCCCTTTTTGCATGGGAAGCACATGGAGAGACCATGAAAGTGTTAAATATTGGACAAGCAAATTCTAAGACATTTTTTACCTCAGAAAGGACCCTCTAGACTAGTTAAGAACATGCCATACTGGGTCAGACCAAGGGTCCATCAAGCCCAGCATCCTGTGTCCAACAGTGACCAATCCAGGCCATAAGAACCTGGTAAATTTCCAAAAACTAAGTCTATCCTATGTTACTGTTGCTAGTAAGAGCAGGGTCTATTTTCTAAGTCAACTTAATTAATAGCAGGTTATGGACGTCTCCAAGGACTTATCCAATCCTTTTTTTAAACCCAGCTACACTAACTGCATTAACCACATCCCCTGGCAAAAAATTCCAGAGTTTAATGGTGCGTTGAGTGAAAAAGAACTTTTCCGATTAGTTTTAAATTTGCCACATGCTAACTTCAGGGAGTGCCGCCTAGTCCTTCTATTATCCAAAAGAGTAAATAACTGATTCACATTTACCTTGGTACACGCCTCAAAAAAAAAAAAAAAGGGACAAGCAGCCTCCTAGATGCATGAAAGAAGAGTGAAAGGACTGAACTTCATTGGAACCTTTAAGGCCTCCAGTTCTGGAACCGGTATCCTCCCACGTATTCCTCTCATTACTGCAAAAGAACTGCAGACTTGCCAGAGTACTGGAACTGTGAAGAAGAACTCTTCCCCAAATGATAACACCTGGCTTCCTGAAACTTCTGCCTGCTAAAGAAAAACTTATAATTATCCTTAGGCTTATCCTCAGTTAGCATATGAGCTTTAGATTCTAAGTGCTTAACCAACTTCTCCAAATCTTCACCAAAGAGCAGTTTACCTCAAAATGGAAGATAACCAAGCTGTGATTTAGTTCACCCATCTGCAACCCAATTTCGCAGCCATAAGTAGTGTCTTGCCAACACTGCCAACATCATGTTCCTAGCCAAACTACAAACCAAATCATACAAGGCATCTGCAGTGAAGGCTTAACCTGACTCCAGGTACTCTACATCCCTATCAGAAACCAGCTCCTCAGAATCTGCCACTGAAACTGCAGCACCCGATACAAACAAGCACGAACCATAAAGCTGCTACACACAGCCGCTCTTATCAGCCATCTCAAGCAGCTTTTTTTTTTAGATGAATTTCTCTCTTGTGAGCCTAAAAATCCTTAAGTGACCCACAACCCTCAACCAGGATTGTGGTTTTCTTCATCACAGCTGAAACCAAGACATCCACCCTGAGTAACACACAGTTCTAAAGGTATCTTCAGAAAGAGGGAACAATTTTGTCACGACTCTCCCAACCTTCAAGCCAGCCTCCAAAGCATCCCTTACTTTAAATTCCAAGGCTTTAACGGATCAATGGAAAGGGAAGGTCCTGAGGAGACCTCTCAAGCCCTCCAAAAAAGGGATCCTCCCCCTCCTGCTTGGATTCCGCCTCCATTGATCCCTAACTGTGCCAGGAGCTGAGCAATTATAGCTGGCAATTCGTCACGCCTACAAAGACAAACTCTGGGATCATCATCTTCCCTTACCAGAATGTTGCCTTTCTCCAGAGGATCCCCATCTCATCGCCAGGGATACTGCCCAGACCCCCACCCCACTCCAAATCTAAAAACAGGCTTGGGAACCAACCTTGGGACAAGACACAAGCCAAGAGCCCCTGGAATAAGCCCTTTTTGCGAGATTACCCATTGGAAGTAACACCTTTCTTTACCAAAAATGCTTTGTGCATAAGTAATACAGATTCTGGTTAAAAAAGCTCCTGTTCCTCCTCCAAGTCACAGCACCATGCAGAAGAATCCTCTGCCACAGTCTACAGAGCCCCAAGCCCTTTACACAGGAATTAATAAATCTGAGATCTGTGGAGGTGCACCATGGGAGCAGCCTTTAAACTGGTTGTCGTTCCTGCTCTCAGCATGTCTGGCTGAGAGCTGGCTCCTACAGCCAGAGGCTGTTGCTTCTTTCCTCACCTATCATCCACGGCAGAATGGCACCTCTCCGCCTCCCTCACATATATCACAGAGGCCCAACAAGATCACCCTTCAGTCTCCGCAGGCCACACACATTTCCTGCGCTGCCCAAATGCAGCCATCACTGATCCAAACACTGCACAGGAACAGAAGAAAAAA
The DNA here is from genome assembly GCF_901001135.1 of Rhinatrema bivittatum. NCBI lineage: Eukaryota > Metazoa > Chordata > Amphibia > Gymnophiona > Rhinatrematidae > Rhinatrema > Rhinatrema bivittatum. Next base: position 112,978,900 of record NC_042616.1, read on the forward strand.
TACCTGTAAATAGATTCCTCACCCTCCATGCAGTCAAAATACTCCTGAAAATAGGTCTCTGTATGCAGGAACGGTGCTACAAAAACTCATGCTGCCCAACTTCTGTGACACAGAGGCTCTCTCAGCACAGCCTTTCAATAAGTTTTTTTTTTTTTTTTTAATTTGCTTAGAGACCACAGCCTCATTGGCTATCAAACCCGCCTGACCAACGGTGAAAGCTAGAGAACCACAAGCCCCTGGTTCCACCAGGGGGATAAGTCCAAAACTGGACTTAACCCACATGAGAGCAATTTCTTCAGAACAATGTCCCACCACTGGGTAGATGCTCGTACCACCTTCTGGAAAGAGATTGCTGATGGCAAGGTAGCTTTAAAGTACCAAAAGTGCAATGAAGCTTTTGTTCTTTGTCTCCATCTGCTCGTAGGGAAGAAAAACTGATGTGTCAAGACTAGTCTGGGAGACTATAAGGAAACATGTATATGGACAGAGATCTAGTGGCTGCATTAGCCCTGGAGATTTGAAGAAGCAATATAAGTGCTCATAAAAATTTGTTTTCTATGCTTCAAGATCACCAAATACCTAGAGAGGAACAAGAGAGAGAAAAGAAAAGCCTGGCTAGAGGAAGTGCATTTGCTAATGGGTAACAAACATGCCTTTCAGCAGAGCAGAGCAGAGTAATTCATAAAACAAAATCAAATTATGTTGAAAACATATGAGGTTAAAAATAAAATATACATGAAACACTGCAAGGGGTGATATCAATTTTCAATTGATCATAAAAAGAAATCTAAAAATATTGATGTAGATGAATTTTTGCAGATTAAACAAGTGGAAAATTAGATAAGTTGGCCTCCAGGCCCTGATGTCCTGTAACTCGCTTTGAGCTTACTTGCTGGAAAAGCGTGTAATAAACTATGATGACTGGCACCAGAAATCACTTCCTGTAAATAGCACTGCAGCCTCATATAAGGACAACAAACTATTTTAAGGCCAATTGATGTGTTTAATTCAGACTAACTGCTTCAATAAAGCAGGTGTCTTACCAGAAATCCAGTTCTCTCAAACATGGGAAGAATACGGCATCCAGATATACTGACAGAAGGTTCTGAAAATCTTTTGCATTTTGGGTTGAAAATGGGTACATTGTATAGTCACTAGCTGCAATTAAAAAAAAAAAAAAAAAAAAGAACAGTTTATAAAATCTGCAGTACATTTACTCTCATTTCTAGCTATATTTACTTTGGCCATAACTAAATGTCATTGTATTACATCTAAGTACTAAGTTAGAAACCAAGAATTTGATACTTAAGAAAAAAAGTTATAAAATTTCAGTAGTCATTCTATGGCAGTCCACAAGCTTCAAATCTATTTTGGATTCCTGCATTGGGACTAAAATTAAGTACAATATAATAAAATGTAGTCAAATATTTATCTACTTTTACATAGGGGGGAATTTTTCCTTTTGTATGCAGCTCCCAAACCAACCTTCCAATAAGGCAAAAAAGATCTAGAAATGTATATTAGGAGAGCAATTTTATAATAGCTCACATAGGACTGAAGTCTGCATGTAGAAAGTACTCACAGTTTTCAGCTTCAATTTTCAAAGCAGACTTGTACATTTAAGTCAACTTTGAAAATTAGGGTTTGACATGGAACCCAGCCCCAGTAAGGGGTGGCAGTAGGCATAAATATATACATACTTTAAAAAAAAAATAAATCTAAATTACATAAATTGATTCCCCATTCCAATTCCACCTGCAGGAATATCCCATGCTAGTACATACAAAATTGATTTTGTGCAAACCTCTACATATACAACCCTCTGGAAATTTAAAAAAAACAAAACAAATTTATGTGCATTAAAACAGATTTTATGCAGATAAATGCCTTTGAAAATCAGACCCTAAAAGCATTTCTACCCTGCTAAAGGTCATTGTGAAAATGAGATACTTGGACTTTTTACAGCATGACGTTTTATTCGGTTTTCTAGATACAATGAAACTCATTCTTACTTGTTCATTTTCTTTCCTTGAGTCCTGCTAGACCAGTCCATTACACTTGGGATTCTCCTCACTCCTCAGCTGCTGGAGACAGAGGGCACACACCCTTGATGATCTCACTCTTGGCCATAAAGAAATGGCAGCTGTGGGCCTTTGCCAGCAGCCCACTGTCAAAAGAACTGGACAAGACAAAACAGGGGGAGGAGCCAAGATGGCGGTTTAACCCGGGGCACAGCTCTGCTCGCTCGCAGATTTCTTCTTAAAATATTTTCTCCATTCGGCAAAAAAAATGCCTGCGAAGAGGAAGGGGAAGATAAGGTCGTATCCCTCAGTACCCCAGCCTTACCCGGGCAGTTGATGAGTCAGCAGTGCTCAGGGACAGCACTTCATACGGGGCTAGAGTTCCGGCTGCCGGCGCGTGGAGGAGAACCCGCCGCGACTTTGGAAGAGATGTTGCTAAGCAGTGCGGGTGGCCTCTATGCTGGGCCCCACGGGGAGTCCCGAAGACGACATTCAGCCACTGGAGGTCGAGGGAACAGCATGTCTGTCTGCACTCGTGCTTACTTCCTCCTTGATTGAGAGTGAGAACGCTAATGTATCTGCACCGATGGCTACAATTTCCCAAGCTATGAATGGAGGCGAGAGTATACCAGCTATGATTTCACCAAATAATGTAACAGTTTATTTGGAAAAGCCTACTACAGTTACCCTATATTCACTATGGGAACTGATTTTGTCTATGGGGAAAAGCCTTTTAGAATGTTCGTTGAAGATTAGCTCATTGTCGCAACAAGTGGATTATCTGGTTAAATTTAATGAAAACCAGAAAAAGGAAATTTAAGACAAGATTAAGAACGTTGAGGAAGGAATACAGCATGTGAAAAAAGTTCAATCTACGATCATTCAGGATTGTTCTGCTTTGAGTAAAAATACCTTAAGACATCTGAACTTGCAAGTTTTGAATTTCCCCGAGGGTGGTAGGAGAGATTCCTAGAGTTACTATTAGAAGATATTGCCTGGAAATTTTGGGTTTTATAAATTAATCTGCACACCCCCCCCCCCTGGATAAAGTATATTTTCTGCCATCTCCCACTGGAGTTCAAGTTCAGAATCCTCCTGTGGACTTAAATTGTCAGAATATCTAGAGTCATCCATCTTTGAAATATCTGAGAGCGCCGCATTGACAATCTCTCTATATACCAAGAAAGTTTTTCATCACAGTACTAAGATCTATTTCAGGAATTCTAATGTATTATTTATTTCCTGATTTAACAAAAACCACCCAAGAGAGAAGGAAGGGTTTCTTTGCTTTACGACAGGATACCCTAGCCATTGGAGCTACCTTCTTTCTAAGATTTCCATGTAAATGTGCTGTAAAGTATAATAGAGATAGTTTCATATTTTTTTGTACCAGAAAATCTTAAAAGTTTCATAGATTCTAAGAAGTCTATGTTTCAAGCTGGTAATATCTAATTGCTTGGATATCATCCTATAATGGAATAAAAGTACTTGTAAGCTATGTGATTTCTCTTTTTGATTTCCTTGTATCTCCTATTTTGCCGATATCCTCCCCCCACTTTATGTGGTCTAATGCAGCGCTTCTCAACCGGTGTGTCACGACACACCAATGTGTCACCAAGCACCAGCTGGTGTGTCGCGGCTCCCGGTATCCAACAGCCCCAGTTATACTTCCCTTTACCTTTTTCCTGCCCCCGCAGGCCAATGGGAAGCCTCCTCCCTTCTTCCTGCCCCCGCGGGCCAATCTGAAGCCTCTTCTGTTCTTCCTGCCTCCGACTGGCCGGTGGGGAAGGAAGAAGAGGGGCAACTCATAGCCCAGGTCCGTGGCGGCGAAGAAGCCAGACCCTGTGTCCGCCACGGGCTGGAAGTGCTGAAATTAAACACAGAGGCGAGCCACAAAGAAAAAAGGCCAGCCATGCCAGGAACCTTGATAGAGTAGGGATTCCCCAAAGCAGCAGTGAGTCGCAAGCACGAAGAGGCTGGTTGTGATTCTCCTTCCCCCCCCCCCCCCCCCCCCCCCGGATGCAAAAGTGAGTGTGGCAGAACCACATTTAAAGTAAAAGTGGCACTCAGCCATGCTGATTACAGATGGGGCAATTGGAGCTCCCAGCGGCTGTAAAAGCAGGCAGATGGGGGGCCGCAAGAGCTTAGGGATATCCCGACAGCCAGAAGAAAGGTTTGAGTGCTGTGGCATATTTTTCTAAAATAAATGTTTGCTGCTTCAGTGCGACGTGTGTGTGTGTGTGTGAGGGCCCTAAAGAAGAGGACCTTGAGGACAGAGCTTCAGCAGTCGCTGCTGCTCCTGGTATGTGCTTTCAAGGGAAAAGAGTAGGAGAGTTGCTGGAGAGGGTAAGTAAAGGTGGCATTTTCAGTTTATTTTTCTTGATTGACTGCCATTTTAATTGAGTATTATGTGATGTGTCTGCTGTTTTGAAATATTTTATTGATATTTGGACAATTTGTAATCATTTTTATGAGTTTTAATTGTTTGATGGTATTCTGTTCATCAGTTGTTTTGAAACATGTATTAATATTGTTTTACAGTTATTTCTGTTTGGGGGATCTATAGCAGCTTGGCTTGCTAGTTCTGTTTTCCTTATAGAAGGTGTATTAGTGTTTAGCACCTGATTTAATATTTGTAGTGTTGCCTTTTCATAGATAGGGTTGTTATGTATTCCATAATGCAGGTGTAACTTTGTGCAGATTAGTTTCTGTGCATTATTGCAGATCCTGGACTGTGTTAGGTGCTATATTTCTCTTTCCATTTCTCCAGATTTGCACTGCATGCAGACTGGCTTTTTTTTTGTTTTCCATTCCAGTTTGTCTCCATATTTATAATGTGTGGTCTTTCTGTACTTGGTGAAAGTAGGTTCTGTGTATGTGCCCGAAGTAGGCAATTGTCAATCTTATTTGTTGTGTTTTCTCAATAGGATATGCATTAGTGGCAAATTATTGCCTTTTCAAAAGGAGGGCTATTGTGCCTGGTAGTAAAGGGAGTTTGTTTTGCTTTTACTGAGATATCAGAACCAGAATATCTTTTTTTTGCATGGTGAGTTCTATGGGTAATGCCCTAGTTCTGCTCTGCATCCATTGTTAGGGGTCAAGGGGGTTCCCGTGGATGCAGTGTATGTTTACATATAGCCCAGTGATGGTCACATGTTCAGTGTGTCCCACATGTGAGAACCATCTGTCCGGTGTATCTCAGCTGAAAAACGGTTGAGAAATACTGGTCTAATGGGTATTGATTTGTTACTATAAGTGATTATTTTCTTTGTATTTTGTTTCAATACCATTTTTCTTCGCAAAGTGGATGCTTTGCATGATTGTTGTAAAACGAATAAATAAAAATTAAAAAAAATATATATATATAAAAAGAACTGGACAAGGCTCCCTTCTTACCCCTTTTCTCCATATAGAAAACTTTTTTGTTGTTGTTCCTGGAGGTTCCTCCCCTTTCAAGGGAGAACGAAAATTAGCAGTAAGAACCAATTTTCCTTTCCCTATATGTACCCAGATCAAGCCAGACTCCTGGGATGTACCAAAGCTTCCCTAAACAGGGTGGGACTGGAAGAGTCCGTTCGAAGCACACTTTCACCAAAACCCATAGCCTCTGGGGCTTGGACATCCAAACGATAATGTCTGGCAAAAGTGTGCAACGATTTCCAAATAGCCTCTCTACAGATCTCCTGTGGCGAAACTTGCTGAGGCCACCTGAGAACGGGTAGAATGAGCCCATAGCCCCTCCGGAACAGGGCGATCTTGACAGATGTACAAAAAGCTAATAGCCTCTTTCAACCACTGCACAATTGTGACTCTAGATGCTTTTTTTGCACCACTCCAGAGTACAAAAAGGTGATCTGACAAGCGGAAGCTGTTTGTGACTTCCAGGAACTGCAAAGCAGCACGCTTTACATCTAACCATCATAACTCTTTAGATGAGGCACCATAAGAATCAAATTTGGGAAGGACAGGAGCTCCACTGACTGATTTAAGTGGAACGATGACACCACCCTGGGTAGAAAAGATGGAACCGTTCAAGGATACTCCCTCATCCAAAATCCTCAAAAAAGGCTCCCTACATAAGGCCTGAAGCTCAGAGATTCAGCAAGCCGAACAGATTGCCACCAGGAAAACCACTTTCAAAGTGAGATCTTTAATAGTCACTCGTTTCAGAGGTTCGAACGAAGGTGTACACACGCTCTCTAGGACCACATTAAGACTCAATGAAGGGCAAAGCTTCCGAACCGGGGGACACTAATGTTTCACTTCCCAAAGAAAATGCATGTCTGGATGAGCTGCCAGAGGAACTCCTCAAACCTTACCTCGAAGATATCCCAAGGCCGCCACCTAAACTCTGAGGGAATTAAAGGATAAACCTTTGCTCAAACCCTCCTGCACCAAGGCCAAAATATGGACCACTGAGGCTCGCATAGGATTCATCCTCTGCCCGGAACACCAGGCCTCAAAAGCCTTCCATACTCTCGCATAGGCTAGGGAAGTGGAAGTCTTGCTAGACTGTAAGAAGGTAATGACGACCCCTTCCGAAAAACCTCTCTCAAATGCTGCCTCTCAAAAGCCAAGCTGCTAGACAAAAGTGAACTGCCTGATCCAAACAAATGGGACCTTGGTGCAGAAGGTTCGGCTGATGAACTAGCCATAACAGTCCGTCAACTGCTAGGTTGACTAAGTCCGCAAACCACAGATTCCTCAGCCACTCTGGTGCGATGAGAATCATGTCGCCAGGGTGAAGCTCTATCAGGTGCAAGATCTTGCCTACTAACTGCCAAGGAGGAAATACATACAGAAGGTTGCCCATCGGCCAAGGCAAAACCAAGGCATCTACCCCCTCTGCGCCACTTTCTCTTCGCTGGCTAAGAAACGCAAGGCCTTGGTATTGCAGAAAGTCGCCATTAAATCCACGCATGATATGCCCCACCTGTGTGATGAGGCACATCACATCCTCTGACAACTCCCACTCTCCAGGGTCCAGATACTGCCGGCTCAGAAAATCCACTTGCACGTTGTTCATGCCCGCTATGTGGGAGGCTGCCAGGTGCTCCAGATGCTGTTCTGCCCAAGTTATCAAAATCCAGGCTTCCTGAGCCACTGCTAGACTCTTGGTGCCCCCCTGTCGGTTGATGTAAGCCACTGTTGTTGCATTGTCAGACAAGATCCTCACCGGCCTTCCCCTCACCAGGGGTAAAAATGCCTGCAGGGCCAAGCACCTGGCTCTCGTCTCTAGACGACTGATGGACCATGAGGCTTCCTCCACAGACCACCACCCTTGCACAGACTGGTTCTGACACACCATTCCCCACCCGAAGAGACTAGCATCGGTGCTGACGATCATCCAGACCGGAATGTCTAAGTCCACACCTTGACTTAACTTGTCCGAAAGGAGCCATCAGGAAAGACTGGATCGAGCAAACTCCATAAGTGGGAGAGGTAGCTGAAATTGCTCCAACAACAGGTCCCAGCAGGATAGTAAAGCCAATTGTAGAGGCCTCATATGAGCCAATGCCCTTGGAACAAACTCCAAGGTGGAAGCCCAAGAACTTGAATGTAATCCCAGACCTCAGGTATCCATTTTTTCAATCCAAGAACTTTAGCTTGCAACTTGGAAATCCACTCTTCGGAGAGGAACACGATCCCCACCCTTGTATCGAAACGCGCCCCCCAGGAATTCCAAAACCTGGGAAGGGACAAGATGACTCTTGGACAGATTAACACTCTACCCCAACGATCTCAGGCGTCAGAGGACTAATTCCACTGCCTTCCGACAAAGGGTTTCAGACTTCGCCAAAATCAGCCAGTCATCCAGATAGGAGTAAACCAGGACCCCATCCCTCCGGAGAGTTGCAGCCACTACGACCATTATCTTGGTAAACTTCCTGGGCACAGTCGCCAGTCCGAAGGGCACAGTGCAAAATTAAAAATGTTCTCCCAAAATCATGAATCTCAGGTATCTCTGATGATCGGGCTGGATTCCTATGTGCAAGTATGCTTTGGATAAATCCAGGGATGCTAGGTACTCCCCCATGTGCACCGAGGCAATCACCGAACGCAGGGTTTCCATTCAGAACAGAGAAACTTTCAGAGCCCCGTTCACCTTTTTTAAATTGAGGACTGGATGAAATGCACCTTCCTTCTTGGGAGCTATGAAATAAATGGAATGGCTGCCTGTCCCCTGGCTCCTCCAGAGGGACAGGAACAATGGCTCCCAGCCAACGCAGGTGACAAACTGTCAATTGCACTGCTGTTTCTTTTTATTGTAAGTGCATGGGGAGACCATAAATCGATCTCTTAGCAGCAGAGCAAATTCTAAAAGTATAACCTTGTTTTATCATGCTTAAGACCCACTGGTCCAACGTGATTTTGGTCCACTCGTAAAACAGAGCCAGCCGGCACCCATCACTGGAACAGAGAAGTGGACCAGCCTCGCATCATTGGGTTGATTTGGCTCCAACTCCACCTTGGGAAGAGGCATCTCTGCCAGACCTATACCCCGAAAGGACCGGCTCTAGGATGGTTGTCTGCTTGAGATCTGCCTCTGAGTACTCCCAGATGCTCTGAGCGCCCGAAACCAACGACTCCCTCTGAAGCAGGAAGGAGGAGGAAAGGAACTTTGCCATTTCGGCTTATCTTCAGGTAATTTGTGGGCCTTATTCTCACCAAGAAACTTGATCATCTCCTCCAAGTCTTTACCAAAGAGCAGTTTCCCTTTAAAGAGCAAAGCTCCCAACTGAGACTTGGATGAAACGTCAGCCAACAAATTCCTCAACCAAAGGAGACTCCAAGCCGAATCCACCGACATCATAGTAACAGCGTGTTACTGTTTCTGGAGTATCCCACTCCAGAAACAGTAACACGCTGACCGAATGGTGAAATGGAAAAGACTTCACTGGACCCTGGAGGCCAAACATGACCGGGTCCCACTGCCCCCAGTTTGGAGTCCTCTCACAGGACCTCTATGCCTAGTTCCTCCAGAACTGCAGGTATCAGAGGACCCAGCTTCACCTGGTGGAACAACTGCACCACCTTGGGATCACCACCATCGATAGTCGAGTTCTTCTATAAGGCTTGATCCAGGTCCTGATCCACCAAACCCAGATCAGACCCCGGAGGGTCACTTCCCGATCATCCGCATCTGAAGCTTCGGAGGAGCTGTCCACGGCAGGAGGCGGCACTGAGGCCCTCAGGAGTCACCTGACCCTCGTGCCCACATCCCTGGAGGGTCTAGATCTATTTGCCGGCCTTACAGAAGTTCCCTTTTCAGATATGCATTGCGCAGACTTCCTGGCCTTATAAGCTTTATGCAGCAAAAGAACAAAATCTGAGGAAAAGGTAGAAGAGGCATCCGAGTCCTCCTCACTTCCTAAAGGGGGCCCCTCAGTGCCTGGATCTCTCCCAGAGGTCCCCACCACCAGAGATAAAGGAGGAGGGAAATCCCCATCCCCTCCGTGGCCCACACGGCAGTCCTGAATTTAAATTAAATGGCCACCTTTCCCACGCTTAGCTGGAAGGAATAGTCAATGGGCTGCTGCACCATCAAGAGCCTCCCAGGCTCACAGCACCTGGCTGACTTATCTGCTGCTGTGCTCCCCAAAGTGCCCTCCCCACCAGAAAGGCATTGGAAGCACTTACCATCGTGTGAGAGACATGCGTGTGCGTTCCCACAAGCCGCACCACACGGCATGAAAAACCATGCCCGACAGCAAAACAAAAAAAAACAAAACTGCAGGCAGAACGGGAAGAAAACAATTGAGCTGCTCGATCGGGTAAGCAGCAGAGCCAGGGTAAAAATGTGCCGTCCCACAGCAGCCTCCATCTGCTCTGTTAAATGTTCCTTCTGTTCTGCTTTTTTTTTTTTTTAAACAAAAATTTTGATAAGTGATAAGTAATAAAGAAAACACTTCCTTCAAAGAATGGCTGCAGGCTCAGTCTGTCCCTCAGGGCGAGTGAACCGGGATCCCCAGTTTTCAGCCCTGTCCGGCGATAAAGGAGCGAGCTACGAAAGGGTCCCCAATCCCCTGCTTGTCCACCTCAAAAACCAGAGGGGATGGCCCCCACCAGGACCTAACAATTCCCTGGGAGGCAAGCACTGCTGAATTCTGTGGTCCAATAACCTTTTTTTTGGGGGGGGGGGAAAACTCAGACTGCAGGCTTTGCACCTCCACCATCCGCTGGAAACAGAAATATTGAGGGACTGCAGGTGGTGCCTCATGTTAAGTGGCAGTGGCAATAAAACTTTCTCTGTGTCCATCTGCTGAAGGGGAAGCAAAACCCAAGAGTCTGGACTGATCTGGGTACATACAGGGAAAAGAATGCACTATCGAACACAAAGTGAAAAAAAAGCTGATTGAGATACAAGTCAAAAGCTTACTTTATTATACAGAGAAGCCTGCAATTGATAATCACAGTGCTATTTTGCTACTCTGTTTGGAATATAGTCCTTGTACTTTCTTGCTAGAAATGTACCTTTTCTGATCAGAAAGTAATCAAAGTAATGGAACAGGTTAATGTAAAACAGATGCTGTACAAAGTTTCCTTACATATCTTCATTAATGCATATCAATTAAGTTACTTTGAGTTCCAAACTACTGATATTATTTATTTATTTATTTATTATTTTTATTATACTGAGTTTCATGATATGAATCACATCAACCCGGTTTACAATTAACAATGTGAATAACTGCAGAGAGTAACATGGTAGAAACATTTCCCAATTCGACATCAAATATAATAAGAAACTTAACAAATAAAAACATTATAACAATATTTAGGATGTGAGAAAGTTACAAAAAACAACTTATTACTTATTTGTACAGTGCTATTAAACACACATAAGAACATAAGAAAATGCCATACTGGGTCAGACCAAGGGTCCATCAAGCCCAGCATCCTGTTTCCAACAGTGGCCAATCCAGGCCACAAGAACCTGGCAAGTACCCAAAAACTAAGTCTATTCCATGTAACCATTGCTAATGGCAGTGGCTATTCTCTAAGTGAACTTAATAGCAGGTAATGGACTTCTCCTCCAAGAACTTATCCAATCCTTTTTTAAACACAGCTATACTAACTGCACGAACCACATTCTCTGGCAACAAATTCCAGAGTTTATTTGTGCGTTGAGTAAAAAAGAACTTTCTCCGATTAGTTTTAAATGTGCCCCATGCTAACTTCATGGAGTGCCCCCTAGTCTTTCTACTATCCGAAAGAGTAAATAACAGATTCACATCTACCCGTTCTAGACCTCTCATGATTTTAAACACCTCTATCATATCCCCCCTCAGTCGTCTCTTCTCCAAGCTGAAAAGTCCTAACCTCTTTAGTCTTTCCTCATAGGGGAGTTGTTCCATTCCCCTCATCATTTTGGTAGCCCTTCTCTGTACCTTCTCCATCGCAATTATATCTTTTTTGAGATGCGGCGACCAGAATTGTACACAGTATTCAAGGTGCGGTCTCACCATGGAGCGATACAGAGGCATTATGACATTTTCCGTTTTATTCACCATTCCTTTTCTAATAATTCCCAACATTCTGTTTGCTTTTTTGACTACCGCAGCACACTGCACCGACGATTTCAATGTGTTATCCACTATGACAGCTAGATCTCTTTCTTGGGTTGTAGCACCTAATATGGAATCCAACATTGTGTAATTATAGCATGGGTTATTTTTCCCTATATGCATCACCTTGCACTTATCCATATTAAATTTCATCTGCCATTTGGATGCCCAATTTTCCAGTCTCACAAGGTCTTCCTGCAATTTATCACAATCTGCTTGTGATTTAACTACTCTGAACAATTTTGTGTCATCTGCAAATTTGATTATCTCACTCGTCGTATTTCTTTCCAGATCATTTATAAATATATTGAACAGTAAGGGTCCCAATACAGATCCCTGAGGCACTCCACTGTCCACTCCCTTCCACTGAGAAAATTGCCCATTTAATCCTACTCTCTGTTTCCTGTCTTTTAGCCAGTTTGCAATCCTTGAAAGGACATCGCCACCTATCCCATGACTTTTTACTTTTCCTAGAAGCCTCTCATGAGGAACTTTGTCAAACGCCTTCTGAAAATCCAAGTATACTATATCTACCGGTTTACCTTTATCCACATGTTTATTAACTCCTTCAAAAAAGTGAAGCAGATTTGTGAGGCAAGACTTGCCCTGGGTAAAGCCATGCTGACTTTGTTCCATTAAACCATGTCTTTCTATATGTTCTGTGATTTTGATGTTTAGAACACTTTCCACTATTTTTCCTGGCACTGAAGTCTGGCTAACCGGTCTGTAGTTTCCCGGATCGCCCCTGGAGCCCTTTTTAAATATTGGGGTTACATTTGCTATCCTCCAGTCTTCAGGTACAATGGATGATTTTAATGATAAGTTACAAATTTTTACTAATAGGTCTGAAATTTCATTTTTTAGTTCCTTCAGAACTCTGGGGTGTATACCATCCGGTCCAGGTGATTTCCTACTCTTCAGTTTGTCAATCAGGCCTACCACATCTTCTAGGTTCACCGAGATTTGATTCAGTCCATCTGAATCATTACCCATGAAAACCTTCTCCATTACGGGTACCTCCCCAACATCCTCTTCAGTAAACACCGAAGCAAAGAAATCATTTAATCTTTCCGCAATGGCCTTATCTTCTCTAAGTGCCCCTTTAACCCCTCGATCATCTAACGGTCCAACTGACTCCCTCACAGGCTTTCTGCTTCGGATATATTTAAAAAAGTTTTTAGTGTGAGTTTTTGCCTCTACAGCCAACTTCTTTTCAAATTCTCTCTTAGCCTGTCTTGTCAATGTCTTACATTTAACTTGCCAATGTTTATGCTTTATCCTATTTTCTTCTGTTGGATCCTTCTTCCAATTTTGGAATGAAGATCTTTTGGCTAAAATAGCTTCTTTCACCTCCCCTTTTAACCATGCCGGTAATTGTTTTGCCTTCTTTCCACCTTTCTTAATATGTGGAATACATCTGGACTGTGCTTCTAGAATGGTATTTTTTAACAATGACCACGCCTCTTGGACATTTTTTACTTTTGTAGCTGCTCCTTTCAGTTTTTTTCTAACAATTTTTCTCATTTTATCAAAGTTTCCCTTTTGAAAGTTTAACACGAGAGCCTTGGATTTGCACACTGTTCCTTTTCCAGTCATTAAATCAAATTTGATCATATTATGATCACTATTGCCAAGCGGCCCCACCACCGTTACCTCTCTCACCAAGTCCTGTGCTTCACTGAGAATTAGATCTAAAATTGCTCCCTCTCTCGTCGGTTCCTGAACCAATTGCTCCATAAAGCTATCATTTATTCCATCCAGGAACGTTATCTCTCTAGCATGACCCGATGATACATTTACCCAGTCTATATTGGGGTAATTGAAGTCTCCCATTATTACTGCACTACCAATTTGGTTAGCTTCCCTAATTTCTCTTAGCATTTCACTGTCCATCTCACCATCTTGACCAGGTGGACGGTAGTATACCCCTATCACTGTAGTCTTCCCTGACACACAAGGGATTTCTACCCATAAAGATTCAATTTTGTATTTAGTCTCATGCAGGATGTTTATCCTGTTGGACTCTATGCCACCCCGGACATAAAGCGCCACACCTCCTCCCGACTGCTCCTCTCTGTCATTGCGATATAATTTGTACCCCGGTATAGCACTGTCCCATTGGTTATCCTCTTTCCACCATGTCTCTGAGATGCCAATTAAGTCTATGTCATCATTTACTGCTATACATTCTAATTCTCCCATCTTACTTCTTAGACTTCTGGCATTAGCATACAAACATTTCAAAGTTTGTTTTTTGTTTGTATTTTTATTCTAGCACTGTATTTTAGCACTGCACTGATACACCTAACACTTCCTGCACCTTACAGCATACATCTGCACCAATTCTGTAGGGTTTGGTTTTTTGGTTTTTTTTGGTTTGTTTTTTTTAATGTAGAATAAAAGCCACATGGGACTTCCTAAACACATAAAACTGATTCAATTTAGAACCTAAACTAAGATTTCTTAGCTTTGTTCTTCTAAGGCTAAATTGTGCATTCTGCCCATATCCACACCTCACCAGTGTCATAATGCCCATTATCCCACACTTACCCGTGAATGCATTCATAAAAGTGGAAAGCGATCTATTCAGCATTTTAAAGAAAGGATCCCGGCAAGGGTACTTCTGGGAACCAGCGAGCACTGTGTGTTCAAGTACATGCGGGACGCCCGTGCTATTCATTGGAGTTGTGCGAAACTGTACACTGTAGAAAGAGTAATGGATCGACATTTAACCTAAACAGGTTTGATACCAATAGAAAAGTTCAATGTTTATTCTTTAATTAAAAATATGACCAAATGTAATTTTACTGTTGCATCTTCTCAATCCTAGCTGGGGTCCACCTCTGATTTAGGTGGAATTGACACTAAGTAGCATTTCACTAATAAGATTAAAACTATCAAAAACTTTATGAGCACCAATGCCGAACCCAAATATTCAAAACTGTACTTAGCTAAATAAATCCTATTTATCCGGCTAAGTGGTGCCACTGAATACCCTGCTAGGGTCAGCAGATGCCACTTATCCGGCTAAGCATTTAGCAGGATATGTCGGGGGGGGGGGGGAGGGGATGGACAGAATGGGGAGGACTCAAGTTAACTGGACAAATTATCAGAATAACTTTAAGATTAGCCTGGTATATTGAGCAGCAGTGCCCTGCCACTGAATATCCAGCTAACTTAGCCAGGATAAGCGTATCCATGTGACTTGCCAAGCTGCACAGCAGCTCAATACGAACAACTGTCATGACTTGCAAACAGCCAGAATACCAGGCCAAGTACCAATGTCAGTAGGCCTTCGTTTCTTTTTTTTCCTGTGCTGTATCTCTTTTGCACCAGTATAATTAGCTGTGAGTAAAAAAAACTTAAGCACTTTTACTACATACAACATCAGGCTGCAAATGCACCATTTACAGAATCTACACATAAGCAATGCATTTGTATTTCTATGTAGTTCAATGTCAAGGATGTAATTAAGTATCTGTATATAAATGGACTATGGTAAAATGAAGTACAACTCTTAGGAGTGAATTTTCAAAGGCGTTATCCACTTAAAGTAGCATATATGCGTGTAAGTAGTTTTCTCATATATGCTATTTTATAAACATCAAAAATGTGTACATATTTTTGTTTCATGTGCACATTTACCTGCGCGATAGCCTAATTTTAATTTGCCGGCACGCATAAAAACCATGAGATATGCACGTGGCCGGGCTGCACGCACGCCACGGACATTTTCCAAGACCTGCGGCCACACGTGTATCTCCTGGTACGCGCGGAGGAGTCAGCAAACAAAAAAGGGGCAGGGCAAAGAACTGTCCCACTGAAGTGCGTGCCGGCAGCCGGTTGGCCCCCGCAACTTTACTTCCTTTATTGGAGTGGACTGGGAGGGAACTGGGAAAGGCCTAGTTTGTCAGCGCACGTTTATTCAAAACTTTACCCCCTTGCGTGCACGTGCGCGGGTATTGGATTTTATATCATGCACGTGGTGACACGCATTGCTATTCAAAATAAGAGTATGTACATACTTTTTTTTGTTAAGCAGCTTTTCAAGTGGAAGTATCTGCATACACTTTCACTCCTATTTGTGCCGTTTTGGGTTTTTTTTTTAGTTGAAAAAGAGTACTATAAAAGTATATGTATAGTTTGAATCCCTGCTCTAAGCCTGCCCCTGGGAACACCTCCCCATAAGGGAGTACATGTACGTAGGTAGTGGAACTATACATGCACTTTTACCAGCAGAAAGCCCATTTCCATGGGTAAAACGCTGCATTATGCGCAAGAATACCTTTGAAAATTGCTCTCTATGGAGTAATTTTCAAAAGCATTTACATGTATAAATGGGGTTGTGCATGTAAAGTTCTGTGCGGCAGAGATTTCGCACATACTTTTACATGCCTTGAAAGAATAGTTCCTGGGGGCAGGGAAACCATTTATGTGCATTCTTCTGATTTTTGAAAGTATCCACATAAGTGTACACATGCACATTTACACTTGTTCCCAAGCAAGCTTAAAAGTGTGCAAGTATGCGTATCTTCTAATTTTCAAAGTGAACTTACACGTGGAAGTCTGCTTTGAAAACCAGGGCTGAAGTTTGCATATACTTACTGCACGTGGGCTGTTATAAAATTACCCTCCATATGACTGTTAAGAAATTAAACTTCAAAGATAAAACAAACATTTATCCCATCATGTCCCTGCACGCAGAAAGCAAGTGGTTTTCAATGGATTTCATGATTCAAGCCACAAAATTTAAGATGGCATGATGATTCATGCTGTGGAATGGAAGCTTCACAAGATTTCATTTGGTAAGGATACTGTAAGTACCTGAAGAGATTATTGGAATCCTCCCTTGCTAGGTGCAAATATTTGGCTCCTGTGTTGTCATGGCTTAGCTTTACTGTAGTTAGAAAGAGCTCAGGGACACTTGTTACCTGTATGGGAACAATCAGAGGAATCAAATCAGCATCATCATCTATCAGTTTATTTATTAAAATATGTATTGCCTGCTTATATCAATATAAAATCATACATACTATATGCTTAGGGTCCTTCATTTCCAGTTTAAACCGACTTTCACATATAAATTCCCAGATTTTTCCCCACAGGTAACAATCAGTTTAAACTGATATTCACCCTAGTTGTAGAATGATTAAAAAGCTGCTCTCAAGCTGTAGATGAGTGTTTCATGGTCCCCAGCCACTGCTGGAAGCCAGTGTGGGCCAAAGTGCATGCTGTGCTTCAAGTCCTAACCCCACCAGTGAAAGCGCTCACCCTCAGGTGCCGCCCATACTGTGTTTTAACTCCCGCCTCTCCTCATCCACCATGCAGCCAAAGTTCCTGCTGTCTGCCGCCATAAATGCATTTGAAGCAGGCCCTGTCCACCAAAAGCGATTCCCAGCAGGATCCCTAGCCCTGCACAAAAGCAGAAATGCAGTGTTGCAGAGCGCAGGAGCCTCAGTAAGCATGGTGCTGAAGGAGAGAGAAGAAACCTAGAGCCATCGCCAACCAGTAAGGATGAATGCTGTTGTCGGGGAGAAGAGAGGGGCATGCCAAGTAGGAGATTAGGGCAGAGATAGGGGCGCTGCTGAGTGGGTGGGTGGGTGGGAAGAATCTACTTAATATTGTTTTATTGTCCTGGCTTCTGTCCACCAAAATAAACTCCGATATTCAGCCAAATAAGTAATGAATTATTTTTTAAAACGGATTTTCTCCTGTTTTTGTTGCTGTCATAATAAACCCTGATAAATTCCTGGGAAAAATAAAGAACAATTAAAAAACAAAAATGAAGGTCCTTATATATTAGAGATGTGAATCGTGTCCTCGATCGTCTTAACGATCGATTTCGGCTGGGAGGGGGAGGGAATCGTATCGTCGCCGTTTGGATGCTTAGAGTATCGTGAAAATCGTTAAAATCGTGAACAGACACACTAAAACCCCCTAAAACCCACCCCCGACCCTTTAAATTAAATCCCCCACCCTCCCGAACCCCCCCCCCCCCCAATGCCTTAAATTACCTGGGGGTCCAATGGCGGTCCGTAGCTAAATCGGGGGAAGGGGGAGGGCAGGAAAACCGGCACACTAAAACACCCTAAAACCCACCCCCGACCCTTTAAATTAAATCCCCCACCCTCCCGAACCCCCCCCCAAATGCCTTAAATTACCTGGGGGTCCAGCGGCGGTCCGGAACGGTCTCCTGCAATTGAATCGTGTTGTCTTCAGCCGGCGCCATTCTACGCCGCCATTTTGCAAAATGGCGGCGCAAAATGGCGGCGGCCATAGACCAACACGATTCGACTGCAGGAGGTCGTTCCGGACCCCCGCTGGACTTTTGGCAAGTCTTGTGGGGGTCAGGAGGCCCCCCCAAGCTGGCCAAAAGTCCCTGGGGGTCCAGCGGGGGTCCGGGAGCGATTTCCTGCGGCGAATCATTTTCCGTATGGAAAACGATTCGCGTTTGGTCTATGGCCGCCGCCATTTTGCAAAATGGCGGCACAGAATGGCGCCGGCTGAAGACAACACGATTCAATTGCAGGAGACCGTTCCGGACCGCCGCTGGACCCCCAGGTAATTTAAGGCATTTGGGGGGGGTGAGGGAGGGTGAGGGATTTAATTTAAAGGGTCGGGGGTGGGTTTTAGGGTGTTTTAGTGTGCCGGTTTTCCTGCCCTCCCCCTTCCCCCGATTTACGATTTTTTGACGATAAATCGGGGGAATTGGTATTGTATCGTGGCCCTAACGATTTTTGACGATTTAAAATATATCGGACGATATTTTAAATCGTCAAAAAACGATTCACATCCCTACTATATATGCTAAATGTCAAGATATTACAAAATAGGAGTCATGTGATGCAGCAGCTCGGTGAGACTCCTGATCGTTTCTTAAAACATTCTACTTTTGAACATTTATGCGGAGACTCTGCTTAACCTATAGCCAAGGAATCAAGCAAGAGATCAATCCCAGTGGTTTAGGAAAACTATCCTGCCATAAACCAAAGATTTTTAGATCAAAAATTTGAAACCAAAAAGTGAACCATTACAAAATTCAGTGTCAGGGGAAGATAGAGGAAATTCCATCCCAGGACCTACCACCAACATTATAAATTCAACCATCATTTTTATAACAAAGATTACAATTTGGAAAATATGCCTTATTTTATTTATATTCTACTTTTTCAGGCACTTCAAAATGGATTACATGTAGGTGCTAAATGTATTTGTCCCCAGAAGGCATCTAAGGACCCGATTCACTAAGGGTTTTTCCTATAGGCAAAAAAAAATGGGAGAAAAGCCTTCATGATTCTGGCCCTAAGTTTGTACCTGAGGCAATGGTAGATGAAATGACATGCCCAATGTCACAAGGAGCAGCAGTGGGATTTGAACCCTGGGTTACCTACTTCACAGCCTGCTGCTCTAATCATTAGGCTATTTCCCCACCGAACTCAAGTTGCTCAACTTGTTTCATCAGTCCAAGGACATGAAACTAGAACAGATGCAAAGACTCTTTCTTATCTCTAAACCAGCATGCCACGGAAAAGTCACCACAGCCAGACCAGCACCTGGGCTCTGTTCTCAGCACCTCACAGCATCAAGAATTATCAGTGGTGGCTTTTAAAGATTGGAGCTCGTTTCTGAGATGTTCATCCTAGCTGCAGAATGAGCCCTGGAGTGTGCTGATTATTAGGCAGCATGCAGGACATTGACAGCCAGGTCCCGCTTTGTATGGTACACACAATGCCCAAAGCACCTCTTCATCCCCTCTCCTGAGCTTCGTGCTTCCAGCCTCTGCTTATCGACAGACTGATTGAGAAAGGGAAAGCCTGTACTGGGCACTGCTTGTAACTCAATCTGAATGTTCGGAGTACAGAGTAAGGAGCTCTGGCACCCAATGTAAACTAACCGAGTCAGTTTCCATCAAACGGACATTTACCTTCTCTTGTACACCTATATAGAGGGAACTGGCCCACTGATACAAATTCATGAATGTCTCCACCCCTTCTCTTCCTTAATTTTAAAATGTGGAGGAGAGACCGATGGGGCTTTCAGTGCTTTACTTGCTCTTGTTTTGGCCACACAAGTCCTCGCCAAGTCCACACTGCCTGCCTTGTGGAGGCTGGTGTGCTACGACATTTTTGTTAATGCAGTTGTGCCTTGAGCTTGGAAAGGTTGGGAAACACTGCTCTAATCCCTGGCACACAACACTGAAGAGAAATTGTTTTTAATCGGGAAGAGGCAGGAAAATCTCAAAAACTGGAAATCACCAGAATATAAGGAGTTGAGCTTCCTGAAGAGACAAAGGGAATTGAATCATGCAGGTTTCTTAGATAAATGCATCCCAGACACCCTCAGACTCCAGAGCAGAGAAGCTGGTGTAAAGATAGGGGCTAAGGCCTAAAGCACATTAAACTTAAATCTTGGTAGCATGGGCTTGCAAATAGCAAAGTAAAGACCTAGTAGGTCACAGCCATGCAGATGCGCATACATTATCTTTTAACACGATCTGTCCAAACAATGCAAAATACTGGCTGGACCCCATGGTAGTGCCCCATATTCAGTGACAGCAGTAAACACTTATGCACACTAAACATAAAGCAGGTTTTGTATATTGGCTCCTTTACCATATTAATTTCCTCCCCTTTTGATGAGGGTGTTTAAAATCGTATTAAAAAAAAAATACCCTGAATCATGATTATTCCTTTCCTCCTTAGTAACCAACAAGGAAGTTTACATACAAAAATAAACCAACTCTAGGTGTTTGGACCAAACCAAAACTGGTTAAATGCTTCATATATAAAAGCTCTTTACACCTGATCAAATACCTTCTTCTTATATAAACAAAGACTAGATGAGCTGGCACTTGATCTACTTACTGTCAAAGTTTGATATAGATTATTGGGCAAGGTCCATCACTAATAAATCAAGTCTAATCTTTATGGGTAAGCTTTTCCATAGCTTTATCCTTCCTGTTGGTTCAGATCTTGTCATCTGCATTAACTACAAAATAGCAAGACAAGGCATGCACAAGATGGGTTCTTCCTATTAACGTAATAGTAGAATGATAGAATTTGAGAAGAAATGTGTTTTACTGAAAAAAATGTGCACTCAATCTAGTTACTGTCTAGGTTTGATACAGACAGATATATAAAGGAAAATTAGTTTCTTACCTGATAATTTTCGTTCCTGTAGTACCAAGGATCAGTCCAGGACACCTGGGTTGTGACTCCGCACCAGTAGATGGAGACAGACTAAAACTTGTGGGCGGAGCCATATATGCCCCTGTGCCAGTCACAGCCCCTCAGTCCTACGGAATGTCAAAGTAGAACACAACCAGAGAAGTGAACAAAACTAGATACCGCTAACTAACGGGGAAGAAACACCCCTTCTGGAACCGGGCTCTCCAACCGAGAGAGCGAACAAGCGAAACAGAGCAAATCAAAAACACAGAGCGGACTCTCCATTACTTCAGCGCAGCACTGCGGGCGGGATCCTGGACTGATCCTTGGTACTACAGGAACGAAAATTATCAGGTAAGAAACTAATTTTCCTTTCCCTGTACGTACCAGGATCAGTCCAGGACACCTGGGATGTACCAGAGCAACCTACTGAGGGTGGGAAGCAGAGAGTCCCGCTCGGAGAACCCTCTCTCCAAAACCCCCGGAGTCGGTAGCCCGGACATCCAGCCGGTAATGCCGGATAAAAGTATGCAACGACTTCCAGGTGGCCGCCCTACAAATCTCTTGAGGCGACACCTGAGAAGCTTCCGCCCAAGACGCTGCTTGAGATCGAGTCGAGTGAGCCCGCAGCCCCACAGGAAGAGGTTTTCCCCTCACCAAGTACGCCGAACCAATGGCCTCCTTGAGCCAACGAGCGATCGTTGTGCGGGACGCTGCAGCTCCTTTCTTTGGTCCAGAGAACAGGACAAACAGATGATCTGTGACCCGAAACGGATTAGTGACCTCCAGATATCGGAGAAGGGATCTCCGTACGTCAAGTTTCCGTAACTCCCTCTCTTCTGTAACAGAGGAGCCTCCGCACGCAAAAGCGGGCAACTCCACCGATTGATTCACATGAAACGACGAGACCACTTTCGGAAGAAAGGAAGGAACCGTCCGTAAGGAAACCCCCGAATCGGAGATACGCAAGAAAGGTTCCCTACAAGACAGGGCCTGTAACTCGGAAACCCGCCGTGCCGAGGCAATCGCCACCAAGAATGCCGTCTTTAAAGTGAGATCCTTAAGAGTTGCGCGTTTCAAGGGCTCAAACGGCGCCGTGCATAGAGCGGAAAGAACCCAATTGAGGTTCCAAGCCGGACAAGGAAGACGTAACGGGGGGCGAAGGTGCTTAGCACCCCGAAGGAAACGAGCAATATCCGGGTGAAGCGCCAGAGACTTACCTCGCAAACACCCAAGCGCCGCCACTTGGACCCGTAGGGAACTGCACGCCAGACCTTTGGCCAGACCCGCCTGGAGGAACGCCAGAACATCAGAGACGGAAGCCGAAGTGGGGACCACCCCGCGCTGCACGCACCAGTCCTCAAAGACTACCCAGACACAGACGTAAGCCAAAGACGTCGACTGCTTCCTGGAACGCAGCAGCGTGGCCACCACCGCATCTGAATAACCTTTTCTCTTCAGTCGATTCCTCTCAAAAGCCATGCCGCGAGACAGAAGTGATCCGCATCCTCCAAACAGACGGGGCCCTGATGGAGTAGGGCCGCCATTCCCTGGAACCGAAGGGGTGCCGCTACTGCCAGTTGTACGAGGTCTGCGAACCACGGCCGGCGAGGCCACTCCGGTGCCACCAAGATCACGTTGGCCGGATGCAACTCTATGCGCCGTAGAATCTTGCCGATCATCGGCCACGGGGGAAACACGTAGAGCAGCACATCCGTAGGCCAGGGAAGCACCAACGCATCGACGCCTTCTGCCCCCCGCTCTCGACGTCGACTGTAAAATCGCGGGGCCTTCGCGTTGTGCCACGTGGCCATCAGATCCATGTGGGGCACCCCCCACGTTTCGCAAATGAGAAGAAATGCTTCGTCCCCCAGCTCCCACTCTCCGGGATCCAGACGATGCCGGCTGAGATAGTCCGCCTGCACGTTGTCGACTCCCGCTATGTGAGACGCTGCGAGGTTGCTGAGATGTAGCTCCGACCAGGCCATCAAGCGCTGAGCTTCTTCTGCCACCTGGGGGCTCCGTGTCCCCCCCTGCCGGTTGATGTATGCCACGGTGGTCGCATTGTCCGACAACACTCGGACTGCCTTTCCCCGCAGCAATGGTAGAAACGCCTGCAGAGCCAGACGGACCGCCCTGGTCTCTAGGCGATTGATAGACCACTGGGCTTGCGACACTGACCATAGGCCTTGAACTGAGCTCCCTAGGCAGACCGCTCCCCAACCGGAGAGGCTGGCATCCGTGGTCACCACTGTCCAACTGGGCACCAGGAGAGAGACTCCGGCGGAAAGATGACTGGGATCCAGCCACCACCGCAGGCTGGACCTCGCGTGTCCCACTAGAGGAAGCGGTAAATGGAAGTCCTCCGAGACCGGCTTCCAGCGGGAAAGCAAGGATGACTGTAAGGGTCGCAGATGAGCGAACGCCCAGGGAACCAGCGCCAGCGTGGAAGCCATAGACCCCAGGACCGTAAGGTAGTCGCAGACCCGCGGCTGGCGAAGAGACAACAAGCGGTGCACCTGAGCTTGCAGTTTGCCCCTCCTTTCGAGCGACAGAAACACCTTGCCCTGCTTCGTGTCGAAAAGAGCTCCTAGATATTCCAAGGACTGCGTGGGTGTCAGATGACTCTTGCTGAAGTTGACCACCCATCCCAGGGACTGCAACAGATGGAGGACCCTGGCCACCGCCATCCGACACTGATCCTCGGACTTCGCCCGAATCAACCAATCGTCCAGGTAAGGATGGACCAGGAGACCTTCTCGGCGCAGTTGCGCCGCCACCACGACCATCACCTTCGTGAATGTACGAGGGGCCGTTGCGAGCCCAAACGGGAGCGCCCGAAACTGGTAATGCCGGCCCAGAATGCAGAATCTGAGGAAGCGTTGGAACGACGGCTGAATGCCTATGTGAAGATACGCCTCCGTGAGGTCCAGGGAGGCCAGGAACTCGCCTGGCCGGACCGCGGCGATGACTGACCGGATCGTCTCCATTTTGAAGCGAGGAACGCGAAGGCATCGGTTCACCCCTTTGAGATCCAGAATTGGTCGGAACGTGCCGTCCTTCTTTGGTACGATGAAGTAAATGGAGTAACGGCCTTTGCCGTGCTGGCCGGAACGGGGGAGATGGCTCCCAAGTCCTCTAGGCGGCGGATGGTGTCTAGCACCGCCGCCTTCTTCTCGGGAGCCTTGCAGGGTGACACAAGGAACTTGTCCACTGGAGTGCGAGCAAAATCTAACGCGTAGCCGTGTCTTATCACGGTGAGGACCCACTGGTCCGACGTTATTCCGGCCCATCTCTCGTAGAACGACAGCAACCGCGCCCCGACGTTGGGAACGGCGTGCTGAGGCTGCGGCGGGAGAAGGGCCGACCCCCTTTCATTGTGAAGATTTGGGCGCCATGATGGCCAGGGCACCCCCTGGTCTACCATAGCGCCTCCCACGAAAGGACTGCTGGTGAAGAGACTGCTGCTGCTGCCGCCACTGTGGGGTACGGGAGGAGGAAGCCCTGTAGGATTGCCCCGACGACCTTTGAGGGCGCGCCTTCCTGGGCCCACGAAAACGGGACCTGGATGCAAAGGAAGACCGCGACCTAGATCTATCTTCAGACAACCTGAAAGCCCTATTTTCCCCCAGGGAAGCCATTAAATCATCTAATTCCTTGCCAAACAGTAACTTACCCTTGAAAGGCAGCGCCCCGAGGTGAGCCTTAGAAGAGCCATCCGCCGCCCAGTTGCGGAGCCACAGGAGGCGGCGCGCCGAGACAGCCGCCACCAGGGATCTAGACGAAGTGCGCAGTAGATCGTGGAGTGCATCTGCACCATATGCTATTGCCGCTTCCAACTTATCCGCTTGTGCTGCCTCCTCCGCCGAAAGATCCGCATTGGCTTGGAGGACCTGAGCCCAGCGCAAGCTAGCTCTCAAAGCGAAATTCGTACACATGGCGGCCCGAATTCCTAGCGCTGAAACCTCAAAAATCTTCTTGAGCTGTACTTCCAGCTTCCTGTCCTGAAGGTCCCGAAGGGCTGTCGCTCCCGTAACTGGAATAGTAGATCTCTTCGTTACCGCCGAAACCGCTGAATCCACCTTGGGGAACTTGAGAAGGTCCAGCGCATCCTCCGGGAGAGGGTAAAGCTTGTCCATGGCCTTGCTGACCTTCAAACCTAACTCCGGAGTGTCCCATTCCCGGAACATGATGTCCGTTGAAGAAAAATGGAACGGAAAAGCCACTGCCGGACCCGTGAGGCCCAACAGGACCGGATCCATGTTCGCTTCTTGTCGAACCACCGCCGGAGGAGGGGGGTCTATTCCCAGTTCCTGGAGAATGGCTGGAATTAGAGGTGGCAATTCTTCCCTACGGAATAGCCGGACCACCTTGGGATCGTCGCCCTCCGCTGCCTGTGACGCCTTTCCTGCTGCAGCTGGAGCGGATCCGTCCCCTGCCACGTCATCGGTCCCTTGTTGTGGCTCTTCAGAGGCATCAGTGTCCGCCCCCGTGGAGGAATCCGGGTCCGCCTCCTGTGGGACGCCACGCGGAGGACGTTTCCCCCTGGAATCACTCGGGGCCCCACTGTTGGACTTCTTCAGCGGCGGAGCCCTGCGGGACTCCCTCCGGCCGCGCTTGCCCTTACTTTTCCTACATTTCAGGACTTTGCGCAACAAAAGCGCAAAGTCCTCTGAAAAAGAGCTGGAACCCGAATCAGCCTCCGCTGGGCTCCCCGGGGACCCCGGGTCCCCCGAGGACCCCCCCCCGCCGGGTCCCGCTGAGGAGACAGCGCCGGAGGCAAGGCCGCAGGCCCTGCCGCTTCCCGCGCCATTTCGCGGCCCGTGGCTAAAATGGCCGCCACTCCCGCGCTGAGCGGGAACAAATCCTGGGGCTTCTCCAACGCTCCCCCCCCCCGCTCGGCGGTGGTCGCGCGCGCCGCACACGAGCCCCCCGAGACGTCCCGGACGACCCTTCATCGCCCGGGATGCAGGAAGCGCAAAGACCGACGCGAGAGAGACGCGCGCGCGCGCCGAGCCGCAGGCTCGGCAAGCGGAGCCACGAGGCATGCCGGTGAAACGGCGCGAAGAGGGCCGCAACAGAAATCAAAATGAAGAAAAGAAAACAAAAGTCGCGCGAACGGCCTCCCCCCTGTCAGCGGCGCCCCCCCGAGAGCGGCGACGCAAGGAGCAGCCTCCCCCCTGTCAGCGGCGCCCCCCCCGAGAGCGGCGACGCAAGGAACAGAGAGCCGGAACAAAAAACAGACAAAACTTTTTTTTTTTTTTTTTTTACAAAAAAAACCAGGCCTGTCGCTGTCCGCGGTCCTGGAGCCCTAGTCCAGCAGGGGTGAGTGAACCGGGCTCCCCGGTGTCACCCCTGACACTGCTAAATAGCAAAACTGGGTCCTCGACCCTAGCAGTGGCCTCAACCGGGGGGGGGTAGTCCCCTCAGGACCTCTCAACCCCCCTGGGAGGCAGGGCAGACGGACGTCAGTGACAATTTGGCAAAAATTCCAATTACAAAACCAAAAGCCTAACCTGGCCTAACCCAAAGGAAAGAAAAACCAACCCTGACGGAGTACCAGAATCAGGGCAGGGAGGAGCTGTGACCGGACCTGCACCATCTACTGGAGACAGAGTAAGACTGAGGGGCTGTGACTGGCACAGGGGCATATATGGCTCCGCCCACAAGTTTTAGTCTGTCTCCATCTACTGGTGCGGAGTCACAACCCAGGTGTCCTGGACTGATCCTGGTACGTACAGGGAACAAATATTTATATATACATACATATACACATTTAACTACATTAGATATATTAAATATATATAAAATCAGTTATATTTGATATATTAAATATATAACTGATTACATTTAACTACCTATTGTAATTAAATGTGTATATATAAATCAGTTATATAATCTGTATCAAACCTTGACAGTAAGTAGATCAAGTGCCCATCTCATCTAGTCTTTGTTTAGATAAGAAGGTGGTATTTGATCAGGTGTAAAGAGCTTTTATATACTATGCCTATAACCAGTTTAGGTTTGGTCCAAACACCTAGAGCTGGATTAATTTAGAATATAAACTTCCCTGTGGTGACTAAGGAGGAAAAGGCATATACATGCTTAAACTCTCTCTCTATATATATATATACTGGACCGCTGCATGCTATGTAAAATGCAATCACCGTATGTATTTTCCATCCCCTGTCCTAACTCCATGCACATGATGTTTTGTGTGTGTGTGTGTGTGTGTGTGTGTATATGTACATACTTTGCATCTGTTCACATGCATGTGCAAGCTTTGCAGGTATAAAACTGCCCTCCCTGTGTGACAAGATTACAATTTTTCTGTGCTCTAACAGGACCGCAATAAATGCTTTTCTGTGCAATTTCCAATTTGATGTATTCTGTATATTTTCTAAACAGAGTTCACATTTAGATTAAAGATATCACTGTGCTGAGATAGTCCTCTGAACATATTTAAGGATAGCCGGATAATCTAAAATAGTCAAGTTATACGAATATATGTAGGGAAAGGATAGGAATTGGGGCAGAATACATGACGTGGTGTTGCTTTAATCTTTCTTGCTAGGCTATGTACTTTGTTTCAGTGCTCTGCATTACATTTCTTGATTGCAAAACATGTTTCTGTGTCATACCACGTTCAATATATATTACACACTTTTCCAAGTACCTCCGTAGCTGTGGATTTGAGATCTGACAGCTGAAGACTAATAAAGCCCATCTCCAACTACAGTAAACAATATCCTTTGGATATGATACTGCAAAAATTAATCACACAGATTTTATGACAAGCTCCAGCCATAGAAAGTTAAGCAATTTACTCAAATCCATAAAAACATAATGCCATACTGGGTCAGACCAATAGTTCCCTGACAGTTCCCTCAGACAGTGGCCAATCTGTCCCCAAAGGGGAGATCCATTCCCTGTTATTCATTCCCAGCACAAAGAGATGTTCCTCAAAGCCTATTTGGCTAATACGTTAATGGATCTGTCCTCCACAAAAAACAGCCAAACATTTATTTTTTAAATACACTTATTCTCGCCAATCCAAAAGGATAAGTATTGGTTGGGCAGTTCATCGTTTTTTGTAAACCGGAGTGATTTGTAATTCCCACAAGAACTTCAGTATATAAAAATTAAAAATAAATAAATAAATAAATAAATAGGGCATAGCATAATGCAATACACTAACAACAGTAGCATGCATAATACCAAACTCAAGCAACAATTCAACCACAAATAGGTATAAAACTGATGTAAAAATAAAGGGAGCTGGAGAAACATCCACTTCTACATAAAAACCAATCTCAGAAGACATAAAACAGGAAAGCCTGTAAAAAAAAAGAAAGTGTTATTTATCTTTTTGAAGAAAAGTAAATGCCTAACAGGAGGAAGATTATTCCCTAAAATACAGGAAGCTACCACAAAAGCCCCAGAGAGTGTTTCAACCAGTCAAACGTGTTTAATAGTTGGCACAGATAAAGTTATCCTCTCCGATGATCTCAACACTTGAAGAGAAGTACAAACTGAAATAATGTGCCAGATCTTATCTGTGCTACTAAGTACCATGAACACCAAAGTAAAAATCTTGAAATGGATTTGCCAGGCAATGGGAAATGAGTGAAGAACAAACAATTTAGGTGTCCATGGTAAGCTGCTTCAGCGATCATCCAAGCTGCTGCCATTCTGAACTGTAGGATATACAGCAAAGACTCAGGAAGTCCAAAATACAATGTAAAATGTATAAGAGCCTGGATGACCGTCAGATATAACTAGGAGGCCACAAAAGCTTCGGTATTCTAATCATTGTTAGCATACAAAGCGCAAGCTTAGCTTTTACTTGAACCTTCATAGATAGTTTTTCTGCATCAAGATAGATGCCCAGATAGCGATACTCAAAATGGATAATTGCTGCGATTAGTTTTATCTTACAAGAAGTTACATTTTGGCTCTGCCCATATTCTCCAGCAAAAACCTCCACGGCTTCACTGTGCATGGACTGAAAACATGTTTTAAATCTGCTACCAGTCAATTTCATGAAGGTGTCCCATGCCACTCATGATTTTATAAACCTCTTCTATATCCTTTTAGTTGTCTCTTCTACAACATGACAAGCCCTAGCCTAAGCCTTTCTTCATAAGGAGTGTTCCATACTTATTTTGTTGACCGTTTCTGTTCCTACGCCTTTTCAGTTATAGCTTTTGGCTTTATTTATTTATTTGACATGCATGAACAAAACTATCCACAGTACACAAGACATGGATTTACACACAGGCAGCATGACAGGAATTATTTGGAAAGAAATGAAGAATAAACCTAACATTCTATTTCCTTTTATTTTTTACTGCTGTTGTACACCGAGCTGAGGATTTCAAATATTATCCAGAAGGCGAATGGCACAGTGACAGTGAATTTTCAGGTTTCCTAGCACTGTACCTGCTGAACAGTGAAGCCATGGATCTTTTCTCCTACTTTATACTCAAGTGCTCGCTCAGTTGCAGAGCTGCTTCTGCACCTCCATGAATTAAGACTTGAAGCACTAAAGAAAGGAAAAACAAAAAAAAGTATTTAATAAAGACTTTGAATACAAAACATTTAGATGTTTTAAGTTTGCTCTTTATTCTGCACTATACTTTTTCCTCAGTAACAGAAACAAGGATAGATTTTGAAACTTGATTAACATTTGCTGCTCATTAGCAATACTATTTTTGGAGCTCAACAAGTTAAAATCTGGCAAAGTAGGTAGTAACATATGCAACATGAACTACTGTTTGAACGCACCTAGTAGGTGCACCACCTAATCAGCTTGCACAATTTTCTTACAGCGCGCATAGGGCTGAAGTCTGCATGCACTTTTATATAAAACAAAATCATTATTATACTGACATTTATGCAAAAGTCTTATCAAATAAAACAGAGTCCCTGCACTTTGCAACAGAGCATAGAAAACATGACACCACTCAATCTCGGATTTGATAAGGCTTTTGCAAAATGTCAATACAATAATGATTTTTTTATATATAAAAAGGAGACCAATGTTGGTTTGAGCGGACTTTTGGTTCCCCCCCCCTGTTTTGACAGCTGTCAATTTTGAACGCTGCAGGGTATGATGTCATTACAGCAGTCCCTATAAACAAACATTTGACTTTTGCCGCTTCTCGTAATCATTTAAATGTTTTTGATGTGGCGTCTGGACATTACATGTAACTAGTTGATTTGTGTACCTTCTAAGTAAGTGTGCTTTTGCTATTTAAGATGTTTTTCAATTCATTTTCTCTCATTAACTTTTAGAATGGCGTTGACACCTCCTTGAATGCCCCTGATGCAGTTTCAGATGAAACATTACGAAATGTCGGGCATGGTTGCATTGGAAACAAGCTCATCTGCTGCTGCAGATGCATATTATCAAGGGAAGTTCCTCTTTTAAATGCAGTAAAATTGTTAAAAAAGTTCAAGAACATTGGGACACTTGGTGCATATTTGAAAAATGGACCTATGATTATTTATAACCCAGGCATTTCGTGCAATATAATTATCTGCAAGTACGGGTGTTATGCCGGACCCCATGTCACTTTTCCTATTTACTCTGTATTCAATATCTGTGTCTTTCGCTGATAATTGGTTTAGAAATCAGGAATTTCTATCAAACAAACACGTATTGAATGCTATTTTGGAGATGTTAGACTGTTTTGTGATTGCATTCTTTTTCTGACTTTTTGGTTTTATTGATTTACATAGGAATATGACAAATACAATGTATTTTAAACTTAACAAGAAGATGTTTCTTGGTTTATTGTAAAAGGAATAAAAATTGTCAAATTAAAAAAAAAAGTTGGCTCTTTTTCCTGATGTCTCTAAAGCAATTCAGTATCGGCAAAGTCTTTTCTAGAATAAAGGCAGAACTTAATTGCATTGGGAGCCAGTTTTCTTTTAGGGTTCTCAGTTACATCTTATATTAAATTAGGTAGTGCAACATTTCTTTATGACCCTGATCAACTTAAGAGTTTTCTCCAGAAAAATGTCAATAATCTGTGCATTGGTAACAGTCAACCTTAAAGTGGTTTTAGATGGAAATGTTTCTTTATTTAGTTTTTTCTTCTTGTTATTCTTCCCCAATTGTGGTCTATATACTAAATGATAATGTGGATGGTTTTCTTTTTAATTATTTTCTTATGGCTAAATTATTGTTCTAGATGATTTTAGTGTTTGGTTCTAATGTCAAATATTCTTGATATTTCCGTGGATAAGCAGGCAGAATTAGCCATGCTATTTGGGCGACGTCACCAACGGCGAGCTCTCGCAGACATTTCTTCTCCAAGACTAAAAAGCGTTGTGCTGTGCCTGCACAGCACTTCCTGCACACTGCGCATCATCACTCTCTTCAGTTTGTTTATTTCTGCACTTATGCATGGTCATTTTCCTCTCCATCTTGCTCATAAAAAATTCTCTCTCAACTTCACGCTAGCGATTCTCAGAACAGCATTTTTCAGTGCTAACATGACCTAAAAATAAATAAATAAATAAATAAATAAAACCAGGATTCAAATATTGTCTGTGTGGACATATCACGTCCGTCACTGACAAATCATAATTATTGCTATTGTTGTCTTGACTATGAACAAGCATCCTGCAGAGACCAGGAAGTACTACTAGTAAACCATCCGATCCACCAGAAGACCTACCAGACCACGCTTCTTCTCTGGAGGATCTTACTTATTCTCAATTCATAGACAAACTTAGAAGCTTATTAGGAGTGGAGGTCCACAGGTTGCCTGATCCTTGGGAAGAGGTATTTGGAATTCTGAAATCCTAGGATGTTCCAGCTGAACTATCCCACAAATTGTTGGACTCCGTACTAAGACTTGGGGGGGGGTCATCTCTAGTTTCTAGGAAACTAGATCTAAAGTTTAGATTACAAAAACCTACTACCTACGGAGTCATCCAACTCCCTCACACGTCAGTGGTTGTGGAGTTGGCAATGAAGCCAGCAAAGAAAACTAGACTCCATACATCTACTCCTCCAATGAAAGAGAACAGACTTCTTAGCATATTTGTTGAGAAGACATTCCAGAGTGCAATGCTAAGTTCCAAAATACATCAACTTTATATAGTGCAGTACCTGTACAAGTCCCTACAATTATTAAAACCCTTTCTTCCTACAGAAACAGGTCAACAAATTATGCCTCAACCATTTTATGACATGCAAGAAGGTTTACGTCATTTACTCAGAGCGGTTATGAATACTTCAAGACATCTTTTAGGACTTCTGCCATGACCATTGCTGCTTGACGTATAGCCTGGCTTCATTCTAGCTCCATCAGGAAGGACATCCATGAGAAGCTAGCTAATATTCTCTGCACAGGAGATAACTTATTCGGAGACAAGTTCAAGGATACTGTGGCCCAGTTAAAAGAACAAAATGTGGCAGTTCAATCCCTTTCAGGAAATTCAGATTCTCAAGCGACAGCAAGACACTTATCAATGCAAACCTTATTACTACCAACGGAAACCATATAAAAGTTTCTCAACAGTTCTAACCATATCAAAAGCCATGTTCACAACCTCAATCGATTCAACCTAGAGTACCCCAAAGAGATAGAAAACAGCAAAAACCTTCCCAGTCGTCTCTTCAAAAGCCTCTACCGTCTTTTTGAAGATAACATAGCCAAAGCAACGTCTTCCAGTAGGGGGGAGAATACAAAAATATTTCACAGAATGGAGCCATTTCACTTCGGATCAGTAGGTACTTCGAATCATGCGTGAGGGTTATCATCTAAATTTCCTCTCCCAACTTTCCCTTCCTCGTTACACTGGCCTGTTGAAGGATGCTTCTCAGTTACCTCTTTTGGAACAAGAGATACAGATCTTACTCCAGCAACGGGCTATCCAAGTGGTGCCTAAGCAACAGGTCAGTTCAGGATACTATTCCCAATATTTCCTTATTCCAAAGCACTCAGAGGGTTTGCGACCTATTCTGGACTTATGTTCCCTAAGCAAATAGCACTGGAAGGAGAAATTCAAGATGACATCCCTCAAGTTAGCCCTACTGTTCATACAACAGAACGATTGGATGTGTTCGTTGGATCTCAAGGATGCATATGCTAATATTCCAATACACCTCTCTTGGTGGCTGTTCCTCTGCTTCCAGGTGAATTCTAAGTGCTACTAATACAAAAGTTCTACTCTTTGGTCTATCCTCTGCTCCCAGAGCATTCACCAAATGTCTGGCTGTGGCATTGGCTCACCTAAGACATCAAGGGATCTGCCGGTGTTGCACCAGGTCGCAGACGGCTGCGGCCTCTGTTGCTCACCTCTCTTCTGCCTGCTCCAGTGATTCTCAAGAGTCTCTCGGCCTTAGCCTGCAAACGCTGCTCTCCCCGGCGTCCCCAGGACGGCGAGGGCGATCCCGGACGCCACCTTGAAGTCGGAATTACCTAGGGCACACGCATCCTTCTCCTTATTGCCATCTTGGAGGGAACCTAAGGGGCATCCCTTCCAATGATGTCATCCGCTAGGAGGTATTTAAACCTGCAAGCTTCCAACGAGTTAGCAAGGACTTCCATCTTGCCTGATTCCACTCCTATGGAGATCTTCTCCTCGCTTCACAGTACTCTTTCCTGACTACTGATATTGGACTTAAGGTACCTGCTCCTCAGGGGCCTATTGTACTCTGGCTATCCGCTCCTCGGAGGGCCATCTTGCCTGCAGGAACCTACTTCAGTCTGTGAGTACCATCTCTACTGTTAAGAGTACTCATCTCTCTGCTCCAAATGCTTCTCTCTCATTGACTTGATTCACAGCGTAACCCACACTGCGGGCCACTACCGGATCACATCTAGAAGCATCTCTCCAGAGGAGCAGCCCTGGCATACCCGCTCTGCGGACCATTACCAGGACGACAGGCTTCACACCACTTCACTCCGGACTAAGTCTATGCCCACCCATTGGGATACCTACATTCCTGCTTAATAAAATCTATTTTCCCCGTTGTCTGTCTGTAAGGCTACAGCCTGTCGTAGTGAGCCTCCACAGGGCTCCTCCTTGTGGGTGGAGCGAACTCTCACTACGACCCAGGGGTCCACAACCACACCGAACAATAACAGCCGGTTTCCTGATCTGGATAATTGGCTTGTAGTTTCCCCAACCAAGTATTTCTACTCAGATTCTACAGTTCATAGGAGCCAAAATAGACTCTGGCCAATCTCATGCATTCCTTCCCCAGGAAAGGATTGAGTGGATTCAACAACTGTGTACAGATTTACTCTTCAAATCGAATGTCACTGTCTGCCAAATCCTGGTTCTTTTGGGTCAAATGGCGGCAGGCATCCATGTAGTATCCCACACTTGTTATCACATGCAATGCCTTCAATGGGGACTGAAGACACAATTGATCCAATTTCTCCAACCAATGTCCACCATAGTAACTTTGTCAAGACTTCATGAGGAAGGACATTTGTTGGTGGTTAGATCCGAAGTTCTAACTGTGGAAGATCCTCTTCAACATCAAACCCCCAGTCCAATCCTCACCACGGACACTTCCACGCAATGTTGGGGAATGCATTTCCTCTATTACAAGACTCAGGGTCAGTGGTCAGGGATGAACAGGCTTATCAGATAAATCTCCTGGAACTCAGGGCCATGAGATATGCTCTGATGGCCTTTACACATCTGCTACATGGTCATGCCCTCATGACTCATATGGACAATCAAGTAGCCATGTTTTATGTGAACAAGCAGAGCAGATCAGGATCGTGGGTTCTCTACAGAGAGGCAGTTTGTATCTGGGAGTGGGCCCTCAACAACTCAATAACCTGGAGAGCGACATACTTGCCGGGCTTAGCAAACACATTTGCTGACTATTTCACCCCCCACGAATGGTCACTCAACGCTTCAGTGGCAGACAAAATATTTCTGCAGTGAGGTCATCCTTGGATAGATCTTTTTGCCATAGAGGAGAATTGGAAAGTTCCTCAGTTCTGTTCCATGCTTCCAAACCAACTCAGGACGACATAGGATGCCTTCCTAATGTCATGGTCACAAGGTCTCCTATACGCGTTTCCTCCAATTTCTCTCATCTCAAGAACAGCTCAGAAGATGATCCAGGACAGATCTCGCAAGATACTCATAGCACCTGCATGGCCGAGACAACCCTGGTTTGCTTATCTCATACAGTATTCTGAAAGCAATCCCTTGAACCTCAGTCAAGGCCAAAATCTATTGATTCAGGAGGGGGGCTCTTCTCTTCATCCTCTACACTCCCAACATCCAGGGTGTCAGGTGGAGGGAGAACAAGATCTTGCAGACCTTAACTCTTTCGGAAGATATTCAGCGAATTATAATAGCAGCAAGGAAACCATCAACCAGATATAACTACTACTTCAAGTGGAAAAGATACACAAAATGGTGACAAACCCAGGGAATTTCCCCCTTTTCCTCGGCACCTACAGAAATCCTCAGTTACCTGCTTCACCTCTCCAAGTCAGGCTTAGAACTTCATCGGTCAGAGTCCAAAGTGCTATAGCTTCTTATCATGAAAGGAACATCTCCTCCTCAGTGGCCTCTCATTTCATGAAGGGTCTGTAATCTTCATCCACCAGTCCAGAAACCCCCAGTACCTTGGGATCTAAATGTAGTTCTATCAACTCTAATGAAAGATCCCTTTAAACTTCTACAATCTGTGCATTTGAAATATATCTCACTTGGAAAGTGGTTTCTCTCATAGCAATAACTTTGGCCCAGAGAGTGAGCAAACTATAAGCCTTAGTTCATTTTTCTCCTTACTTGCAATTCTATCACAACAAAGTAGTCCTCCAGACTCATCCTAAATTCCTACTCAAAATGGTGTCAACTTTTCACATCAATGAAAACATTTTGCTTCATATATTCTTTCCCAAGCCACATAAGAATAAAAGACAAACTCTGCTCCATATGTTGGACTGTAAGAGAGCATTGGCTCATCGGCAATCCTCTCAATTATTTGTCTCATTTAACCCAAACTCACTAGGAGTAGCAGTATCCAAAAGACTATAGCCAACTGGATCACAGACTATATTCAATACTGTTATAATTCAGCTCAAATACCCTTGTCGGGTTTCGTTTTGGCCCATCTACTGAAAGCCACAGCATCCTCTATGGCACATCTATGGAATATACCCATAAAGGATATATGCAGACCTGCGACTTGGTCCTCAGTCCACACACCTTTACTGCATACTACTGCCTGAACCATTTAACAGCCACAGATAGACTGGATCGAGCAATATTGTCAAGTGTGCTTAACCAGAAAACCATGTCCATGGGGGGGTGTAAAAAAAAAAAAAAAGTTTGGTTAACAAAAGTAATAAAATCACAACCTCTATTCCATCACTTTCTGTTCTTTTTTCATAAGCTTGGGCCTTCCAAATAGCATGACTAATTCAGCCTGCTTATTGTCGGAAAAAAAACTGTTTATTTACCGCAAACTGTGTTTTCCGTAGATAGCAGGATGAATTAGCCATGCGTCCCCTCCCTCCTCCCTGGACCTGTTTTTCTGTTCCTTTATTCTAATGGCGCTGTCTTCTAGCTTTTTAATTAACCGAAGAGAGTGATGCGCTGCACGAGAGAAGTGCCTCGCAAGTGCAGCACAACAAAGCTTTGTAGTCTTGGAGATGAAATGTCCGCAAGAGCTCGCTGTCTGTGATGTCAACCAAATAGCATAGCTAATTCATCCAGCTATCTACGGAAAACACCGTTTATGGTAAGCAAACTTGTCTTTATGCTCTTGGTAAAATCTAATAGAGATTAATATAAAAGTTACTGCCAAAGGCTAGCTTGAGTGTTATCACGCTGGAGGATCCGGCTTCAGCTCTGGATCCCAACTTCTGCCCTTCAGGGCCAATCAGGGCAGGAGACGAAGACTGAGAAGGGAATCTCAGCCATTGTAGAATAGTGCTACCTACTGCTGGCTCAAGGATGAATTTGTGCCATATTCCAGATAGAATTTTGATCTGTGGCTTGTCATGAAGGGGTTAAAATTAAGGAGGGCTCAATGCAGCTGCAAATGAAGTTTCATACAGCACTGTAGTCCCACTAGGGTCCAGATCAGACTTAGAGCTTACCACTATGACCTAAGAACATGCCATACTGGGTCAGACCAAGGGTCCACCAAGCCCAGCATCCCGTTTCCAACAGTGGCCAATCCAGGCCATAAGAACCTGGCAAGTACCCAAAAACTAAGTCCATTTCATGTTACTGTTGCTAGTAATAGCAGTGGCTATTTTTTAAGTCAACTTAATTAATAGCAGGTAATGGACTTCTCTTCCAAGAACTTATCCAATCCTTTTTTAAACACAGCTATACTAACTTAACTAATCACATCCTCTGGCAACAAATTCCAGAGTTTAATTGTGCGTTGAGTGAAGAAGAACTTTCTCCGATTAGTTTTAAATGTGCCACATGCTAACTTCATGGAGTGCCTCCTAGTCTTTCTATTATTTGTTTAGAAAAACTGCACTGTGATATCATAAAAGGTATTAGCATTGATTAGATTAAGATGCACATGTAAAAGGCTTGGTAGAAGCTTCAAATGTATTATTTTTACCTCACTACATTTTTGGAACATAATTAGTTACATGATAGCATTTTCACTCAGAAATAAGAGTGAGATATAATTAAATGATAACAGAGTTAAGCTTCAAACTGTATCTTGTATGTGTTTAATAATTTGGTCACACTTCTATTGCATATCATTCAGAGAACTCTGGATGATGTTCAAATGTAATAACATAGTAAATTACAGCAGACTATTTATTTAATTTATTTGTTTTTATATAACAGATCAAGATGTCACATCTGTTCACATGAAACTGAGAAGGCAAATAAGACATGGGCTGCTTATTTTTACAGGCTAACATGGAGAACTTAACTTAGGAGATACAGAGTAACTTGGAAAACTTAATAACTTAGAGTACTTAACTTATTTTTACAGAGTGACTTGAAGTACTTAACAGGCAACTAATTTTTACAAAAAGTGTACTGATAACTTGGTGGCTTGACGGCTTGGACATGATAGAAATGACAGCAGAAGACGACCAATCGGCCCATCCAGTCTGCCCAGCAAGCTTCCACTTTTTTTTTCATACTTATCTGTTTCTCTTAGCTCTTAGTAACCTTAGGTTCTGTTTCCCTGTCACCCCCACCATTAATGTAGAGAGCAGTGATGGAGCTGCATCCAAGTGAAATATCAAGCTTGATTACTTGGGTAAGCAGAGAGCTATGCTGGATATGCATTGAAAGTGAATTATGCCTTGAAAGTCACATTAACTATCAACAAATATTGAATAAGCCTAATAATTGGTAATTGAATAAGCCTAATAATTGGTAATACCTATAGCCCATGAACCCACCCCTGTTTTTTTTGTTTTGTTTTAATTTGGAGATGGCAGCCCTCCATCCTTACGCTCCGTGAAAGTGGAACACCAACCACTGGCATCCCGCTCCGTGAATGCCTCTGTGGCTACTGCCACTCCGTGCAGTGTTTTTTGCTGCCTCCTCTTTATACGCGTCTTTATATGACTTAGCTGAAGTTGAGCTTAAACATTATGAATTAAATTCGTTTGAGTTTGATATTAAAGTTAATTAAAGAGACTACTGGGAGTTGTGTTAGTTGCTGAAATCATTGATAGTTACTTATGTTACATTTAGTTAAAAATCAAAAGGAACATCTAAACTAAGACCTCATGGGGAATGATTATAAAAATGAGTGATGTGTACATCATTTAAGAACACATGTTATAATATAATAAAATCATATATGTATACCCATTTCAATGTTAGCAATGTTACTAATGTTTTGGTTGGTTGATCCACAGTAATTCTATTAGTTTTACAAGAGACATATTAAATTTGAAATATAATTATTCATTTCATAATTATGAGCCCAAAACTATTTTATCCTCATAATGAGCTAAACTGGCTCAACACATCGAATCCAATAAGTTAGACAAACACGCAGGAGAACCACAAATGCCATTAGAAAGGCCACAACAGCTTTCAAAATTCAATAAAGATCCGATCTTGCAACGATGTGCGATAATGGTGAGTAGGGTTTTATTGATAGATCATATAAGGCAGAAATTTGCGCAAACTTACATTTGCACGCATTTCACGGTTAGTCATATGAATGTGTAAATGTTTGCCTTCTAAAGTGTCATATCATTGTCCCATGTGTGCAGGCTGTTTTCCCTCATTCTCTTTGCTCTAGAAAAGCATATGTTGCTTCAGGCTGAATTCCACCTGCTCCCTCCCGTCCCAGCTCCCTCTTTTTGTTATTCGTGCAAACAATAATCGTCATGTAACCGTAACCGTGAAAACGCGTGGAAATTATCAAGAAACTCGTTAAAGAAACAATCTATTGCCCGACATCCATCCGAGCCAACCCCTGCTCTTCGCTCTTGAGAAGAGCCCGCTCGCTCATCCTCACTCACCGGAGAAGCCGCAGCGGCTGAAGCACCGCTCTGCCCGTCCGCAGCATCCCGAGAGCAGCCCCAAACCCCTACAAGCGGCACTGCTGATCCAGCTCGTTCCTCCGCTCCTCGCCGAGCAACTGAGCTAAACACCCCGGCGCCGCTAGCAGCACCTCATTTCATCGCGCCCGCTCACTGGTGGGCGATTCAGCTACGCCTCCTCTGATTGGGTAAGTTTTTTTCCGGATGCGGCTAGCGCTGTGCTCTGTGGTGGATGGAAAGAGCACAAGGAGGTGGAGTAAGTTGAAGAAGGCGGGGCTATGCAGTTTTGAAGTGGAGCCGAAGCGGATCTATGTACTTGGTAGTAAAGGAGTAACTGCAAACTACAGGATCTGTATCTTCTAACCCACGGCAAGCCAAGGGCTGAGGAACGTCTTTTTTGCTGGGGGGGGGGATACATGCAAATTGCCCTCCATGTCCGCCCCACTTCCACTTTCTATGTTTATAATTAACGTCATTGTTTTATACATACATACGTAAGACCTATATAAAGTATAATTTATTATTTTAAAAACGAATTCAATATTATAACAGTTAATTTCAAAAATTAAACTCCTTCGGAAAAAAAATCAACAGAACCAGAGGTCACGATTTGAAGCTCCAGGGAGGAAGACTCAGAACCAATGTCAGGAAGTATTTCTTCACGGAGAGGGCGGTGGATGCCTGGAATGCCCTTCCGGAGGAAGTGGTGAAGAACAGAACTGTGAAGGACTTCAAAGGGGCGTGGGATAAACACTGTGGATCCATAAAGTCTAGAGGACGTGAATGAAGAGTGGGTGGCTCGCAGGAATGACGGCTACTACCTGGAGATAATACCCTTATTCAATAAACATACACATGGTTAATGTGACTCCAACATTGCTCTATTTATTTAAACATTTTTATTTATTTATTTATTTAAACATTTTTATATACTGGCATTAGTTGTGGACATCATGCCGGTTTACATCAAAACTGGTAAAGTATGGAAGTTACATTTTAACAGGGAATTAGAAACTGGGAGGAGGGTAAATAATTAAATAGGATAGACGAGAAATAACAGTAACATTAACATGGTTCCTCGGTGTGAACGAGGAGAGAGGATAACAACATATGGTTCCTCAGTATGAGGAAGATGGAACAGACGCAATGTGGTCTATTTTTTATTGGAGGGGGTGTGAGTTTTTATTCTGGGTAGGCATGTTTGAACAACCATGTTTTCAATTTCTTTTTGAAGTTGTTCATACATGGTTCAAGGCGTAGGTCAGGCGGCAGTGTGTTCCAGTGAGTGGGACCTGCTATGGAAAGAGCACAGTCACGTGTAGAGGTGAGATGGGCTGCTTTAAGGGAGGGCACAACTAGGGTGCCTTTATTGGTCGTTCTAGTCGGTCGATTGGACTGGGTGGTTGTGAAGGGTAGGTCTAGCCAGTTGGAGTTGTGGGTGTAAATTGCTTTATGCATTATGGTGAGTGTTTTGTAGATAATACGAGAGGCTATGGGGAGCCAGTGTAGGTCTCTGAGTATAGGGGTGATGTGGTCGTATTTACGAGAGTTTGCAATGAGTCTCGCTGTGGCATGTTGTAACATTTGTAGAGGTTTGATGGAAGAGTAAGGGAGTCCTAGAAGAAGAGCATTACAGTAGTCTAATTTGGATGATATGGTGGCCTGTATGACTGTACGAAAGTCTTGGGTGTGAAGAAGGGGTCTGAGTTTTTTAAGTACGTTGAGTTTGAAAAAACAGGCTTTGAGAATGGAGTTTATGTAGTTCTTCATGCTTAGTTGGTGGTCAAGGAGAACTCCAAGGTCTCTCACGGCTGGTTGTGTTGAGAGGAGGTGGAGTTTGGAGGTACCAGATGGCGGAGGTGCAGGGGCAGCGTGAATTGAGATGAGTAGAAGTTCAGTTTTGTTCGTGTTGAGGGCGAGGTGTAGGTTGGTGAGCAGGGAGTTGATGGCTGTAAGGCATTTCTCCCAATGTTCTAGTGCGTCAGAGATGGAGTTCTGGATGGGGATGATGATCCCCATCCAGATGTGGAAAAAAGGATTTGCATTCACAAAAAAGCGGGGAGTAGCTTGCTTGTTACGGCGGTTACTACCCCAAACCAAATAAGCCTGATACTTCACGCATATCCAGCACAGCTCTCTGCTTCTACGGCAGGGGAGGAAGACCGATACTTCACGCATATCCAGCATAGCTCTCTGCTTCAACGGCAGGGGGAATGAAGAAAAGTGGATCTATATACAAACAACAACCAACAAGGACTGAATTACGTAGTCTGGGTAAACAAATAAACATGGGTGTAGCTTGCTTATTGCAGCAGTTACTACCCCTAACTAATTAAGCTAGATATTTCACTTAGATGCAGTTCCAACACTGCTCTCCACATTAATGGTGGGGGTGGAAGGGAAATAGAACCAAAAGGCTACTAAGAGCCAAGAGAAACAAATAAGTATGAGAAGAAAAAAAGTGTGAAGCTGGATGGGCCGTTTGGTCTTCTTCTGCCGTCATTTCTATGTTTCTATGAATAACTTATTTTATAAGTTCGAGGTAAAGCACAATTAAAATATACAATGCACACAGTATGACTTACAAAATACATAAAGTATAAACATAAACTGAAAGAATGGCTCCCCTATGAGGAAAGGCTAAAGAGGTTAGGGCTGATCAGCCTGGATGTGGTTAAGGCTGCTAATGTAGCTGGGTTTAAAAAAGGTTTGGATAAGTTCTTGGAGGAGAAGTCCATAAATTGCTCTTAATCAATAGGGAATAGCCACTGTTTGTTGCCAGCATTAGTAGCATGTGATTTATTTAATGTTTGGATATTTGCCAGGTACTTGTGACTTGAATTGGCCACTGTTGGACAGGATGTTGGGCTTGATGGATCCTTGGTCTGACCCAGGATGGCATTTTTTATGTTCTTATGTAACATCAATGAACAGCACAGTGGTGTATTTGCAGGTCCTTGATTATGAATATGGGCAAGCCATTTTATTTGGTCGTGTGTCAAACTTTCCAAAGAATGTCCTCCTATAATCTGTGTGGGAGCAGGGAAAAGGCAGAGCAAAAGATGGGTGAAAGTAGGGTAAAAGAGGAATGTAAAATTGAATACATTTACAGGTTTTCTTCCTTATCCTTTCTTTCATGCTTCATATTGACAAATACATTGACTACCTTTTAGCTACCAGTACAATGTTCTTAAATAACATATAAGGTTTGCATGAATTTATATTGTAATTGTTGGCTCTTGGAAACCATTTGATTTCTAGATCTTAGTTTTTCACAATAATTCAGCCATATATCTTGGCATATATTTTGCATCTCTCCACTGCAAACTCCTAAATTCAGCTGCACGACATATCTTTTGCCAAAGTCGTTAAAATATGTTCACTACCCCTCTTCTGAAATCACTGTATTGGCTCCCTATCCCCTCACATACAGTTCAAGCTCCTCTTTCTCACCTACAAATGCCTTCATTCTGCAGCACCTCGCTACCTCTCCTCTCTGGTCTCTCTCTCTACACCCCTCCTTGTGCATTCCACTCATCGGATAAGTCACTTCTATCCATACCCTTCTCCTCTACTGCCAATTCTCGACTCCGAGCTTTCCACCTGGCTGTGCTGTGTGCTTGGAATAGTCTACCTGAACTGCTGTGTCATTCTTCCTCTCTTGCCATGTTTAAATCTCATCTAAAGACCCACCTTTTTGAACCGCTTTTAAATGTTATGCCTTATTGTCTGCTTTTAGTCTTGTTAACTTACTTTCTTTTCTTTTTAACCATTGTCTTGCTTTATAAAATATCCCATCGCTTGTCCTGTATATTGTCTTATTAGATTATAAGCTCTGTTGAGCAGGGACTGTCTTTTTATATGTTTGTACAGCACTGCATATGTCAGGTAGTGCTATAGAAATGTTAAGTACTACTAATGGCATTTTCGGTCTTTTTTCAACTCTACAGATACAATACTGCTCCAGGAGTTTAGCTGCTGCCACTATTCCTTTATTTGCTGATTTACTCTTCCAGCAAATTCTTTGCTTATAAGCCACTTTGACTGTGCCATTTTGCTTTTCACATGTGGCTCCAGTTGTCCATAATTCTTTAACCAATAGTGGCTTGCCGTGCTTCTCCATGCATTAATTCATCTCTGTTAACAACTGAATTCACTCATTACTTTTACACCAATCTGTTTATTGTTTCCCAAATGTTCTTGTTTTAGAATCTTTCATGTCATAAGTTTGTTTTCAATTGTTAGTCCTTATTTATTCCACCTATTACCAAAAATGACCTCAAGGAGACTTTATTGTTCAAACTGTTTATTAAACTTGAATACAATATATGCAAGAAGCAGGTGCTATGACGCTGGCCACATATAATAGAAAATACAATTAATTTTTTGATTACATTCATTATTTAAAGCACCCCTCTGAACCCTGAAAGCAAAACCAACCCCTCCCCCGCCCACCCTTCAAATCACCAAAAATCCAGTTCCATTACTCACCAAATCAACCATACATGTTGCGTCGAAAATCCCGTATGACTTCAAAGTGTACAAATATGGCAAGATTCACAATGATGTATTGTTAAGCAGAAAACTACAGATTTTAGCTGGCAAAATTTGAAGATACACATTCCAAGTTTGTAAGAAAAATGTTTGTCATTTACTTAGGCACCCTGTCCCCATTCTTTCCAGTAGCATTAACTCATGGAAGGTATTTCTCCAGGCCCAATGCGATGGAGCTTCCTCTGCTATCATTGAGAGGATATTCTTTTTCCCCACCAAACAGGCCTTACGCATTAAAAGCCTATTACCTTTACCCAGTATTTGGAAAGAACCAGAATCTTCGAAAAGGACTCCCTCAGATAAAAAAGAAATGTTTTGCCCAAGCATGGTTTCAAAAAAATCTTGCATCCCTTTCCAAAAATGTTTTAATGGGCT
Source organism: Rhinatrema bivittatum (assembly GCF_901001135.1). Classification (NCBI taxonomy): domain Eukaryota; kingdom Metazoa; phylum Chordata; class Amphibia; order Gymnophiona; family Rhinatrematidae; genus Rhinatrema; species Rhinatrema bivittatum. Next base: position 113,023,077 of record NC_042616.1, read on the forward strand.
CACAAGACTAAAAGACATGATCCAAAGACACCCTATCTTTTTTACTTTTCTGACAAATATCAGTTGTAACAATACCAGATCTATAAACACACATTAAAAACTTAAATTGTGTCTCCCTCAGTTTCACAAAGGGCAATAAAGATACGATGAAATCCCACTTTCAACTCAGTGTCCAAACGAACTATGGAGAGTTCACTATTCCATTTGTCAAGCAAAGAAGTTCTAGACCTTAATGGCTGAATCTTCAGTAAAATCCTCCTAAAATCCTCAATTTGAAAGAAATCTTCCAATTGATTGCAAAATACTTCTTGAAGTTGTACAGTTGGCAAACTACCCACATACAGGCCAATACAATACATTTGGACGCGCGTTTTTGATGCACTAGCTTTACCCCTTATTCAGTAAGGGGTAATAGTGCGTCAAAAACGCGCGTCCAACTCCCCCGAAACTAATAGTGCCCGCAACATGCAAATGCATGTTGATGGCCCTATTAGTTATTCCGTGCGATACAGAAAGTAAAATGTGCAGCCAAGCCGCACATTCTACTTTCAGAAATTAGCGCCTACCCAAGGGTAGGCGTTAATTTCTCTCAACACCGGGAAAGTGTACAGAAAAGCAGTAAAAACTGCTTTTCTGTACACCCTCCGACTTAATATCGCCAAAAGTTTAAAATAATCAAAAATAAAAAAAAGCTAAAAAATTTAAAATCAGCCCGCGGCTCGCGGATTGAAAACCAGACGCTCAATTTTGCCGGCGTCCGGTTTCCAAACCCGTGGCTGTCAGTGGGTTTGACAACCGACGCCGGCAAAATTGAGCGTCGGCTGTCAAACCCGGTGACAGCCGCCGCTCCTGTCCAAAAAGAGGCGCTAGGGACGCGCTAGTGTCCCTAGCGCCTCTTTTTACCGCGGGCCCTAATTTGAATAAATTATTTTTCTGAATTGCGCGCACAGGAGAGTGACATGTGCGTGCGCCGGGAGAGCGGGCGTTCATCCGCTCTCCTGCGCCGTTTACTGTATCGGCCTGATAGTGCCTCAGTTGTACATAAGCAAATTGATCTTTGTAAGATCAAACATTTGTTTTAGTTCCAAAAAAGGAAGTATCTGCCCAACAGTCCCAATAACCTGATGTAAATGGGTAACCCCCTTAGTTCTCCAATAAGTAAATACCCTATTTTGGGACCCTGGCAAGAAATGTGCATTCCCACTGATCGCTAGATATGGAGATATTAGAGAAGAGTGACCCAATTGTGCACGCAGTATATGCCAAATCTCCCAAACTGCCGAACATAGCGGTCCCAAATTTAGAGATGACTGTAAATCTTTATTTTTAACATGGAAAACTGATTGTAAATGTAAGGGAAAAGCCAGAACTTTCTCTGTCTCTAAGGAAGTGTAGTATGCCGTACCCCATAGCCAATCTTTTATTTGCTATAGTTGACATGCCCAGTTTTACCTCTCTATTTCTGGAAGCCCAATTGCCCCATTTTCTCATGTACCCATCAATCAAGTCAGTTTTAACCTAGATCTCCGACCTTGCCACAGAAAGTGAGACAAAGTCCTATATAGCACCTGCAAACCACACAAAGGCCAAGCTGAAACTTCTTGAATTAACAATGAAAAACAGCACAACAAAGCCTTTCTAATCTGTTAACCACAATTCCTCAAATAATTACACATCAACGGAGAAACACTATCATCATAGGAACTGTGTCTACTAAAGTCCAATATTTTTTATATAATTTTTTAAATTGCAAATAACATTTTTTCTCAAATGATTCTCTCAAGTCAAGTTCCAGCTGTTGAGGTGTAATTATTTGAGGAATTGTGTTTAACAGATTAGAAGGCTTTGTTGTGCTGTTGTTTCATTGCTATATAGCACCCAAACATCCCTTTTTTAAAATTGTAATGTCAATACCTGCATTCTGTATAACCACTTAGGAAAGAGAATATTTCAAACAAATTTACCCTACCCACTAAGGAAAGAGGGAGATTTTGCCAGAGCTTGAATTTAGCCTTCATCTGGACTAACACAGATGGGACATTTAATTTATAAAGCTTAGCAACAGCTGAAAGAAAACTGATCCTCAAATACTTAAATGAATCTCTTGCCATTGTAAGAGAAAATCTTGACCCCAGTTAAGTTGCACCTGTAGTGTAGTACTTATAGCCTCAGACTTGTCCAAATTAAGCTTCAATCCAGAGATAGTGCCAAACTCAATAAATTCCTTCATTAACACCTGCAATGAATCACAGGGTTAGTCAAGTATACTAGCATATCATTAGTGAATGCAACTATTTTAAATTCAGCGTCTCCAATAGAAACCCCACTAATTTCAATTGAATGATGAATCTGCCTCTACAAAGGCTCTAGGGAAAGAAGAACAATAGCAGAGAACAGACACCCTTGTCAAGTTCCTCTCTGAAATTCAAACTCCTCAGTCTCAGTCCCCCCCCCCCCCCCCCCCCCCCCCCCCCAATTAATCAAAATGGATGCTCAGGGTACAGAATATAGAAGTTGAACCATCTTCAAATAGTACTCGTTATCCCCACTTTCTCTAAAACAGCAAAAAGAAAGCTCCAATCTTTACAATCAAAAGCTTTTGCCACATCAAAACTGATGAGAAGGGAATCTAATTTGGAAAATCCCACCACCTTCAGGGAGACCAACATTTTTCTGATTTTAACCACCGAGTTATGTTATCACACAAACCCAACTTGATTCTCCAAAATAAGATGTGGAAACAAAGGCGCCAACCTCTCCACCATGATCCTAGCCAGTAGTTTCATATCAAAGTTTAAAAGGGAGATGGGCCTATAGGATTCAGGCTTATAGAGATCCTTACAAAACTTAGGAATTAATGTAATTAATGCTTTATTGGCGTCAAATGAAAAAGCACCCTCCTCTATAGCCTTTGCATACTTATCTATCAGAGGAGCTGATATTTGTTCACTCAATAATTTGTAAAACTCTCCTCCATATCCATCTGGTCCAGGTGCTTTATACAATTTGGCCTGCTGAATGTGAAACTGAATTTCTTGTATCCGTACTGGTGCATTCAATCTAGCCAACATTACCTCCATAAGACTAGGCAAAAACATGCTTTCCAAATAACGATGCACAGATTCCAAATTAGTCTCCTGCTTAGTGTATAATTCCTGATACAATTTTAAAAATACCTCTTGTATGTGCTGCTTAGCATTAACAACCTTACCTGAGGTTGTTTTTCTGCCCCTTCCATCACTTAATTAAGTCTGCCAGCAACTTGTAAGTCTTATTACCATATTGATGTAATTTGAATTTATAATAAAAAATTAACTTTTTTCCTTGTTGATGGATAAGTGTATTTAAGGCTACTTGCGCAGCTACATAAGAAGCTCTAGCCTCCTCAGTATGCATATTCATTAGAGTTTTCCTGGCATGAGCCATCTAAGAATCTCTTTATCTAAATTTTTTCTTTGATAAATTACAAAAGAAATAATCTCTCCTCGTAAAATCATTTTAGCGGTTTCCCAGAACAAAGTGGGATTTGACATGTTCCCCATTAAACTCTTGAAAATCCTCCCATTTCCTAAGCAAACGTTGTCTAAAATAATTATTCTCATAAAGATGTGCTGGTCCTGGAAATTTCCAAGTTTGACCACCATCCCATGGTACTTGCCATTGCAAGTCAACCCAGATTATGTCATGATCGGAGAGCTCCAAGGGCCCAATAGCCACTGAGAGTACCTGAGAAAAACTAGTTTGAGAGGATAATAAATAATCAATGCAAGATTGTGTAATGTACTCTGGACACGTGAGTGAAGTCACGTTTCTGCAGGTGCAGAACATGCCATACATCTAACAAATTGAGACACTGACAAAAATAAGGTATACACTTGTGTCTAGATGATGTTATGAATAGTTAGGGTTGTGAACCCTGGGTCAGTGGCGAGTGATGACTCCACCCACAAGGAGGAGCCCTGTGGGGACTCACATGATAGGCGTGGTCTCAGCAGCATCAGACAAGCTGCAATGAAGGCTCTATTATGGGAGAGAATGGCAGAACTCGCAGAGCGGGGATAACACAGTTCAATGAAGATAATCCCAGCAGTCAAACTCCGGTGAAGGTCCACAGAGAGGGGTATCCTGGAGAGGTCCTTTCGTGATGTAGAATGCCTTGTAGCTGCAGATCCGGTAGTGGCCCGCGAAGCGGGGTACGCCGAGGATACTGTCAATAGATGGTAAGGCAAGGCAAGAGTCCGTAGATACAGCTGTGCGGAAAAGGTGCACTCTGCAGCGCAGAGAGGGCTGAAGGGAGAATGGCAGTGCCCCGAGGCACGGAGTTCGCTGTAAGGATTCTCCAGCAAGATGGAGGCAGAGGTGAAGAGGTGTACTCACTGAGATGTCCGAGGTAAAGTCCCGAATCGTGAGTAGTAGGTTCTGCAGTCAGGAAAGCCCTCCGAGGAGAGTATAGCCAAGATGCGGAAAGGCCCCCGAGAAGTGGGTACCTAGAGCGTCCAAAGCAGGAACAAGTCCCAATGTAGAGTGGAATTGAGCAAGATGGAACTCCTTGCTAACTCGTAGAAGGAGAGGGCCGAATGCCTTAAATACTCCAGTGGGATGATGTCATGTGGAGTGGATGCCCCTGAGGTTCCCGCCATGATGTGTACTTAAGAGGCCCTGACCCGTGCGCGCGTGCCCTAGGTGATGCCGGTTTCAAGATGGCGGTCGGCAGCACCCACCTGTCTCAGAGATGCCGAGGAAGGCGGCGTTTGCTGGCGGAGTCTGCCAATCTTCCGATGTTGGCTGGAGCTGGGAAAAATGAGGTGAGGAACAGAGGTCGCAGCTGATTGCGACCGACGGGCGCAGCAGATGAGCGTTCCACCAAAGATCCTGTAGATGGGTCCTGTAAGGGATCTGCTACAACGTTGAAGTCCCCTCACATATTATAGGACATGGATCCGTATTGGCCAACTTAATGATTTTTTGGAAAAAACCTGTGTTCGTATACATTAGGTACTTATAGATTGCATATCACCAAGGCTTTCCAAAATAGACTCCCTTTAATAATTAGAAAACATCCGTCTGGATCTGCAACAATCATCTCAGGGATAAAGGATATTTGTTTATGAAATAAACACACCACACCTGCCTTCTTTGTTCCAGAGGATGTCCCAATTACTACCCCCACCCATTCTCTCCTCAATTTGCCATGTTCTCAATCCGTAAGGTGACTTTCTTGTAATAACGCAATATCTGATTTTTGCCTTGGCAGAGTTTTGATAATTTTATATCTTTTCGCTGGGGGAACTAATTCCAGCAACATTCCAAAACATTACTCTGATTTGGGATTTAATCACATATCATTATTATTTATTTATTTATTTATTTTTCTATGCCGACATTCGATTTGACATATCACATCGGTTTACATACAATATGATGTCTAAAGCCAGCCTTATAATGATATGATACAGTGTAACAGATTAACTAACTAACTAAGTACATATAACTTGCTTTACAAAATAACATTTTAACAGAAATATGTTCTGATTTAACTTACTATGTACTTACTATCCTGATTTAGCTTACTATGTACTTACTATCCTGCAAGGAAAGGCAATCACAAAGAAATACCATAACAAGGAGAAGTCTCCCCAGCCTAGGACTCTCCCTACAAAATTCTGAGATTTTGGTTGCTCCCTAAAACCAGTATAGTTAAAAAAAAGAACCCAATACCTTGTTTTGAGGTCCCCACAAAAATCCCAAACCCTCCCCTTCCTCCCCCAAAGTTTATCCATGTACAATATCCTTCCCAAACATTCAATATCCCTCCCTCTAAATCCTCTCCAACAATCGCCTCTTTAAACCCCCCCATTAAACCAAACTCCCATTTATTCCCAATGTCCCTCACAAAGAGGGCCAGAGATCACTCCTGATGCTTAGAGAACTACCCAGTTCATCCCCCCATAGCCCGACCCGCCATTCTTATACTGTCCCCATATATAGAAACAATACAAACACTACAATCAGTATCCTGCTTTATCTAAACAATATTCATATAGCCTAACTATCTCAAATGGCCTATAATGTCACCTAGGAACTAGCAGGCCTTAAATAGAAAAAATAGTGAGGATTAGAATCCATACATTAATTTAACAAGTTCCTTCTGGCAAAATATCTATAAAGGCAACATGAAAAATATCTAAAGAAAGTAATACCTCAAAGATTTATTTTTAAAGAAATCATATTTTCTGTAGGCACCAGATATCGCCTTAAGAGCCTTAATGGCTCCCAAAATAACCAGTCAAATCTTCAATATGGAACAGGAGCTGTCTTATTCAATTAGCACACCATTGTACTGGAGAAATAAAATAAAAGTTTTTGCTGAACATATGACATCTGGTAGTCTTTCAAGATTCCAGCTGGATTAAATTAGCCAAGTCCTCAACAAAACAAAAAAAATGAATAAGAGTCAAAGAACATTATGGAGGTCAGTAAAATGACAATCAAACCTCCAAAATCATCTAGCCAACAAGTTTTCAAAAGAAGAAATCCAAACATGGCGGTTTGTCCACCTAAAAGATCACAATTCAGACAGGTCACTGCTCACCGATTCCACAGCATGCACAAAATCCTGCACTTCGGGGAGAGTAGTAAACCACTTCACCACTCCATTATGTGCTACACATAGCTTTTGCAGGATAGATTAGAGCACACCTAAGCTTTAGCTTATGCAGCGCAGTACAGGCAGGAACAAATTCCCAATGCAAGGCTGATAGCTTGGCCGAGTAATCTTGAAATAGAATGATTTTCTTCCCATCATATTGCATCTGTTTTCCTGATCACACTGCTTGCAGAACTTCCTTTTTATGTGCATAATTGAGTAAATGGGAAATAACCACACATGGTTTGGTATCTCTTGTTCTCCTTTGCCCGAGCCGATGTGCATACTCTATTGCCATCGTTGCTGCCATGCTTTTTAGGCCCAGTGATGCGGGCAGCCAATTTCCATCGTGCAAGCTCTCTGGAAATCTGACGAAATGGAGATTATTGCGGCGAGACCAATTTTCAAGGTCTTCCAACCACACATTATACAAACGGGCATCCAATTGTAGAGAGGCTCACACACTTTATCATGAACGTCAGAAACTCTCTGCTCCAAGTCAGAGACTCGTTTAGTCACCTCACCAAAGATAGTAGCATTTCTTCCAACTTTTCATATATGCAATCAGGCTTTTCAAACTGCAGTGCCAGAGCCTGCATAACCACTTGCAGCATATCGTTTAGTGCTGGGTTTACAGCAGGAACTTCAGGGTTGATGCTTGCAGCCACCATATTATGCTCTTGCAGTGGTGGCTTTTCTTTCTCTCTCTCCTTTTTCACTGCACAGGAGCTCATTTCGCAGCAAACCTTTTGGAATCTGTGGGAGGGAGCGCTCCCAATTCCAGGGAGATGTGTGTCCATGGACCACAACGTGACTGCAGAGAGGAGCTCCGTGGAAGTGCCAAGGCAGGCAAGACGTGTCCCAGCATGGGAGGAGCAGGCTGACCTCCGTCCTAACCTCTGCCGAACCTGCACGCACCGGTAGTGACCCAACAACGCAATGCTGGTCTCTGGGGTAACTCTCCGGCCACTCGATAGCCCTTTCGGAACTGCCACTGGGTAGCAGCAGATGTGGCAGAACAGACAGAGGTCGAGGACAGGTGATAGTACTGGAGCTTGAAACAAACAAGACCTCAGCCTTAGACTAGGCTGACAGCTTAAAGAAGGCGAGGAAGCTCAGAAGCTCAGATGAGTCCAAGACATGTGGAGCTTGGGACTCAGACAAGACAAGGACTCTTGGAGACTCAGATGAGATGAGGACACTTGGTATTTGGAGGCTCAGACGAGACGAGGATAAGAGTTAACGGAGCACAGACAAGTCGAGGACATGAGGAAACTAGGGAACTCGGGCTAGACGAGGATATGAGGAACTTGGAACTCAGATAAGACGAGGACAAAGGTAGCTTAGAACTCAGACGAGACAAAGATATGAGGTGGCTTGATACTCAGACGCAAGACGCTCAGACGTGGATGAAGATCAGAGGTGGTCAGGCGAGGCTTCTGGATACTCCGACAAGGATTTAGAACTTGGAAAGACTCAGACGATGATAAGGACTCAGGATACTCGGAGACTTAGGCAGGCACTGCCCCTCAAGGTGCCCTACACAGCCGACAAGGGCTGGTCATGGACCACCCTGTCTCATGGCGTACCCTACACAACCTGAAGAGGCTGGTCACGGACCACATGGAGAGCGGAACAAGCACAGGACTGAGGCTCAGGGTGAAGAAGGAATCCGGGCAGTGCTCGAAGACAGATCCAACCGGAAGAGGGCTCCAGCCACCAAACTCAGACACCGGATAGGAAAGGATTTACTCCCAGAAAGGTCAGCTGAAGATGAGGACCGGGGCGAGCGAGCTGAACCCGGAACTTAAGGACTGACGGGTCTTCAGGATCAGGACTGGACAAGTACATCAGGAGCAACACTTGGAACATCAGGGTTGAAACGTAGGACATCGGATACAAAGGACACCAGTACCTCAGGATATCAGGAGATCTAGGTGTTGGAACATCTATGACATCTGGACATCTGGGACCTCTAGAAAGGAGGACCACAGGGATGACTGGAACATGACGGACAAAGATATCAGAAGGCTGTGACATCTGGACATCTGAAGACAACAGGGCGTCAGGACATCCGGAGATAGGGAGATGTTGGGACATGAAGACACGGAGACATCAGGACATCTGAAGACACAAAGACATTGGAAAAATCTGAAGACAGGAGGGCGGGATCCGTCGAGAGACCAGGACATGGAACGAAGATCAAGACGAAGGTTCAAGAACCATGGACGAAGACGATGAGGACCAACGAGGAACAGAGTGCCTTGAAGAAGTGAAGAAGGATCACGGAGGACTCCTGGAATGAAGAGCTGGAAATGGAGATCCAGGAGAGGTCCGACTCCATGACCAACTCCTTGCGAAGGCGAAGACTGACTGAAGGCTGAGCCCTTTTATAGGGCTGAAGAGGAAACGCATCGTTGACATCACAAGGAGGGCCCTTTAAATAAGCTGAAGAGATGCGGCCCCGCCCCTAAGGAAGAAGGCAGGACCTCGGACAGCAGCCATGCTGTGAAGAGGAGCTGAAGCAGGCCCAAGGCGTTGAAGGTGGCTCCTGCCACGAAGAAAGAAGACTAAAGATGATGGCGGCTTCCAGGCCACATGAAGAGGAGCTCCGGAGTAAGCTTCCAGGCCGTGGAAGATGATGGGGATGACGACGGCCTCCTGGCCACTTGGAGAAGAGCTTCAGGACGGCCTGAAGGCCACTGAAGATGAAGGCTTAGGCAGCGGCCTCTAGGCCATGAAGAGATGAAGGAGGCAGCACCCAGGATGCAGGAAAGTAGCGGGGTCGGCAGTGGCCTCCAGGCCGTGAAGAGGACAGCAGCGGCGGCTCCCAGGCCGAGGACATCAGTGTCAGTGGCGTCCAGACCACATGAAGAGCTGGTTGGCAGCGGCTTGAGCCATGAAGAGTGAGAAGTTCGACAGTGGCCTCTTGGCCGCGAAGAGGGAATGTCTGCAGCCTCCTGGCCGCAAGGGAGAGCGTGGCAGCGGCGGTGAGCAAGGGCCTGCTGTGGAAGGACAGCGGCAGCGGAGGAGATGTCAGTGGCCTCCGGGTCGCAAGGATTGCCCACCTTCTAGCTGCGGGAAAAGGTAAGAGGCTGCTTATGAGCTAGTCTCACAAGCAGAATCGCAACAAAACCACCACAGATAATGACACCTCACTGACCTAGACATACTTTTTTTGGGTAGCAGATGAATCATAAAAAGCCAGATGATTGCAGATAGCCCCCTGAGCAAAGCAGTGACGTGATCTCCCAAGGTGACTTATAATTAGTTTAGAAGATCAGAAAAATTGCAATTGAAATAACTTACAGTTATTTACAGATGGAACAGCACTGGGAGTCCAAGGTGTATAACTTCAAAGCCTTTTCTATATTCCACCAATGATAATATTAATGCATCTTTCTCTGGCATTTCTTTTGCATTCCATGGTATGGTGATTATTATAATAGTTTGTAGGGATGTGAATCGTTTTTTGATGATTTAAAATATTGTCCGATATATTTTAAATCATCAAAAATCGTTAGAGGCGATATACAATAGGAATTCCCCCGATTTATCGTCAAAAATCGTAAATCAGGGGAAGGGGGAGGGGAAGGGGGAGGGCGGGAAAACCGGCACACTAAAACAACCCTAGAACCCACCCCGACCCTTTAAAATAAATCCCCCACCTTCCCGAACCCCCCCAAAATGTCTTAAATTACCTGGGGTCCAGTGGGGGGTCCCACTGGACCCCAGGTATTGCAAAATGGTGCCGGCCATACGGCCGGCGCCATTTTGCAATACGGCAATACGATTTGAGTGCAGGAGGTCGCTTCCGGACCCCCGCTGGACTTTTGGCAAGTCTTGTGGGGGTCAGGAGGCCCCCCCAAGTTGGCCAAAAGTCCCTGGGGGTCCAGCGGGGGTCCGGGAGCGATCTCCTGCGCTCGTGATGTCGGGGGACAGGAACCAAAAGGTAGCGCCGGCGCCATTTCTATTAATGCACCCGTGGCCCGAGAGTGGAAGATCACACCGGGACCCCCCCACTGGACCCCAGGTAATTTAAGACATTTTGGGGGGGTTCTTCATTTGGATCCCTTTTCCATTTCTTGAAAGATGTTCTTTTAGATTTATAGCCTCTCTCACCTCACCTTTCAACCATGCTGGTAGTCGTTTACTCTTCCTTCTACCTTTTCTATTGCATGGAATATATCTGGTCTGGGCTTCCAAGATGTTATTTTTAAATGACATCCATGCCTGAGCTAAACTCTTAACCTTTGCAGTTTCTCTTTTCAGTTTTTTCCTAACCATTTTCCTCATTTTATCATATTCACCTGTTTGAAAGTTAAATGCTGCTGTGGTAGATTTCTTTTTTGTGCTCCTTCTAGTTATTAATTCAAATTTGATAATGTTGTGATCACTATTGCCAAGTGGCTTCAACACTATTACCTCTCAAACCAAATCCTGTGTTCCACTAAGGACTAGGTCTAAAATTGTTTCCCTTCATGTTGGTTTTTTTTACCAGCTGCTTCATAAAGCAGTCATTTATTTATTTATTTCATCTAGGAACTTTATTTCTCTAATGTCCTGATGTAACATTCACCCAGTTAATACTGGGATAATTGAAGTCACCCATTATTACTTTGCTGCTAATTTTGTTAGCTTCCCTAATTTATTTTAGCATGTCATTATTTGTTAGTTCATTCTGACCAGGTGGAAGGTATTATATCCCCACTACTATTTTATTCCCTTTTTCACCTGAAATTTCTATCCATAAAGATTCAGTGTTACATTTTGTTTTTTGCAGAACTTTTATCCTGTTTAACTCAAAGTTCTCTTTAACATATAGTGCCACCACTCCACTAATCTGATCTATTCTATCTTTTGATATACTTTGTACCCTGGTATCACAGTGTCCCATTGATTATCCTCCTTCCACTGGGTCTCTGAGATGCCAGTTATATCTACCTCTTCATCAAGTACTATACACGCTAACTCTCCCATCTTATTTTATAGAGTTCTATCATTTGTATACAGACATTTCAAAGTATGTTTTTTGTTTGTATTAACAACCTGCTTATCAGTTGATGGGTAATTTGGAATCTTTCAGCACTTTACTTAAGGACACCTGGTCCATTTTGGCATTATTGCAACCTCTCTACTGGGATGCTCTATTTCCTTGTTCTCTTAGTATCCTTCAAAGATTCATCATTCTCAACCATGCGCTTCTGTCGGCTTTCCCCCATTATCTAGTTAAAAAGCTGTGCTATGTCCTTTTTAAAGGTTAGTGCCAGCAGCCTGGTTCCACTCTGGTTACGGTGGAGCCCATCCTTTCGGAAAAGGCCCCCCTTCCTCAAAATACTGCCCAGTTTCTAACAAATATAAAACCTTCTTCCCTGCAACATTGTCTCATCCACGCATTGAAACTCTAGAGCTCTTCCTGCCTCTGGGGTCCTGCACGTGGAATGGGAAACATTTCCGAGAATGCTACCCTTGAGGTTTTGGATTTCAGCTTTCTACCTAAAACCCTAGATTTGGCTTCCATAACCTCTCTCCGGCACTTTCCTATGTCTTTGGTACTCACATGTACCAAGATAACTGGCTCCTCCCCATCACTATCTAAAATCCTACCTATGTGATGTGTGAGGTCTGCCACCTTCACATCAAGCAGGCAAGTTATCAAGTGATCCTCACGTCCACCAGCCACCCAACTACCAACCTTCCTAATAATTGAATCATAAACTATAACAGCTATCCTAAATCTTCCCTCCTGGGCAAGTGCCCCTAGAGACCTATCCTCGATGAGAGAGGATATTAGATCACCTTCAGGGCAGGTCCTAGCTACAGAATTTCTTCCTGCCTCATCAAGCTGATGCTCTCCTTCCAGGTGACCTTTCTCCTCCAAAGCAGCACAGGGGCTATCAGATTGGAGTTGGGACTTCTCTACTATGTCCCTGAAGGTCTCTTCTATATACTTTTCTGTCTCCCTTAGCTCCTCCAGGTCTTCCACTCTAGCCTCCAGAGATTGGACTCGTTCACTGAGGGCTTGGAGCTCTTTCCACTTAGCGCACACATACGACCTCTTGCCAGCTGGGAGATAATCATACTTGTGGCACTCAGTGCTAAAGACTGGAAAACCTCCCTGTTGCTGCTGGTCTACTTCCTGCATCATAATTTAGTTGATTTGTTATCAATTTAAATTGTCTAAGGGAGCAGGGATGTAAAGCTAACCTAAAGTACTTTAGGTCAGATTTTAGTACCTATGGGGCGGATTTTAAGAGCCCTGCTCGCGTAAATCCGCCCGGATTTACGCGAGCAGGGCCTTGCGCGCCGGTGCGCCTATTTTACATAGGCCTGCCGGCGCGCGCAGAGCCCCGGGACTCGCGAAGGCCCGGGGTTTTCCGAGGGGGGCGTGGGGGGGCGTGTCGGGGGCGGGGCCGAGCGGCGCGCCATTTTCGGGGCGGGACGTGGCGTTTCGGGGGCGGGCCCGGGGGCGTGGTTTCGGCCCGGGGCAGTCCGGGTGCGTGGCCGCGCCCTCCGGAACCGCCCCTGGGTTGCGTCTAGGCGCGCCAGCGGCCTGCTGGCGCGCGGGGATTTACTTCTCCCTCTGGGAGGCGTAAATCCCCCAACAAAGGTAGGGGGATTTACGCCCCCAACAAAGGTAGGGGGATTTACGCTCCGATTTCGGAGTGGCCTCGGAGAGAATGGAGGTAGGCTGCGCGGCTCGGCGCGCGCCGGCTACACGAAATCGGTAGCCTTGCGCGCCCCGATCCAGGATTTTAGCAGATACGGGCGGCTACGCGTGTATCTATTAAAATCCAGCGTACTTTTGTTAGCGCCTAATGCGCCTAGAAAAGTACGCGAGGGCGCCCTTTTTGAAAATCTACCCCTATGCGCGGTGGTAGATTTGTGCACGCAACCAGGCGCGCATGTTATAAAAATCCATGGTCAGCGCGCACAAGGAGGTGCACACTTGTGCACCTTGCCCGCGCCAAGCCATAGGGGAGCCCCAATGGCTTTCCCTGTTCCCTCTGAGGCCGCTCCGAAATCGGAGCGGCCTCGGAGGGAACTTTCCTTCCCCTACCTAACCCGCCCCCCAGCCCTACTTAACCCCCCCCCCCCCCCGACCTTTATTTTTCAAGTTGCGCCTGCCTCTGGGCTGGCATAGGTTGCGCGTGCCAGCCAAGTGCCAGCGCGCGATCCCCCGACATAGAGGCCCTACAGAGGCCTCTGGCCACGACCCCGCCCCACCCCTTTTTTCAAGCCCAGGGACATACGCGCATCCCGGGGCTTGCGCATGTCGCCGGGCCTATGCAAAATAGGCTCGGCACGTAGGGCTTTTAAAATCTGCCCCTTTGAGTCTATGGATTTATATATATGTAAGAACATGCCATACTGGGTCAGACCAAGGGTCCATCAAGCCCAGCATCCTGTTTCCAACAGGGGCCAATCCAGGCCATAAGAACCTGGCAAGTACCCAAAAACTTAATCTATTCCATGTTACTGTTGCTAGTAATAGCAGTGGCTATTTTCTAAGTCAACTTAATTAATAGCAGGTAATGGACTTCTCCTCCAAGAACTTATCCAATCCTTTTATAAACACAGCTATACTAACTGCACCAACCACATCCTCTGGCAACAAATTCCAGAGTTTAATTGTGCGTTGAGTGAAAAAGAACTTTCTCCGATTAGTTTTAAATGTGCCACATGCTAACTTCATGGAGTGCCCCCTATCATGGAAGAGAGAAGAGACAGAAGAGATATAACACAGACCTTCAAATACCTGAAAGGAATTAATGATGGGCAAAAATAAAATCTTTTACGATGGAAAGGAAGCTGTAAAACTAGGACTCACAATTTGAAACTCAAAAGAGGGATGACTCAAAAACAATGTCAGGAAATATTTCTTCATAGAAAGGGCAGTGGATACATGGAATACCCTTCTGGAAGAAGTGGTGAAAATAAGAACAGTAATGGAATTCAAAAGGTTGTGGTACAAATACAGATGATTCCCTGCTGGCTAGAGAATGGAAATTTCACCCAGGACAAGCAGGATGGTAGTCCTCATAGATGGGTGACATCATCAGATGGAGCCCTGTCATGGAACACTTTTGTCAAAGTTTCTAGAACTTTGACTGGCACACTGAACGTGCCCAGCATGCCACTAACCCTGTGGCCACACGGGGCCCCCTTCAGTCTCTTTTTTTCCATGCAGCGGTTGCCTTGCAGTTATTGGAGCTCTGTGAGAGTTTTTCCTCACATTTTCCTCATGGAAATTTTTTGAAGTTTTTCTTCCAATTCTTACCGTCCCAGGTTCCCCCATCGCGCACCGACTTCTCCAACGTTCGGTAAGTCCACCTCACGCTTTTGTGGTTGGTTCCCGGTGGTTTACCTCCCGGTGACAGACTGTCACCGACCACATGCCGCCTCTTTTTTTTATGGCGACCGGTTTTTTGTAAGTGCCCCGAATGTCCACGGACTATGTCCATAACGGACCCTCACGACGTTTGTGTCCTGTGCCTCAGGCCTTCCCATGACTTCCAAGGGTTCTACTCTAGGTACTTCCTCATCCTGAAAAGGAATGGTGGCTTGCGCCCCATTCTCAACCTCAGAGCACCGAACAAGTTTCTCGTAAGAGAATAGTTCAAGATGGTATCTCTGGGCAGGCTGATCCCCCCCCCCCCCACCCCTCTGAAGAGGGAATTGGCTTTGCTCCCTTGACCTGAAGGAGGCATACGCACACATTGCGATTGTCCCCAACCACAGGAAGTAGTACCTCCACTTCGTGGTGGGGAATGCACATTTTCATTACAAAGTGCTACCCTTTGGGCTGACATCAGCCCCCCGCATCTTCACCAAATACTTGGTGGTGGTGGTTGCCTACCTCAGGCGTCTCTCGGTCCATGTGTTCCCATACATGGATGACTGGCTTATCAGGAGTGACTCCCGCTCCGGAGTCTTGCAAGCTCTGACCTTGACGGTTCAGACCCTGCAGACTGTGAGGTTTGTTATCAACTTCCCCAAGTCGCACTTCTGTCCATCCCTGCAGCTAGACATCATAGGCGCCAGGTTGGACACAGCACAAGCGAAAGCTTTCCTGCCCAAGGACTGGGCGATTGCCCTCACCTTGCTGGCCACCCTCATCTGCAAAAGCAGGAGGGTGTCAGTCCGTCTCCTACTCCACCTGCTGGGCCACATGGTGGCCTCCGTCCATGTGACTCCCTTAGCCCGCCTCCGCATGAGGAGCCCTCAGTGGACCTTGCAGTCCCAGTGGCAGCAGACATCCCAAGATCTAGAGGCTCCGATCATGGTCACGGACTCTCTCGAGCTATCCTTGACCTGGTGGGAAGCCCTCCTCAATCTAGAACGCGGACTTCCTTTCCAGCCCGTCCCGCCCCAGGTGACCCTCACCATATTTGACAATGACCTTCAAAACACTACAATTAATCTACCTATATCTCCCTAGTTACCCAACTTATTGACTCTTGTTTTGAATTAAATACTGTATATATAAAATCTGCAGCAAATTACTCCTGTCAAACACAATTACCATGTAAAATGAAAACATATAAAACCAGATAAAAACAGATATATGGTCCTATTCTGTTGCAAGGGGTGCAGGGCCTCTGGAAGCTGGGACTGAGGAGTTTGAAGACTGGTTCGCTCTTGTGACCTCAAAGTCCTCTCCTGGGGGCTGCTGGGAATGGTATGCAGATGAGCTTTCCAGTCCCTTTTCCATGGGTTAAGCAAGAAGCAGTTCAGAAGTTGAAGTTGAGCAGTGGTTTGTACATATTCGTATATAACCCCGGGCTGACAAATCCTGGATAAGGTCCCAGGAACCACACCTCACATATAATCTTGTCTGTCTTGATGTTAATTTTATCTGATGTCCAAGATTCCTTGAGCCGGGTAAGATTAACTTCTAGTCCCTGTGTGTTGCTTAGTTGTTACTCGGCAATACAGTCAATAATAAACAGCACTGATAATCAAATTTGTGTAAAGAGTAGCAATAACTGCACTGGAAGCTAGTATGGTTTCCAACTCAATTTTTACTGATGATTGATGAAGATGATTGAAAAGTTCTTTACAGCTCTTGATATTTACAGTTCAGTCTTTACTCTTGAGATCTTTAATAAATTTATGATGTTAATCTTTTAATCTTTCAGTAAATTTAGGTAAAGGTTAAAGTTAATTGCATGAATAATCTAGTTCCTTCTCCAACCCAATCATTAAAATAGTTTTAAGTATCCTCCCAGTGGCTGGGCGGATAAGAATTTGATTCCCTTTAATTATAGTAGTGTCTCAAATTCATACCTCCCCTGTAGTTCTCTCTGTCTCTCCTCCTGTCCTGCTGGTGGTACCTGAAGAAGTACAGGGTTTACTTCTTATTTCATATTATCTCCTTGAAAAAGTAGTGAACCACAGAGTGGGTTCATGAGGTCTTCTCTCCATCTGTACTCCTCCCTATAGATGACGCCAGTGTCCTCCATCCTAGAGGATGCTGCTGATTCTTTAGTCCTCTTTCAGTGAAAGGCACCTATCCTCTTGATATAAAACAAAATAAAGCAACAAAAAATCTCACAAAACTCAAAAGGATCACGCCATAATAAATTAGGGAAATCAAAGGGCAGGGGTGGGAAGGGTGGAAAACGCTTCTCCCTTACAACAGAAAGGTTTCCAAACCATGGTATTCAAATGAGTGAAGCCACTGTCTCCATCCTTTGCCCAGGTCTCAACCACAGAGACTCCTTAGTCCTTCCTCAATTAAAAATAAAAGAAAACAGGGAACAGCCATGGATATGCTGCCCCTATTAGAGTCAACTCAGGATGGCACACAGTAACATGATGGCTAAGGATTATAAAGGTTAGGCACTCATTATGAACAGTCCCACATGGGGGAACTACATCCCAAAACTACAGCTAACTCTGAGGGTCGTTTATCAAAATGCGTTGGGGCCCTAACGCCCACGATAATGACGTAACGCATGTGATATATACTGCATCACAAAATGCATATGCAAATTTAAAATTAGTAGTTGAGTGGGAGACGTTTATGGAAGTAAGGGCTGGTTAACGTTGCGCACACTATTGCGGGATTTGACACCGGAAATAGCTACACCTTTTTTCTGTGCGTTATACCTGTGATAGCTGTACGTTACAGGATTTATTGCAAATCCTGGTTCAGGGGGGAAGGGGAGAGAGAGAGAGAGCACCTCTGTGGAGGCTCACTTGTATTTGAACTTTTTATACCACTGTAAGAGGGGGCATTATGAACTCAGGATGATGTTTGTGGGGTGGGGTGGGTTCTGGGGGAGCAATTTAAATGTACAGTCATACATTTGAACAGAATAGTTACCACCAGTGAAGATTTAAAAGCAAATTTTTAAAGGGCCGTGCGCGTAAAAATCGGGTCTTACGCGCGTGGCCAGGCCCTGCGAGCACCGCACGCATTTTCAAAGGGCCCGGCCACACGCGTAAGTCCCGATATTCGCACAAGTGTCAGGCTCTGAAAAAAGGGCAGGCTGAGGGACGTGGTCTGGGCGGGGAGGAGTGGGACAGCAGCCGGCCAGGACGGCGGCCATTAGTCACCGTTCCGGGGAAGTGTGCGCCGGCAACCGGGTGCCGGCGCATGCTCGTTGCTTCTGCTCCAACAGAGCAGTAATTAAAAAAATAAATGGGGATAGTTAGGGTTAGATTAGGGGTCGTGGTACAGAGGGGAAGAGGTAGGAAGAATAGGGTTAGGGATAGGAAATTTCCCTCCCAGTCTACTCCAATTAAGGAGCAGACTGGGAAGGAACTGGGGAAGGCCCGATTGCGTCGCCATGTGGAATTTACTAAAATTCACCCCCCCCCCCCGCGTGCGCCACCCGCACATGCATGCACAGATTTTAAAATCCGGCACACGTGTTATAAAATCAGTGTGCCCATGTGTGCGTGTGCTCCTTTTAAAATCTACCACTTAATATGATTTGGAGGGATGAAAGTTAAAAGAAAAGTCTGTTTGTACCATGTTCTATCTACCTAGCTTGATGCTGTCTCTACCTAGGTGCAATCAAGGTAGGTAGAGAGTAAAGTATACAAATGTACTCTTCTTTTAACTTTCATCCCTCCAAATCACATTAAATCTTCAATGATGGTAACTGTTCTGTTCATACGTATGACTGTGCATGTAAAACTGCCCCCAGAACCCTCTCCATCCCACAAACCTCACCCCGAGTTACTAGTGGCCCCTCTTACCGTGGTATAAATAGTTAACTTTTTTGTGAACCTCTACAGAGGTTCTCTCTCTCTCTCTCTCTCTCTCTCTCTCCCTCCTCTGCAGCCTAAAACACAGGTGTGATACATTTAATTTGCATTGGGAAAAATACCTAGGCAATGCAGTACCAGGAAAATTAGACTAACAACACCCCTTTTCTTTTAATCAGGGGCACTATTGTTGCTATATTTATAGCAAAATGATGAATCTAGATCTCTGTTTACTCCTTATTATAGTCCATAAAAACTCTTTCATATATAAAATTTTTATGGACTGACCTATGATTAAAATAATGGGAGGCTGATACAATACCGATGTTACCACACAGTTTTAAGATCTTGAATTAATAAGCCATGGTAGTTGTGTATTAATATCCCACAGTTCAGAACTTTAATTGAACCTCGTGCTTTGGTAATGGACTGTTATTTTTGTTAGTAGATGAAACCTTTTCACACTAGTAGTGAGGCTGTAATTTTGAATTTACTAAAATATGTGTTTCAGTTTTCTTTGGAAAACTATATGCAACACTTAGCAGGAGTAAATGTGTGCAGGTGTTTTTCCTGGGATAATTTTCAGAATGAAAATATATGCACTTTGAAAATTGGTGCAACATCCATAGGTAAAATTTATCCCAAACTTTACACCAATGCGGGTAGTTACAAAATTATCCCCATTGGGCCATATTTTAGTAGCTACGCACAGGCATAGATTTGTGCGTGCAAATCGGCGCACACAAATCTGCGCCCGATTTTATAACATGCGCGCACAGCGCATGTTATAAAATCCAGGGTCAGCGCGCACAAGGGGGTGCACACGTGCACCTTGCGCGCTCCGAGCCCTCGGGGAGCCCCGATGGCTTTCCCCGTTCCCTCCGAGGCCGCTCCGAAATCGGAGCGGCCTCGGAGGGAACTTTCCTTCAGCCCTTCCCCCACCTTCCCCTCCCTAACCCATCCCCCCAGCCCTATCTAAACCTCCCCCTCCCCCCCCCCGACCTTTGTTGAATAAGTTGCGCCTGCCTCCGGGCAGGTGTAGGTTGCGCACGCCGGCCAAGTGCCAGCGCGTGATCCTCCAGCATGGCCAATGTGCCAGAGGCCTTGGTCCTACCCCGCCTCGCCCCACCCCGCCCACTCCCCACCCCTTTTTTCAAGCTCCAGGACATATGCGCGTCCCAGGGCTTGTGCGCGCAAAATAGGCTCGGCACGCGCAGGAGCGGGATTTTCGCGGTTACGCGCGTAATATACGCGCATAACCCTTTTAAAATCCACCCCATTATGTCCATAGCTTCCACAGTGCAGACACTGGCTTTTCTGTCACTGCATTCATCCTCATCCCATGATGTTTGGGCATAGACTACTGCATCCACTTGCATGAGCTCAGGAAGGTTGATCTCAGCATCCCCAGACATAGGGTCCAGCAGCGTGATTCATGATAAGTCTATAGTCCTCCTTTCACTACAGTAAGTTCCTTGGTGGGAGTTATTGCTGATGCGCAAATCTATGAAGTGGTCCACATCTTCAGGTAGCTCTACCCAGACCAGCTGATCTTAAATATTGTCCCACTATCTTGAGTAAAACAGGGCACAGAAGTTCTAGCTAGCTACAAAAGCAGCCTGGAGACATAATTCTGTGGTTATTTATTTATTTATTTATTTATTTATTGTTTTTGTTATACCGAGTTTAATGATAGGCATCACATCAACCCGGTTTACAAATAACAAGGAGTGTAAAGCATAACGTAACGTAAAAAACAATATTTTCAATAAGAACCTTGAACTTTAAATACAGTGAATCAGAAAAAGGGAGAGGGAAAGTTACAAAAAACAAGGAAAATAAACTTGGGATGGAAGGGGAGAAATTGAACAGCACAATATTTACATTTCAGCCTATTGATACATTAGAATAGCAAGTGAAAAAATAAGACTATGAAACAGTACATAGGTAATCAAATGAATAAATATGACACAGTTGTGAATGGTAATAGTATGATAAATATTCAGCAGGAATTAGTGAGAGAGGGTTTGAGGTTGGTTGGTTCTTGGAAACAATCAGGGTCCTAACCAGAGTGGAATGATGCTCCAATCTCTTTCAGCATTTAAGCAATATTTTTTTCAATACAGGTATAATTCCTTAGTTACAATGATCCATTCTCTAGTTGGAACAATATTCATGGTTCACACTTCTAATGAATACAGAGGAGGAGACCCAGGTCAGTCTGTGAAGTACAGGATATGGAGTTCAGATAGGCAGTCCTCCCATTGCCAAAAACAACTTCCTTATTCCAAAGCCGAAGGAGCGCGTCAAAGCCAAAGCCGAAGGAGCGCGTCAAAGGGGCTTGCCCCTTTGTCTCGCCCCTTAGTTGCAGCCCCGAAGGAGCCCCGACCCTAACCCGGAGTAGCCACAGACAATCCTCTGCTTACTGTAACGTTCTCAGGGACCCTCGGCCTTCACACAAAGTCTAACCTACCAATCCCTTAAAAACCAGCTTCCAACTCAACAATCGACAGCAACAAACTACATCTGACCACCTAGCAGCATTCATCCAGCACCAACTCCAGACAACCAGCACCAGACAACACCTTTCGCCTCTCAGCACTCAACCATCTTCTCAAGCGACTTTCCCATCATGCACCCCATAACCATCCCTATCATCCACAACCAAAGATGGAAAGCACCCAAGCTCCCCACCACACCACTACACCACAACCGCCAACAGAGACTCAGACCCATCATGCTGACACCAATCACCCAATGCCTCGGCCTGGCTCTTTTCTCAATCACACTGTTTAATGCGCAATCCATATCCAAGAAAACACACATACTTAACGACTTCTTATCCGACTCTAAACCAGATATCTGTGCCATCACAGAAACCTGGTTAAAACCAACCGACACAACTCTAATCAACCAGCTTCCTATCCAGACCTACGACATACTGTCCATACCCAGACGCAAAAAAAGAGGAGGAGGCCTCCTCTTAGCAACCAAAAAAAACACTAGGTCTGTCATTGCAGACATCCAACACCATAGCCAACTTGGAATTCGCTTTATTCAACTCAAAGCATCTGACTATAGCACTAATCTCCGCTCCTCCCGGTCTCTTGGAATCAGACCCTTCCCCTATCATAGAACTAGCAGCAAAACACTTAAATTCAGGAAAACCAACTATCCTTATGGGAGACTTCAACCTCCACGTGGATGTCCATCCTCATTCTTCCAACTGCAAAACCATTCTCTCCGCCCTCACCCATATGGGTTTCAGACAAATTGTGACAGAACCTACCCACAAAGCTGGTCATACCTTAGACCTGATCTTTATAAACGAAGGTCTATCTTCCCACACCACTCCAACCTGCCTTGCGGTTCCTTGGACTGACCACAGAATCATCTCTTCAATGTTAAAGATCCCTGAGCCTCTTCCCCTAACAACCCAAACTATTAACATCTCAGTCAGGAAACAGTGCTCAGGAGATCACCTAAGCAAACACCTAGCCAAAGAACTAACGAATCTGGACCTCACCGACGCTAACTCAGCAACTTCATCATGGCTCAACATCACCAACAAGGTTGCAGATCATGTATGTCCCTTGACTACTAAGTCTATTAACCCGGACAAAGATAACAGAAAACCTTGGTTCACCACAAAACTGAAGTCTCGTAAACACGAGCTTAGAAGCAAGGAAAACCTATGGCGTAAAAGCCCTTCTACAACAACCCTCCTCAACTACAAATCATGCCTCAACACCTACAGAAACGAAATCCACAAAACAAAAAGAGAATATTACTCCAAAAAGATACACCACCTCTCATTCGATTCAAGAGCACTCTTCTCTTATGTCTCAGCCCTCACTAATCCTCCTGGACCAAGCATCCCAGATGACCAAGCTCTAAAAAAAGCCAGTGAACTTGCCGATTTTTTCGACAACAAAATCACAGCCCTTGTAGCCCCCCTCAAAGGGCCTACGCCACACACTAGCCTTACAAGCAACCACAGCCAGCAATCAGATACAACAACCGCCTCTCAACCCAACACTCACACAGCAGTGCTTGAATCTCTCGAACCCACTTCCACCTTAGAAATAGCAAATATCCTTAAGAAGATAAAACCGTCCTCTCACCCCTTAGACCATATACCATCAAACCTGCTGAGTTCAATCCAGGACACCATTGCCAAGCCAGTGGCTGATATCATTAACTGCTCCCTCGCCCAAGGCCAAGTTCCTAAACAACTCAAGTTAGCGCTTCTCAAACCTCTACTCAAAAAACCCAACCTTCCCACTACAGATCTGGCTAACTACAGACCTATAGCGAACCTCCCTATGCTAGCTAAAATTATGGAGAAAATCGTCAACAGACAACTTTCTGAATTCCTTGAAGACAACAACATCCTCACTAACAACCAATATGGATTCCGAAAGAAAAAGAGCACCGAATCCTTATTAGCCACACTAACAGACAACATTATCTTCAATCTCGAAAAAGGCCAACCTTGTCTTCTCGTGCTTCTGGATCTTTCCTCAGCTTTCGACACCGTGAACCACCCTAGCCTACTACAACAACTATCAGTCATCGGCATCACTGGAACAGCTCTCAACTGGTTTAAGTCCTTCCTAGAGAACAGAACATACAAAGTGAAGATAAACAACAAGGAATCTCACCCCATCCAAGTCAAGATGGGGGTACCACAAGGATCATCACTCTCACCCACCCTTTTCAACATTTACCTGCTCCCTCTCTGTTATCTACTTACTAACCTCAAGCTCACCCATTTCTTATACGCAGATGACATTCAAATTCTCATCCCTATCACGGAGACCATACACAAAACCATATCCTATTGGAAAAAATGCCTCTCATCCATCAACGATCTACTAACCAGCCTCAACCTGGTGCTAAACACCAAAAAAACGGAAATTCTCATCATAGCACCAGATCAATCTACCCCGCCAACATCCATCAACTCTCCAGACACCTCAGGATATTCCACCGCACCTCAAGTCAGAGATCTGGGTGTACTACTTGACGACAAACTCAGCCTCAATAAATTCATAAATAACACCACAAAAGAATGCTTCTTTAAACTACAAGTGCTAAAGAAACTAAAGCCCCTTTTACTCTATAGGGATTTCCGCACAGTACTCCAAGCCATCATTCTAACTAAATTAGACTACTGTAATTCACTCCTGCAGGGCCTTCCAGCATACACTACCAAGCCACTCCAGATGGTTCTGAATGCCACTGCAAGGATCCTTACCAATGCCAAAAAAAGGGACCATATCACCCCAATCCTACAGCACCTCCACTGGCTCCCCATCAAATATAGGATCCAGTTCAAGACCTGCATGATGGTTCACAAGGCACTACATAACATCTCCCCCCTCAACCTAACTTTCCAGCTTCAACTACACTCTTCTAACAAACCAACCAGAAGGGCATACCAGAACAGAATGATCACCCAACCTGCAAAATCTACCCTGAGGAAACGCGCTCTATCCACAGCGGGCCCGTCACTCTGGAACTCACTACCACCGGACCTCCGCCTAGAACTGTGCCATACAACGTTCAAGGTGAAACTCAAGACTTGGCTCTTCCTTCAAGCTTTCCCAGAGAGCTAAAGCAGGAAGAACAAACATCCAGCCTTGTCTTACCACAATAATGTAACGCTCACATTGAGTCAGTTTTTTGTTCCAAGTTGTTACCTAAGTTGATCTTAGTTGTTTCTTAATATAATATATTACACTGTATTATAGTTCTTCTGTTCTTTATATTATATTTGATATGTTCCATGTAAACCGCCTACCC
The DNA here is from genome assembly GCF_901001135.1 of Rhinatrema bivittatum. NCBI lineage: Eukaryota > Metazoa > Chordata > Amphibia > Gymnophiona > Rhinatrematidae > Rhinatrema > Rhinatrema bivittatum. The sequence goes on from NC_042616.1 coordinate 113,047,753, forward strand.
GGCGATAGCTATATCTGTTAAATGAGAACCGGAGTGATATGTATTGTATACAGGAACTTCCGGTATATAAAAACCAATAAATAAATAAATAAATAAAGCTGACACAGGGGAGCATTTTTAAGATGGAGAATTTCAGACCACACCTCTTCCCCACCACGCACCCATGCTTTCTGTTATAAAATTAAATAATTTCAACCATATCATACATACAGCAACTGCAGCCTCTTTCCGTTTTTCTATCTCAAACACATTACAGTATGAGACATATCCAAATGATCTCTCAAACATGGACACATTCAAATACACATCCTAACTGAGGCATGCTGTACCTTTCTCACCCCCTTCCCTCCCACCCCATCTTCCCTCTATTTATCAATAAAAACACCTTTTCATTATTCAGATGAACACCTTTATTAAGTAGATAAAAATGGCTATAGCCTCTTGAGCATAACATCTAGTTATATGCAGGTGACGTTTTGTTTTATGTTGCGGATCCCTCGTTGTCCAGCCTGGTCCTAATGGAAATCCTCCATCAGTTTGGGTATCTATTAAGTTATATGGTGAATTATTCCAAGTTGGAAGTTTACATGTTATGGTTTGGTAGGCACGTACCCTGTGCAATGTCTCATTTTAAAGTTGCTAGGGCAGGGATCACAATTCTTGGAATAAAGATTGCTCCCTCCCACAAAGATTGGTTTGTGGCCAGCTATTCACCTATTATTGCAGCAATTAAATCTGTCTTAAGAAAATGGAACGAACCAACAATTTCTTGGGCGGGTCAGAGTAACTTGATTCAAATGAACATTCTCCCCTGGCTGCTGTACCTTTTCCTACATCTGCCTTTTAAGGTCCCTGCAACAGTCTTCAACAAGTTGCACAATAGGATAGCTAAATTCGTCTAACAACACAAACCTGCCAGAATATCACTTAGTACTTTCTGGCAACCTAAACATCAGGGTCGTATGGCACTTCCAAATTTTTGCTACTGTTATTGGGCTTCCAGATTGCAGTGCCGGAAATCCTGGTTTAGGACTGGAGGAAGCCTTGCATAGGCCTCCTGTGAAAGGGCATTGGTGGGTAACCTGGGTCTTCATTCTTTTCTTTTTCTCCTGCCCTCTTCATTACTGATGCAGTCGGTCTGCCGATGCAGTTCTATAAAAGCCCATAATGTAGGGGTATGGTGGGAGGTCCAGTGGCATTTAAATATTGATAACGGAAAATTGTCACTTCTCTCCTCTATTTTTTTTTTGTCACATATTTTTATTAAAGACAAATAGAGGTACAATAAAGGCATCTGTATGCATCACAAAGAAAAATGTTTACAGTTGTACCCCAATAGACAAATGTACCATTGCAGTGAGGATCAATTATTTTCACATGTTTAACCCTGCCAGGCCCCCCACCCCCTTCCCCCCTACAGCCCACCTCCCCTCCCTCCCCCCCAGCCCCCCACTCCCAGGTACTAGGTTAGGTCCATAAGAATTGAATGCAATCCTATGAAGATCAATCAGAGAGTCAATCCTCGGCTAGAAACTTTCAAAAATAAGTTCCTGGAGTGTGGTGGCAGCGCCTGAATAAACAAGTGCCGCATCTGCTAGAAGCATTGCTTTTGTTGAGGTGTGTTCCGGGATTCCATTTCATCCATTAACTTCATTTTATGAAGATGATGCGCCATGCCCAATATATAGGGGGTTCCGTACTCCGTCAATATAGCAATATTAACGTTTTCCCCACGTTGCATGCCTTACGGATCAGAAGGCGAGTCCCTGGTTTCCGAAGCAGTCTGCTAGGGACATTAATGGCTATTAATCAAGTTTAGTTAGGGAATAGCCACTGCTATTAATTGCATCAGTAGCATGGGATCTTCTTAGTGTTTGGATAATTGCCAGGTTCTTGTGGCCTGGTTTGGCCTCTGTTGGAAACAGGATACTGGGCTTGATGGACCTTTGGTCTGACCCAGCATGGCAATTTCTTTTGTTCTTATGTTCTTATGATGGCTTCAAACAATATTCACTTTGGTGATAACAAGATCTGGGCATTCACCAAATCGCTCAGATAATGTATAACTCTGGTCCAAAACTGTTTAATATAAATGCAAGTTCAAAATAGATGGGTAAGGGATCTGTCCTCCTGACCACATTTCATGCAAAGAGGAGAGGTTAGAATGCGGCAGTGAAAGGCTACTATAGTAGACGTATGGGCCTTCCAGAGGAACTTGTGCTGCATTTCCCTGAAATACATGATAGGTGAGGTCGACGCTATTTTATGAAAACTAGCTTTTAACATAGGGACTGTGAGTTCAAAGGTCCTTCATCATTCCATTTCTCAACCAACCAAGGAAGCGGGTCACAACGGGTGTGATCCTTCAGCTGCTTATAGTAATAAGATAATGACTGTGGGCGGTCCTTACTCATTCCAAACAATACCTCTAGGGTGGTAAAGACCTGCGGCTGAAGGGATTGCACCGCTAAGGACTTAACATAGTGCTGTAACTGATAGTACATAAGGTAGTGTGGCCATCCCAGACCATGTAGAGAAGCCAGATCTGAGAGCGGCAACAAGGCACCAGTGGCGTCAAGGACCTGTCCCAGTTGTTCCACCCCCTTATCCCGGCAAATCTGAAAACCTGAGGACTGTGTCCCCGGAAGGAAATCAGGGTTGTCCCTAAACGGCAACAAGTAGGCACAGACAGGTGGCAAGGACAAGGCTTTCATAACTCTGGCCCAAGTTTGCCGAATAGGGGACACAAGGATCCTAATCTCCGGTGGGGGAGAATAACTATCATTGGTACATTGCAGCACATAACGAAGGTCCAGTGGGTCCACTAATGTACGTTCAGCAGATAAATTCACAAAATAACTCTCCCATCAACCAGTCTCAAGAAAAAAGGAGGAGACGCCGGTCCCTGGGCCTATGCCTGTACTGCGGTGGCAAGGGCCAGTTTCTTGCTTGCTGTAGCAAGCGTCTGGGAAACGCTCGGACCTAGGGACAGTAGGGGAGCTAACCCTAGGTCACACCACTTCCCATGCACTGTTCCAGTGCACCCGTCACATGGCCATCGGCGCCATCTTGTGCTCCTACCATGTGACAGGGGCTGACCAATGGCACCGGTAGCCCCTGTGACATAGTATGGGCAAAGGCTATCGGTGCCATTTTGATTACTGGCAGCGACGGCGAGATTGCTCCCAGACTCCCGCTGGACCCCCAGGGACTTTTGGCTAGCTTTGGGGGGACTCCTGACCCCCCCAAGGCTTGCCAAAAGTCCCTGGGGGTCCAGCAGGGGTCCCGGAGTGATCTCCTGCCCTCAGGCCATCGGCTGCCAGTAATCAAAATGGCACCGATAGCCTTTGCCCATACTATGTCACAGGGGCTACCGGTGCCATTGGTCAGCTCCTCTCACATGGTAGGAGCACAAGATGGCGCCGATGGCCATGTGACAGGGGCTGACCAATGGCACCGGTAGCCCCTGTGACATAGTAGGTCAGAGGCTATTGGCGCCATTTTGAGCGAGGCAGGCCAGACAGCCCAATGGCATGGAGGGACAAATCGCTCGTGGAACTCCGCTGGACCACCAGGGATGTTAGTAAGTCTTGGGGAGGGATCGGGATGGTGGAGTGGGGGGGGGTGGGGGGGTTGATTTATACTAAATTTTAATGCTTGGGGTGTTTTTTTATTTAAAAAAAATAAAATGTGCCCCTACCCCTGTACAAACCCGAAAAACAAATTTTTCTCGTAGTTCAGGGAAAATCTGTTTCAGGGGGCGGGGCCCCCAAACCACGATGAATTAGGCAATTTCGTTGATTGCCTAATTCGTCATAAACTAATGCACATCTCCAGTTCCTACTACTCACGTAAGTTCATGCCCGCAGAGAGGAAATACGGCATCGGTGATAAGGAGCTGCTGGCTATCAAACTAGCTTTCGAAGAATAGCGTCAATGGTTGGAGGGGGCCCAACATCCGATAGTCGTTTACACCGACCACAAGAACCTGGAATACCTGTGCCGTGCCCAGCATCTTAATCCACAGCAGGCGCGCTGGTCACTCTTCTTCAGCCGTTTCAATTTTTCCCTCTGTTACCGACCAGCATCCAAGAACGTCCGGGCGGATGCTCTCTCCCGTACGACGGAGACTGAAGACACCATCAACCCACCTCAGTACATTTTGGATCCAGCCAAAGTCCTGCTGGCCGCATCCAAGGTGGCCCCTGCAGGTAAGACTGTGGTGCCCTCTTGTTCCCGCAGGAAAGTCTTAGCGTGGGCCCATGATTCACTGACCGCCGGGCATCCATGAACTGCCAGGACCCTAGAGCTTCTGCCAGAGTTCTGTTGGTGGCTGCAGGTCAAGAAAGACGTACGACATTATGTCCAGTTGTGTCCTACCTGTGCCCGGCAGAAACCTCTACACGGACGCCCCCGGGGGGTTCTGCAGCCGCTACCCATTCCCACTGAACCCTGGACTCACTTGTCCACAGATTTTATTGTGGATTTGCCTGTTTCTCAAAAATGGCCCACTTCGTGCCTCTCGCCAAACTGCCTTCAGCACCTGAGTTGGCTAGTCTCTTCACACAACACGTCTTCCGACTACATGGACTCCCTTCGCACATCAACTCAGACCGTGGTCCCCAGTTTACGGCGAAGTATTGGAAGTCCCTCTGCAGGAAGTTCGGGGTGCAACTGGACCTGACAACCGCCTTCCACCCTCAGGCCAATGGCCAGGCTGAATGGACCAACTGTACACTGAAGGCCTTCCTCTGGGCCTTCGTCGGAGATCAGCAAAATGACTGGGTCACTTTGTTACCTTGGGCGGAGTTTTCGTATAACCGCCACAAACACTCTGCAACTAACCTGTCCCCTTTTCTGCTGGTCTATGGAAAGAGCCCTAGACCTCCATTGCCTTTACCGCTGACAGTACCCTCGCCTGCAGCGCAACTTATGGCACGACAATTGCGCAATCTCTGGTGTTCCACCCAAGAGAAACTTCATCGTATAACCACCAAGGCCAAAGAATATGCGGACAGGTCATGACGACCTGCTCCGATCTTCCACCCCGGAGAGAAGGTATGGTTAAGTACCAAAAACATTCGGTTAAGCATCCCCTCTATGCGACTGGCTCCCCGCTACATCAGTCCCTTCACAGTAGCAGAACGCTTCGGGGCGGCGTCCTATCGGCTACGGCTGCAGTCCACCCTGAGGATCCACAACGTGTTCCACGTGTCTCTGCTTAAGCCGGTGGTGCTCTCCACATTCCATGCCATACTTCCAGAACCTATCGCCGCTGAAGCTGATGCCGACGTCACCTATACGGTAAAGGATGTTCTGGACATTCAATTCCACCATCGCCATTGGGAGCACCTCCTCTCCTGGGAGGGGTACGGCCCAGAGGAGAATTCCTGGGAGCCTTCTTCTCATATCCTGGACAAGTCCCTCCTCCGTCAGTTTCACTTGGGTCATCCTGCTAAGCCAGGACCCCCGGGAGGGGGGGATACTGTTATGGGACCGGGCCGTGCCCCGGTCCCTCCTCTTACCTCCAGGCCGGCCCGGCCCGCAAGGACGTTCCCTAGGCCACTAGGGCCTGATTTGTGGCCTGCCGCAGCTCTCCCTGTACGAGGGAGACGCTGCCAGCCCGACGTGCTTGGCCCTGTCCCCTAGGCGCGCGCACGCCTAGGGGCTGGAGTCCTAAAGGGGCCAGTGCGGGAAAACTAGAAGGGGCACCCTGGATGATGTCAGACGCTGCAGGGTATTTAAACCCTGCAGCTCCATCAGGACAGGGCCTTGCAATGAGGTTCCTCTGTCTCAGATGTCTAGTTGCTGCTTGACCTGTCTTCTGACTCCGTCTTCTGATTCCTGGCTTCTGACCTCGGCTCCTTCCATGACTCCGTTCCAGCTGGACCCTTGGCTTCTGACTCCATCTTCTGATTCTTGGCTTCTGACCTCGGCTCCGTCTATGATTCCGTTCTAGCTTGACCCTTGGCTTCTGACTCCATCTTCTGATTCCTGGCTTATGACCTCGGCTTCGTTACTGGACGACTTCGGCTCTTCCTCCACTTCAAGTATCCGTTACTCACTGACCCAGAGGATTCTCCTAAGTCCCAATGGCTTGGGCTCTCACAGGCTCCTCCTGGGGGAGCCGCGGGCTTCTGAGGGTGAAGTCTCTCCAGCTTCCTGGGTCCAGCCGTCCTCATCTTACCTCTTCGGTCGCTGCCCGGATCCTTGGTCACATAGGGTCCCACCTAAGTCCAAGAGGCCTGGGTTCCTACAGGCTCCTCCTGGGGGGACCTCAGACTTCCAGTAGGGAAGCTGTCATGAATTACGCTGCCCGCGGGTGCCCCCGCGAGCAAGCCACTCACCCCACGCTGCTGATCTTCAGCCGACGCGGCAGGACACCGTCGTCGGCCCTCTCACGCGGCCGGAGCCGCGGCCTTCTTCGGAGCTGGGACCACCCCCGATGCTGACTTCCTCTTTGCGGCGCTAAGGCCGCAGCCCCGGGCTGGAGTAGCGGCTGGAGCCACCCCCAGGGCCTCCTGCAGCGGCTGGAGCCGCTGCCAACGTTGGGCCTGCGTCCCAGGCCAGCCCTGCCTCGTTTGATGCACTACGTTGGTGCAGGCCACTGACCGCGGTCCTGCACAGCTTCCTGCTTCTCTTAGGCGTGCAGCCGCGTCTTCCTGCTTCATTTAAAGGGCCAGACACAGGAAGTGTCTTGGCCCCACCTTGCTGACTGTTTCCTGTACCAGCCCTATAAAGGGCTGCTCCGTCTGTTGTTCCTGGCCTTGCATCGTCGCGGAGTCTTCACTCTGGAGGCTCCAGCCTGCCAGAGCCCATGTAAGGTCTTCTAGTCTTGTGGAGCTCCTCATCATGATGTCATCTTATTCTACCATGTCATGTCTTTGTGCCTGAGGTCCTCGTCCAGGTGTCTCATTCTCCTATGTCCTGGTTTTCCTGCCTTCCTAGATGTTCCTTCCTCCTTCTCGCCTTCAACGCTCTCGAGCCTTCTGGTCCGGTAGGCCGGGGGTCCCTCAGATGCAGTACTCCTGAGTGGACTAGCCTGCTGGTGGACGGTTGTCCTGCGCTCCTGAGCCGTCAAGTCCCGGTTGTGTGTTCCTGTGCTGTTCCGCTCCCGTCGTGGTCCGTGACCAGCCTCTTGGGGCTGTGTAGGGCGCGTACTGGGACAGGGTGGTCCATGACTCAGTCCCGCGGGTGGCCTGAGTAGGGCGCCCTGAGAGACAGTGCCAATGTCCATGCCTTGTGTTGCCTATGTGGATATCAAGAGTCTTTGTGCCACGTGATGCCATTGCATCAACCCTGAGTCTTTGTGCCTTGTGATGCCTTCGCACCAAGCCACGTCTTCATGTCAAGGTCCGTCTGCCCTCAACCTCAGGCCAGGCCTGCTGCTCCATGCTGCTCGCAGCAGGTCCGAAAGGGCCCGGAATGGTCGGAGGACCATTCAACTTCCATCATCCTTGGATGTTGGCCATGGTAGCTTGCCGGCCTGGCCGAGGGTAAGATTGTTCAGCCATGTGGAGCCACCGCCAACCCTTGGCTTGGCCCTGAAGGTCTGGGTTGGGTTGAGGCCCAGGGGCACACGAAAAACACCGTTCTCAACAGAATGCAAGGCCATGTGCCCGACGGTGGTGCCCCGCTGATATCTTTGCCTTGTTCCTTGTCTTGTCTCCATGTCCTGAACTGTCTATGGGACCGGAAAAATGTTTTCAGGATATATTCTATGTGTACGACCTACTGGAGGCGCCAGTTTGCCATAGTCATGACCTGCTGGAGGCGCCAGCTGTCTGGATTCTTTTTTATCACGACCTGTAGGAGGCGCCTGCTCCAGACCTTTTGTCATCTTGCTGGCAGATTGGGGTTTTTTCGACCTGCAGGAGGCGCCTGCGCCCCCACTGGTTTCGCTGGTTTTCTTTTGCCCCCCTGGGTTCCGTCCCCCAGGTCTTCTTGGTGTTTCTGGGTGCTTCTTGTTGGTCTTTGCTTGTTGCTCGTTTGTCTATTTTGTATTGTCTGTGCTGTGTGTGTGTTGCTTGTTTGTTTGTTTTCCCTTTGTTTCTTTCCTGCTTGTTGGGTTCCGCTTGTGTGTTCCCCATCCTCATTCCTGCATTCCCGTTCCCTCGTTTCCCTTCCTCGCTCTTCGCTCTTTCGCCCTTTGCTCTTTTGCTTTCTGCTCTCTCGCACTTGGCTCTTTCGCTCTTTGAGCTCCTTCGCTCTTCGCTCCCTTGCTCTCTGCTCCTTCGCTCTCCGTTCCCTTGCTCTCTGCTCCTTCGCTCTCCGTTCCCTTGCTCTCTGCTCCTTCGCTTTCTGTTCCCTTGCTCCCTGCTCCTTTGCTCCCTGCTCCCTCACTCTCCATTCCCTTGCTCCCTCTTTTGTGTTTGTGTTGTCGGTTGCGCAGTCACCGCTCGCTCGGTCGCTGCTCGTGCGGTCACTGCTCGCTCGGTCGCTGCTCGCTCGGTCTCGTGTTCGCTTGGTCCCGTGTTCCCTCAGTCGCGTCTGCTCTCAGTCTCGTGCTCTTGGTCTCTCGTCGTGTCTCTTGTGTTTGCGTGGTGTGTTCTGTTTTGTCTTGTTCTTGTCTGGTTTTCTCTGATTTGTCTTCTATATTTCTGCTGCCTTTGCCTTGTTTTGTTCATGCTGTCACCGGAGTTACCAGCGTCCATTTTTTGGGACCCTCGAATACCTCCATCCGGCATGGACTGATACCCTTATCCTTGAGCTGTTGACAGGAGGCTTGAGGAAGGGGGACTTTGAGGAGGGGGTACTGTCATGAATCGCGCTGCCCGCGGGTACCCCCGCGAGCAGGCCACTCACCCCACGCTGCTGATCTTCAGCCGATGCGGCAGGATGCCATTGTCGGCCCTCTCACGCGGCCGGAGCCGCAGCCTTCTTCGGGGCTGGGACCGCCCTGACGCTGTCTTCTTCTTCGCGGCGCTAATGCCGCAGCCCCGGGCTGGAGTAGCGGCTGGAGCCGCCCCCGGGGCCTCCAGCAGCGGCTGGAGCCGCTGCCGATGTTGGGCCTGCGTCCCAGGCCAGCCCTGCCTCGTTTGACGCACTATGTCAGTGCAGACCGCTGTCCGCGGTCCTGCACAGCTTCCTGCTTCTCTTAGGCGCGCGGCCGCGTCTTCCTGCTTCATTTAAAGGGCCAGACACAGGAAGTGTCTTGGCCCCACCTTGCTGACTGTTTCCTGTACTAGCCCTATAAAGGGCTGCTCCGTCTGTTGTTCCTGGCCTTGCATCGTCGCGGAGTCTTCGCTCTGGAGGCTCCGGCCTGCCAGAGCCCATGTAAGGTCTTCTAGTCTTGTGGAGCTCCTCATCATGATGTCTTCTTGTTCTACCATGTCATGTCTTCTTGCCTGAGGTCCTCTTCCAGGTGTCTCATTCTCCTACGTCCTGGTGTTCCTGCCTTCCTAGATGTTCCTTCCTCCTTCTCGCCTTCAACGCTCTCGAGCCTTCTGGTCCGGTAGGCCGGGGGTCCCTTAGATGCAGTACTCCTGAGTGGACTAGCCTGCTGGTGGACGGTTGTCCTGCGCTCCTGAGCCGTCAAGTCCCGGTTGTGTTTTCCTGTGCTGTTCCGCTCCCATCGTGGTCTGTGACCAGCTTCTTGGGGCTGTGTAGGACGCGTACTGGGACAGGGTGGTCCGTGACTCAGTCCCGCGGGTGGCCTGAGTAGGGCACCCAGAGAGACAGTGCCAATGTCCATGCCTTGCGTTGCCTATGTGGATATCAAGAGTCTTCGTGCCATGTGATGCCGTCGCATCAACCCAAGTCTTTGTGCCATGTGATGCCATCACATCAACCCAAGTCTTCGCCATGGATGCCGTCGCATCAACCCTGAGTCTTCGTGCCATGTGATGCCGTTGCATCAACCCAAGTCTTCGCCATGGATGCCGTTGCATCAATCCAAGTCTTTGTGTCAAGGTCTGTCTGCCCTCAACCTCAGGCCAGGCCTGCTGCTCCATGCTGCTCGCAGCAGGTCCGAAAGGGCCTGGAATGGTCGGAGGACCATTCACCTTCCATCATCCTTGGATGTTGGCCATGGGAGCTTGCCGGCCTGACTGAGGGCATGATTGTTCAGCCACGTGGAGCCACCGTCAACCCTTGGCTCGGCCCTGAAGGTCTGGGTCGGACTGAGGCCCATGGGCACACGAAAAACATATTTCTCAACAGAAGCCTCCTCCAGTCTCTTCAGTGCCGCCTCCCGGCTGTGACGCTTCCTGTGGGTCCCCACAGCATAACATCCACCATTTCAGCCGGCCCAAGGGTCCACAACCCCAACATATTCAAGTGATTCATACTGATGTTGGTTGTTTTCTTACTATTGACTCTGAAATATTGAGAGAATTTAGGAATCTTTATTATACTCTGTTTAAATCTAAATCTCTTACACCTTTATCTGCTATTAATCACTTTCTTTCCCAGGTGAATCATCCATCCATCAATTCAGATGAGCAAAGTGCATTGAACAGACCTCTTTTGATGGAAGAGCTTGCTAAAGCAACAGGGAAAAGCACCAGGCTCAGATGGTTTTTCGGTAGATTTTTATAAAGCTTTTCAGGAATCAGTTGTTCCCAGACTTCAAGCTTATTTTTCCAATCTACTGATTTCCCCGGAGTCAGATCCTCTTTTTTCTGAAGCTTGTATAGTGGTGTTGCCGAAACCAGGAAGGGACCCCAAACTAGTATCTAATCACTGACCAATTTTGTTACTTAATACTGATTATAGAATTTTAGCTAAAATCTTAGCCTTATGAATGGCTAAGATTTATAAGCCATTCATAAAAGACCAATCTGGCTTTATTAAAAATCTCTATATATCCACTAATTCTCATTTATTTCTTCATATATTGGAACTAGCCAAACTAAATTCCTTGTCATTAATTGCTCTTTCCTTAGATCCTGAAAAAGCTTTTGATAGGGTTGAATGGGATCATCTTTTCAGTGCATTACATTGGTTTGGATTTGGGTTCACTTTCCTAACTAGGGTTAGACTTCTATATCATCAACTGATTTAAAGCCTCTATGTTAATAACAGGCTTTCTTCTTGGTTTGAAATACATAGAGGTTCCAGACAAGGGTGTCCCCTGTCCCCCTTTCTTTTTAATCTGGCTTTGGAACCCCTTTTGTTAAGAATCTGGCAATACTCTGATATCCAAGTATGGATGCGGACAATGAAATGAAACAAACTTTTTGCCTATGCGGATGATGTTTTATTATATATTAAAAACCCTGATATCTCTCTCCCCCATATTTTCTCCCTTATTAAACCTTACTCAGCTTTTTCAGGTTATAAGGCATAAGGCTAAACTGTTACTTTTGAACTTATTGGGTCGGCATGAGGATATCACTGACTATACCTTCAAAAGAGTGACAGAGGGTCCTTAAATACTTAGGTATTCGCTTTATTGATACTCTTTCTCATACAGTCACACATTGTGAATCGTTCCTCTTGCTTATGTTCAAAGATTCATTACATCAGTGGTTTCCTTTGTATCTCACCTGATGGGAGCGATTGGATACAATAAAAATGATGCTTGTCCCCAGATTGAATTTTGTTTTCTCTATGATCCCTGTTTTCTTTTCTAATGATTTTTTAAAAAGGTAGATTGAATTTAGCTTGATTTCCTGTAGCAACACAATCCCCCCCAAATTGCTTTCTCCAAATTAAAGACTGATAAAGGCAATGGTGGGGTTAATTTTCCTGATTTTTGTTATTTATTTATTTATTTATTTAAATGATTTATATACCGGAGGTTCCTGTATAATATACATATCACCCCGGTTCACAAGGAACAATAACTGTCGCTACATTTAGCGGTTTACATAGAACAGAATAAGAATAAAACAGGAGTTTTTACAATTGAACATTGAAAATTAAGTAAACAAGTTTTAACATTGTACAGATTAATCGAAGTAGGTTACATTTTCTTCAACGCGTTCTTAGCTCTAGGGGAAAGCTTGTTTGAACAGCCAAGTCTTAAGTTTCTTTTTAAATGTAGGGTGGCATGGTTCAAGACGAAGGTCTGGAGGTAGCGAGTTCCAAAGTGAAGGGCCTGCTGTGGATAATGCACGTTTCCTCAGAACAGATTTCACCGGATGAGTGATTAGTCTGTTCTGATAGGCGCTTCTGGTTGGTTTCACGGATGTGTGTAGTTGAATTTGAAATGTTAGGTTGAGAGGTGCGATGTTGTGTAAGGCCAATCTGGCTTTATTAAAAATCTCTATATATCCACTAATTCTCATTTATTTCTTCATATATTGGAACTAGCCAAACTAAATTCCTTGTCATTAATTGCTCTTTCCTTAGATCCTGAAAAAGCTTTTGATAGGGTTGAATGGGATCATCTTTTCAGTGCATTACATTGGTTTGGATTTGGGTTCACTTTCCTAACTAGGGTTAGACTTCTATATCATCAACTGATTTAAAGTTATCATCAGGCTTATATTTTACGGCAGGGATATCAATGGATGTCAGATTTTCTATACATTCAAAATACTCCTGTTATGCCCGTTGGTCGCAGACAGCTGCGACCGCTGTCGCTCACCTCTTTCTTCTCTGCTCCATCTTCCATGGGTGGTCTTGCGGCCTCCGCCAGCTATTGATGGCCTACCTGACTCTGTTTCTGGGCCCCCCTGGACGGCGTGGATTCTGCCAACTGCCATCTTACCCTCGGGACACCTTAGTCACGGGCGCACGCTCTCGGGCCAGTCTTATGCACATCATGGCGGGAACCTCAGGGGTGTCCCCCTTGGATAACGTCAGCTTCCTTGGACTCTTAAGCCGGTTGGCCCTGCCTACCAATGACTTGGCAACGAGTTCCTTCAATGCTGAATCTGCTACACTCACTTCAGGACTTCCGTTCCAGCTCTTGCTTCCTTGGCGTGAGACATCCCGGGTACCCGCTCCTCGGAGGCCCTCTCTTGTCTCTGGCTATCCGCTCCTCAGAGAGCCTTGCGCCTAGGACTGCTGCCTGCCCCACTTCTTGGGGCTTGCTCTGGAATCCTCACCTCTTCAGTGAGTGAGTACTATGCTCTGCTGACCTTTGCTATATCATCTCTACTGAGGAACCTCTTCGGTGTACCCTGCTCTCAGACCATTGCTGAATCACCTCTACGGAGAGACCATCATCAGCATACCCTGCTCTACGGACCACTAACATATTACCTCTACTGAGGTATCTTCAACGGTGTACCCCACTCTGCGGATCATTACTGAACCATCTCTATAGAGGACTCCTTCCCGGGTATACCCCACTACACAGACCTCGTGGCACTTCTGTGACTTTAAAGACTTTTATGTTACACTCCCCACTTCACGGGCTGTGCCACTCTATTACGCTACTGAGACTCAAGGACTTCTGACCTTGCCTGACGTCAGCTCCCAGTGCTGATGTTCCGTGGCTCCACCCCCTGGGGTCACCCTCTTCAGCTCCTCTTTTCCTCTCAGCTCTCTTACTCTGCTCTATCTCCAGAACTTGCTGCTCCACGCACCCTGCAGCTGAGACCTCGCCTGCCGACGGTGAGGCTCATGGGGCTACTCCCCATGGGCGGTACCATCTCTCACCTCGGCCCAGGGTCCACATACCCACAAATCCTAACAACTCCCAGATGGATAAACATTGAATGCTGGCTTGCCTCTCTTTTTCCATTTGAAGCTTTACCTGGGATATTTTTTCCTCACACTCTCCAAGTTAATCCTATAGTGTGGTCAGTTTTAAAAGGCGAGCGGTTCCTGACGCTCGCACATGGATGCACTGATTTTATAACATACGCGCGTTGGCACGTGAATGTTATAAAATACATTTCCCGTGCGCACATGGACGTGCCGATTTTATAACATGCGCACTTCGGCACACGCATGTTATAAAATACGTTTGTGCGCACCAGATTTTTATGTCCACATGTGCATGTGCAGGCGGGAGGCCTACTCCGCACTCAGGGGGTAAATTTTAGAATAATACGCACAGCGACGCGAGTAGAGCTTCCCCAGTTACCTCCCAGCCCGCTCCTTTATTGGAGCGGCCTGGGTGGGAATTTCCTTACCCAACCCCTTCCTTCTTCTCCTCATTTCCCTGACCCCTAAACTAACCCTACCTATTCCCTTTTTTTTTTTTTTGTACTTACTTCTCCTCTGGAGCAGAAGTAATCTCCATGCGCCAGCTGGCTGCTGGTGCGCACTTCCCCACGACAACAGCTAATGGTGCTGTCCCAGCCCACTTCCCCCTGACCTCCCCACCCAGACCCCGCCCCTGGCTCGCCCCCTTCAGCAGGTTCAGCACTTGTGTGCCTATCTGTGGTTACTCATGTGGCTGGGCCTGTTCTAAAATGCGCACAGCACGAGCAAGGCTCAGCTATGAGCATAACCCCTGATTTTTACGCACGCGGGCATTTTAAAATTTGGATATTAGAGCATATTCCAAAATTGACTGGTTGCTACCTACATAGAAATTATCTAAATTGGCTTCTCCATGGTTTCATTCTCATATTAAGCTGCTAGGTGAATGCTTGAATTGGAAAGTGTGGCAAGCTTGCAGAATTTGGTTTTTGGCTTCAATACAAAAGGATAATACATTATTACCTTTTGAAGCACTCAGCCACTTTTCCTTACCTAAATCCCAGTTTCATTCTTGGCTCCAGTTGCAGGCTTGTCTCTGTCTCGATCTTTCTTCCAAGTATGCTTTGCAGAATCTTCCCAGATTAATGGTACTTTATAATGTTTATGGTCCATTGGGTCATTTGGCCTCTAGGATTTATAACATTATTAAAACAACAAAGTTTCCTGTTTTAAAAGGCCTCCAGAATATATGGCTTGATTGTACGGATGACTATGTGAATTGGTCACACTTCTGGAATTCTTCCTTGCGTATTTCACTATATTCCAGTTTGACGCAATCTTCCTCATAGACTTGTATGGACTTCATGGAAATTATTTTGTGCTGGCTTATCCACTGGGGTAAAATTTGGGTTACTATATCTCATATATTACATTTACAATTTATTTATTTATTTATTTAAAATTTTTATATACCGGCATTCATGTTGCAAACACATCATGCCGGTTTACATATAACAGGGGTGTACAGTGAACAATTCAATAACCTATTTGTGTAGAAGGAAGCAGTTACAAATAACAAGGTAAAAGAACTGGGAGGAGAGAAGAAAAGGGAGAGAATAACATTAGGTATAGGTATTTACATTAGTAATAACATTTTTACATGTGGAAGTGGTAGAATCTGGCTGAATAGAATTAATCGGTGTCCGGGAAAGCTTTTTTAAACAGCCCAGGTCTTAAGTCTCTTCCTGAAGGTTGGGAGGCTGGGCTCCTGTCTAAGGGCCGGTGGGATGGAGTTCCATAGAAGGGGGCCGGCTGTTGAAAAGGCCCGATCTCTCAAGGTAATGTGTTTGGTAGATCTGGCTGGGGGCACTTGAAGAGATCCTCTGAGTGTGTCTCTTGTTGGTCTGGCGGAGTTATAAATTTGGAATGGGAATTGTAAGTCGAGTGGGGTGTGTTGATGGATGGTTTTGTATATTATGGAAAGAGATTTGTAGAGGATTCTAAAGTGAACAGGCAACCAGTGGAGATCTTTTAGGATGGAGATATATGGTCCCTCCTCCTGGAGTTTGTCAGTAGTCTTGCCGCAGCGTTTTGTAACATCTGGAGGGGTCTAGTATAGGAGGAAGGTAGGCCCAGTAGGATAGAGTTACAGTAATCGATCTTAGAAAAAATGATAGCTTGTAGAATGGTTCTGAAGTCCTGAGTGTGGAAGAGTGGTCTAATTCTTTTCAGAACTTGGAGTTTGTGGAAACAGTCCTTGGTGGTTCTGTTGATGTAAGCTTTAAGGTTCATCCGGTTATCAATTAATACTCCTAGATCTCTCACCTGTGTAGTAGTTGGGATAGTTGGAGGATTAGAGATGGCATTGTTATCTGGGGAGATGAGAAGCAGTTCTGTTTTAGAGGAGTTTAAAACTAGGTTTAGGTTAGCCAGGAGATGTTTAATTTCGAAGAGACAGTTTTCCCAGTGAACCAATGTTTTTGTGTAAGATTCTTTAATGGGTATCATGATCTGGATGTCGTCGGCGTAGAGAAAATGTTTGAGGTTAAGGTTGGAGAGGAGTTGGCAGATAGGTAAAAGATAAATGTTAAAGAGTGTCCATTCACATAGAGTGTCCATTCACATAGAGGTACATTTTAAAAGCCTTGCGCCTGCAAAAATGGCCACATACGTGGGGGAGCTACATGAATTTTTAATAGTCAGAAAGGGTGTATGCGAGGCCAGAAAAAATAGGTGGAAAAGGGGCAGGGCATGGGCGTTTCAGAGGTGGGGACAGCACTGACACGCGTATCCCCTACAGCTTCTTTGTAGGAGAGAGAGAGGGAGAGAGAGAGGCTTAGTCTGCTCCTCTAAATGTGGGCCACTGTAAGGGGACACTTTGATTTGGGTGATTTTTCAGGAGGTGGGTTGGGGTTAGGTGGTGGTGGTGTTATAGACATATTTCGGGGTATTCAGTGTAAAATTGACATCATTAAAGAATTTTAGACCTTACAAGCAATGAAAAGAAGTTGATTTGTACAATGCAGCTAGCCACGGCCTGTGTAACACCCTCAATCAGAGAAGGGTGACCAAAATGATAAAGGGGATGGAACAGCTCCACTCAGAGGAAAAACTGAAGAGGTTAGGGCTGTTCATCTTGGAGAAAAAATGGCAGAGGGTGGATTTGATAGACACCTATAAAATCATGAGGAGACTGGAACGAGTAAATGTGAATTGACTCTTTCAGATAATAGAAGGACTAGGGGACATTCCATGAAGTTAACAAGTAACACATTTAAAATAAATCGAAGAAAATAATTTTTGTACTCAATGCACAATTAAGCTCTGGAATTTGTTGCTGGAGGATGTGGTTAGGGCAGTTACTATAACTGGGTTTAAAAAATATTTGGATAAGTTCCTGGAGGAGGTCCATAAGCTACTATTAATCAAGTTGACCTAGGGAATAGCCACTGCTATTAGTGGCATTAGTAGCATGGAATGTATTTAATGCTTGGATACTTGCCAGGATCTTGTAACCTGGATTGGTCACTGTTGGATACTGGGCTTGATGTACCCCTGGTCTGACTCAGTATGGCTATTTCTAATGTTCTTATTTGATCTGGCCTCCTTTAGACCACCCAGAACATGGCTACGGTGGAATCACATTTTTCTGTTCAAGGTCTCCTTTATGGCCTGCCCCCATCCACCTTTTCAATGGGCTGATGAAACCTAACCAATGGCACCACCAAACCCAGGTATCCCTTTTCAACGGCCACCAGAGTCCCAGTACTGCAAATCTTCCCCTTTGTGCCACTGAGGGCCCACTATGGCTGTGACAAATGCCCATCATATCACTTTCAAACTTTATTGGCCCTAATGAGCTCTCAGGTGGTGGAAGGGGTACTTTCTCACTTTCCAATGAATATTGGACTCCGCTCCCTTTCTCCTTCCTTTTTAAATTCCCCTGAGGACCCCTACAGATGACATTTCTGATTGGGTGCTCTACTGTCCTTCATCCCCCTTGAGCAATTTTGAAACCTTTTACTGCCCATTATTCCCTCCCCTTATATCCCCCTTACCACTTGCTCCCTCACTCCCACCGCCAAGGCTGACTCCAGGTAGCCTGCCCAGTTATGCGGCCCATACCCTGATTGGCCAGGCCTCCTTTTTTCTCAGACAAAAACACATCCAGCATATTTCTCTCTTCCCTGTTTTCCTCTCAAACTTCCCCTCCACAGACAAATCCAGTTTTGATTATGACTTCAGGGAGAAAGCAGCTGGAGAAGCAGGGGAGAGAAGCAAAGGTTATTAATGCCTGCACCAGTCCCATCCAAAATAACAGGTGTCAGGCATTACAGCTAGAATTTAAAAAAAATGCATATAGAAGGGAAATTTTGAAACTAGCTATGTTGTTTTCAGTCCAAGTTCATTGAAAATCCTGCTGGCTCACACAATATCAGCCAAATTTTTATTCCCCCGCGCACGTAACAAAAGGGGGTTACGCACGTGGCCAGGCCTTGCGCATCTTCAAAGGGGCCTGGTCACACACGTAAACCCCGTTATGCGCCAAAGTGCCGGCCCAGATAATGGGGAGGGGGCGGGGAGGAGCGGTTCTGGAGGCGGCCAGTACAGTGGCTATTTGCTGCTGTGCTGGGGAAGCGAGCCGGCAGGCTGCCGGCGCACACAACTTACTACTGCTCCAGGGGAAAAGCAACTAGCAAAACTTCTTGCATCATCTGACCTATGAATTGTGTATCCCTATCACTTTCAATAGTCTCTGGAATCCCATACTTTGGTATAAGCTCCTTCAGGAGTTTCTTTGCAACTGTGACCAAATCATCCTTAACTGTAGGGAATGCTTCTAACCAACCATTAAACATGCATGCAACAGTTAAAATGTATTTCCACTATAACAATTATGGCATCACAATAAAATCCATTTTCAGTCTCACAAAGAGTCCCCAGGGGGATACTCAAATGTGAGGATACAACCCATAGACCTTTCATTATGCTATGGACTATGCAAGTACCATGTCTTTGTCCTTCACTTAAGGCAATAGGGCTTAGATTTGGTGCCCACCAATGGGACTGTATTTCTTAAATTTCCTCCACCTTGCTAGAATGACAACTTTTGTGAGCCAGGTAAGCAAGAAAAATTATGGTGGAAGAGGCCTCCGAAAGTCCATTGGGCCTCATCAAAGGGCATCAGTGGAGACTATACAGTTTTGACACCTCCACAATGGATGTTCTTCTGTCGCCTCCTTTTGCAAAAAAAGATCAGGGCTGGAAATCTAGTTCAGCATCTGCAAAGAGAACAAAGTGTCAGTAGAGGGGAAAAAAGTTTGTGAGTAAGAAAGAGCTGCTTGATGGGCTGCAGCATCCACAAAGGCATTTCCATGAGCTTTAAAAGTATCAGCTGAGGTATGTGATGAACATTTCACCACTGCAATCTGAGAAGAACAAAACAGAGAATATAACAAGGCCTGATGGGAGATCCAGAAGAGTTAAGAAAACCTCTACTCTTCCAAATGGTGTCAAAATGGTGGAAATCCTCAAAGGCATACTGGGAATCTGTGTAGATGGTAATAGGCTACTAGAAGACAGGCCTGAGTGAAGGTAAAGAGTTCAGTAACCTGAGCAAAGATGAATTATGAGGGAAATTAGGCTGCCTCAATGATCTCAGAGGAAGATCAAACAGCATACCCCACCTGTAAGGTCCCCGAAGGGCCCCCATGGCAAGATCCACAAATAAAGTAAATCAAATCAGGATAAGAAAGGGGAATATTGAGTAGATCAGGATAAAACCTGGCATTGATAAGAACAGCCATCTCACAATCATGGGGTTCCCTGACATCTGCCAAGGGCAAGAAGGACATCAGATTGAGCGGTGGAGAAGAATGGATGGTTTACAGGAGCTCATAGTGAGTAAGATGAGTCTGAGACAATAACTGAGTCTTAAAATGAGTCAAGAGAGCTGAAACAGCATGAGGAATGAAGGATTGTAATGGATGGTCTAGAATAAATGATTGTGATTGGTTAACAAGATCTGCTGCAGCCATGACATCCTTCATGCAAGCTGGCAAGGCTTGAACCACAGGGTCAAGCTGGTGTGAAAAGTAGGCCACAGGCCTATTGCGATCCCTGTGTTTCTGAGTGAGGACTCCCCATCTCTCTCATGATAAAACAAGGAAAAAAAGAAAGAGTAATTGGGTAGGCCCAGAGCTGACACTCAGAAAATGACTTACTTAAGTGCAACAAAGGAATATTCCGCTCTTGACTACAGACAGCAGCCTCCTTCAGGAGATCATAAAGTGAACTGGTCAAGGTAGAAAAGTCAATAATCCATAACTGTCAAAAACTGATAGTACCAAAAAAGGAATGCAGGTTTTTTCAAAGTAGAATGGCATGGAATATGTAAAATCATCTGAATCCTGTTTGCAGTAAGAGCTCTTGCCCCTTGTGAAATTTGGTAACCCAAGTACACCACAAAAAAAAAAGAACATAACTGTAGTTTACTTTTAGAGAACTTAAATCCGGCCTCAGCCAATTGAATCAGAAGTTGCAAGATATCCTCGACAGAGGCCCGGTAGGTATTAGAACAGAGCAATAGGTTATCAAAATACTGGAATAATGTGGAGCTCACAGGTAGCTGAAAATTAGAGATGTGAATCGGAACCGGAATCGGTTCCGATTCTGGTTCCGATTCACATCGTAAATTTTTTTTTGTGTGGCCCGATCGCGGCTTTGTTTATTGGCTGCGCCCGAGCCGATAAACAAAAAAACCCACCCAACCCTTTAAAACTGTTCCCTT
This sequence comes from Rhinatrema bivittatum, assembly GCF_901001135.1. Classification (NCBI taxonomy): domain Eukaryota; kingdom Metazoa; phylum Chordata; class Amphibia; order Gymnophiona; family Rhinatrematidae; genus Rhinatrema; species Rhinatrema bivittatum. Next base: position 113,068,088 of record NC_042616.1, read on the forward strand.
AGCTTTCCTCACCCTCCCGACCCCCCCCCCCCCCCAAAAAAAAAACTTTTTACAAGTACCTGGTGGTCCAGTGGAAGTCCCAGGAGCGATCTCCCGCTCTCGGGGCCAACGGCTGCCACTAATAAAAATGGTGCCAATGGCCCTTTGCCCTTACCATGTGACAGGGTATCCATGCCATTGGCCAGGCCCTGTCACATGGTAGGAGTAATGGACGGCCGGTGCCATCTTTAAAAATGGCGTGGGCTCGGCCTGCCGTCCCTTGGCAGGCCGAGCTGCGATGCTCCTGGCTCCCCTGTGGTCCTAGCGCCGCCACCAGGAGTCTCTTCTTCACTGCTGCTCCAGCCTGCTTCTCTTCTTCATGGCGTAGAGCCGCTCCTGCTGCCTGCCTCACCTCTTCACGGCAGGTCTGCCGCCGCCACTGCCGGGGTCCTCCATCTGAGCAGCAGGGAAGCCGCCTCTGCCACTGCCTGCGTCCATCTCCCAAGTGGCAGGGAGCTGTCCCTCGTCAGGCCTTCCATGCGGTCTGCACGCTGATGTCTTCTCCTGCTTCCTGCTTCAGTATAGGTGTGGGCGCGCGCCTCTCTCTTGCATTTAAGGGGCCAGCGGCGGGAAAAGCCCTGCGGCCCTCACTGATGATGTCATCCATCCTCATCTGCTTCAGCCCTATAAAAGGGCTCCTCGTCTGTCCCTCAGAACCTTTGCAAGGAACCCGTCTGCTCCTGGATGTTCCGGTCCATTGATCCAGGAGGCTTCTGAGGTCCATCGCTTCTTCAAGGTCCTATGTTTCTCGTTGGAGCTCCTTTGTCTTCGCCTGTGGTTCCGTTCCTGAAAATCCTGATGTTCCTTGTCCTGATGATCCAGATGTCTTGATGTTCTGTGGTTCCGTTCCTATAAGTCCTGATGTTCCGTGTCCTGATGTTCCTGACGTTCCAGATGTTCCATGTTCCTGATGTCTCGGTCCTGATGCCCTTGTCTTCATCTCCCACCTTTCCTGGTGTACCATGTCGTGGTCCATGACCAGCCCCGGGAAGGCTGTGTAGGGCGTTTCATGGTACAAGGCCTTCTTCTCGTCTGCAGTGTAAGCCTCCGGGAGACTTCTGTTTTTAAAGCTTTGTTTATGAATATCTTGTTCCCGGTTCACGGAGTCCCCTTGTGCCTGCTCTGTCCATGCCTAAGACTCTGCCAGAACCTGTTCCACTTCAGCGTGGTCTACGACCAGCCACAGGCAGCTGTGTAGGGCGCGCCCTGGTGCAGGCCTCTACTGAATCTTTATCATGTTCCAGTCTCAACTTCCATTACCTTGTCTGGAGTCTGCTTTCGTGTTCAGCGAGGTCCGTGACCAGCCATGTGCGGCTGTGTAGGGCACGCTGCGATGCAGTTTTCACCCAGTACTTTCACCCGACTCCTGAACCCTTGCCTGAAACTCCTGTGTAACCGAATCCTTGCTTGAAACCCCTGTGTAACCTGAATCCTTGCTTGAAACTCCTGAGTAACCTGAATTCTCGCCTGTGTCTTCATCTGAGTCTTCTGAGTCTCCCAGTCTTCATCTGAGTCTTCTGAGTATCCCAGTCTTCTTCTGACTCTCCTGAGTATCCAAGTCTTCGTCTGACTCCCCTGAGTATCCAAGTCTTTGTCTGAGTATCCTGAGTCTTCGCCTGACTCTTAGTATCCCTGCCCTCAGCCTCCGTCTGGCCTAATGCACTCGTCGTTCCCAAGCACCTAGTCCGAAAGGGCTTTCAAGTGGCCGGATGGCTACTCTTGTGACTAGCATTGTATTGCTGGGTCACACTGGTGTGTGTAGGTCCGGCGGAGGCCGGGCCCAGCCTTCTTCCTGTTCCAGATTCCATCACTTGTCTCCAGTCCAGCCTTGCTCCTGTCCTACCCATGCTCGGGCACACCTCACCTGCCTCGGCACTTCTTCGGAGTTCCTCTGGGGTCGAGCCGTGGCCCAAGTTCACACTCTCTCCTTGAAAGTGGAACCACTTCCTAGTGCTTCCCAACATGGGCAAAACAATAGAATTAATTTCTTTCAAATCTTGGACAAATTGGTAATGATCAGTGACTGTTTTAGGAACGTGAAGGGTTGGTGAATTATACTGAACAAGCTTGTCCATTGGAAACCCTGGGCTAAAATATCTTGGATAACTGGTTGGATACTTTTGATAACTGAAGGCTTCAAGGAAAACTGCAGTTTGCGGGGAGGGCTGCCAAGTGAGGTCCACAGGAATAACAACAGTAGGAGCAGCAAGATGGCCTACATTGTTGCAGTGTTAGGCTCATAGTGACTCAGGTACAAGGATAAATCCAAACTAGGAGACAGGATAGATTAAAAAGTTAGTTAGAGGAGATCACGTGATGTGGTGAGTGGGGAAGGAGGCTTCCTTTCTTGCTCCGGGTTCTGCGCTCCCCAAACCTAACAGCAGAGTGACAAATTAGGCTCTAATCGCGGAAAAAAGTATAGCGTGGACATCGGGAGTGTGGGCTGCATTACCTGACCAAGTGAGGCAGCGGAAATGAGTACCAAACCGGTGCGGAAAGACAAACTAAAAACCGCAGAGGTGGAACAGAAAATGGCGGACGCTGCAGCAAGCCGCGAAAGTGCGACGGTAGATGAGCAGACAGTTTCCCGGATCACCGAGGCTGTAATTAAAGGTTTGGAACCGAAATTTGCGGACCTTACCGAACGATTCGGGACTTTGAAAGAGGCACTAAGTGATGTCGGGCGGCGGATCGACGCAGCGGAAGGCCGAGTCTCGGTGGTCGAGGACGACATCTTAGAAACGACCACGAGGCTCTCGGCGATGGAACGGAGTCTTAAAGCCACGGAACAAAAACTGGAGGATCTCGAGAATAGGGCTAGAAGGAATAATCTAAAGTTCATGGGCTTTCCAGAAAATCTTTTAGACGCGGAGCTCAAGCAATTGTTGGAAAGCTGGCTGCCCAAAGCCCTGAACTTACCGGACGTTGAAGGGAAGCTGGTAATCGAGAGAGTCCACCGCCTGGGGCCTAAGCATGAGTCGGATCGGCATCCCCGGTTGGTTATTGCCCGGTTTCTCGATTGGGGCCAAAAAACTGCGATACTTAATGCTTTTAAAAAAAATGAGAGAGCTCCAGTATAAAGATGGAAAGATCATCATTTTTCAAGATTTTTCCGCTGCTGTGGCGGCAAAAAGAAAATTATTTTCGCCAACGTGCAGTACCCTGTTTAAAAAAAATATCAGGTTCGCCCTACAGTTTCCAGCAGTCCTCAAAATTTGGAATGACGGACAGACGCTATCTTTTGATGCACCTGAAAAAGCAGCAACGTGGCTCACACAGCTAGTAGCAACTCGGGAAGTACCCGGCTGAGACTTGGCAGCCATTCACTCTTTTGCATCTCTTTCATGAGCAGTGTATGTAGAGCACTGAACTATAACAAAATTGTGTTCAAAATGGTTAGTTTGTAGTATCCCAGTTTTGTTAACTGAGTTGGTTATATATGTTCTGTTCAGGGATGGAACTATTTCTATGTGCTGACACACTGAGCTTTTTCTATGTAATATCCTGGGGGCTATCCACGATAACCTAGCATGGTTGTTTTGCAGAGCGGGGAGGGCGGAACCCGGTCACATTAAACGGTTCTCTAGCCCCACCAAGTACGTGGGGATTATTATTGGAGAGATAGGAGAACATCTCATTCCCAAGGGAGAAATGGGAAGGGGCTCGGAGGGGGGTTGGGGTACGGGAAGAAGAAACTGGAAGGTACTTCTAAGGTAGGAGGCTCCGGGAAGGGGAGTTTATTTTGCAGAAGGCGTGGGGGGCTGGGGGGGACAAAGGACAGTGTGACAGGCACTAGGGAGTCCCATGGGGTGAACTGGGTAAGAGTAGACTGGGGGCCCAGGCTGGGGGGCTCACCAGTAGGTGGACTTCATTTGTTTGTATTGGACATACTAATCCCAATTTCTTCTGCGCCATGAGTGCCTTAAAGGTACACTCCTGGAATGTTGGTGGCATAGGCTCACCCGTTAAGAGACAGAAAATTGTGAGCTCCTTGCAGCGACTAAGAGCTGACATCGTGGGACTCCAGGAAACACACTTAACAGAGGCGGAGAGCCAGAAGTTGAAAAGAGGTTGGATTGGACAGTGCTTCTATACACCGGCACTAAAAAAAAAGGCGGGCACAGCCATCCTGATCAACAAACAATTGCGGTTTGAGCTTCAACAGAAATATACAGATTCAGAAGGCCGGATACTCATTATCGTTGGCACGCTGCAGGGGAGGAAGGTCACCCTGTGCTCTGCCTACGCACCAAATCAATACTCACATGAGTTCTTTCAAGCCCTAGTGGGGCAGCTTATTCAATTCCAGAGAGGACAGCTTATTCTCATGGGCAACTTCAACTGTGTCCACGATGCTACGCTTGATAAATCTCAACCGCGGGCAGGAGCGGGCCTCTCTCGCGGGAAGGGGATCACCTATTTATGCAAGGAATTGACACTGATAGATATTTGGAGAACGCTTCACCCTACGGAGCGGGATTATACACACGTGTCAAGAGCACATGCGACAATGTCCCGCATTGACTACATCTTAATTTCAGAGGCAATGTTCCCCCGGGTGAAAGAGGCGTCTATATGAGATGTGGCAATTTCGGATCATGCGTTGCTCGAGATGGTAATACATGTGGGCTCTATGGAGACACGACTGAAACTATGGCGTTTCCCTGTACATCTGGCGGACGATGTGAAGTTTATTGATTTTTTGAAAACCAAGTGGAATCAATTCGAGGACCATAATCATACCCATAAGGAACAGGCAGGCCTCTACTGGGAAACCAGTAAAGCGGTCATGCGAGGAGAGATTACCTCCTACGTGATAGCTCAATCTAAAATTTTACATAAGAACATCCTGGTGCTAGAGGGTCGCCTAGCTCAAGCTAAGAGAGACTTGGGGAATCGAAAAAGCAGAGAGGCCTTGACTTCTTATAGGGATTGTCTTCATGCCCTTAATGATTCCTTACATCTTAGAGCGCAAAGAACTCTATTGGCTGGGGAACATAAACTATTCCGATTTGGAAACAAAGCTGGACGATTGCTGGCCAACCTGGTGAGGCTACAAAAAGGGAAAACGTTTATTGATAAATTAAAAGATAAACAGGGGAAACCCCTCACGAGTGGCATTGAAATTGGGGAGGAATTTTGATGCTTCTATCAGCAGTTATATACAGAGGATAGGGAAGGGGGTGCGGCAGAGAAAGGGCAATTCTTTCGGGATCTGCAGCTCCCACAGGTTACGGAGGAACACTTGCTAAAACTTAACGAACCCATTACTTTAGACGAACTTAAGGGAGTTATTGATTCGAGTAAACGGAATAAAGCACCGGGACCGGATGGACTATGCGCTGAATACTACAAAACTCTTAAGGAGCATGCGTCAGAGGCCTTGCTAGCCTTCTTTCATGAGGCCCAAGAACATGGAAGATTCCCCGATGGCGTCACTAAAGCCTTTATTATGGTCTTGGAAAAGCCTGGTAAGGACTTGTCGAGTCCAGCAGCGTATAGACCAATTTCTCTGCTCAATTGCGAGGCGAAACTCTGCCAAGATCATCGCGGACCGATTAAGCGTGGTCTTCCCCTCACTGATTATGGAACAACAAGCGGGCTTTGTCAAGGGACGGACTATTAGTAATAACATGACAAAACTGTTGATTTCTATGGCTGAATGTCAACATAACGGTATTAAAGCGATGATGGTCACATTCGACTCGGAAAAAGCCTTCGATCGAGTATCCTGGGACTACTTGTTTTCTGTTGTGACGAGATATGGATTTCAAGGGGAGATTTTGAACTGCATACGATTACTTTATCGTAACCCCACCTCAGCGATTTTGGCGAATGGGCAGGTCTTTGAAGAGTTCCGACTATACCGGGGCACGCGGCAAGGATGTCCGCTCTCCCCTCTGCTATATATCCTCTCTATTGATCCTCTATTGAGAAAGATAGCTGGGGATTCTCAGATACAAGGATATATTCTGGGTGATCAGAACTTTAATCTCTCCGCGTTCGCAGATGATGTACTAGTTTTCCTTACCTCTCCTCAATTGGATTTACCCAAGGTGTTGCAACACCAAAAGGACTTTGGGGCCTTCGCCGGTTTAAAAATCAATGTCGACAAGTCAGAGGCTATGGCACTAGGGCCTACTCTAAGACATGCCTGGAACGGCCCGTTCCCACTAAAGTGGGTCGACAAGGATATGAGGTATCTTGGGATACGACTCACCCGGGAGGTACAGCACTTGCATAGGGCCAATACTACCCCGCTTATGACCAACCTGCTCAATAAGCTGAAGGGGTGGGCGAAGTTGCCTCTCTCCCTCACCGGAAAAATATTCCTTCTGAAAATGATGGAACTCCCGAAATGGATATACGTGTTGCAACAAATCCCAATCTGGTTAAAAAAAGCAGAGATTACCAGAATACACAGTGCAGTAGGCCAATTCCTATGGGGGTCACATAAAGCTCAGTTACCCCTGGCCACGTTGATGCTACCCAGACAACAAGGGGGTTTGGCTTGCCCGAACTGGAGAGATTACAATTTAACTTGTCTCCTACGCCACTTCTACGACTGGTTCAATAACACCAACATATCCTCCCCGACGCAGTTTATAGTTCAATGGATGACCCCTTACAGCCCTATGAACCTATTACAAGTTCCGGGGAGGGATGTGCCAGCCAGGTTTAAACAGCACCTGCTGATTCGATCGGGTACTGGTAGAGGGGCATGGCGCTACCTCTGCCAAAACAAGCTATGGATGACCGATATTGTAACTCCTTACCTATCCTTCCTTGGAAATCCGCAGTTTCCAGGGGGACTGTCCTCCCAGGTATTTCGAACATGGGCTAGCAAGGGTCTGGTCAGTATACAGTGCTGTCTAGATCCTAAATCCCTAATTTTGAAAAGTTTTCAAGATTTACAGACTCAGTTTGGGTTAGCTTCCAGGGATTTCTTTGCTTATCTGCAATTAAGACACTATCTATTTTCCTTAAAGCATATTTCGGAGGATTTTCTGAAGGCCCTGGAGCTCCAAACTTTTTTCTTCACTGGGGGGAAGAAGCCAAACTCGAGTGGGACATTTGCTAAAATATTGAAGAGGCGGGAAAATAATGATGCCTTAGAGTGTATTCAAAGCAAGTGGGAAAAGAAGGCGAACCTTAGCGTTAGAATAGGAGACCTCAAATCATGTTTGCAGGAATACTACAGCTTGACGGAAAATGTAACCCTAAGGGAAGTGAGTTACAAGGTAATGCAATGTATGTACATGTACATGTACATGTCAGCATACACTACCAAACCACTCCAGATGGTTCTGAATGCTACTGCAAGGATCCTTACCAATGCCAAAAAAAGGGACCATATCACCCCAATCCTCCAGCATCTCCACTGGCTTCCCATCAAATATAGGATTCAGTTCAAGACTTGCACGATGATTCACAAGGCACTACATAACATCTCCCCCCTCAACTTAACTTTCCAGCTTCAACTACACTCTTCTAACAAACCAACCAGAAGGGCATACCAGAATAGAATGATCACCCAACCTGCTAAATCTACCCTGAGGAAACGTGCTCTATCCACAGCAGGCCCGTCTCTCTGGAACTCACTACCACCGGACCTCCGCCTTGAACCGTGCCATACTACTTTCAAAGTGAAACTCAAGACTTGGCTTTTTCATCAAGCTTTCCCAGAGAGCTAAAAGCAAGAAGAACAAACTTTCAGCCTTGTCTTACAGCATTATTGTAATGTTCATATTGTGTCAGTTATATGTTTCAAGTTGTTTTCTAAGTTGTTCTCTAAGTTGATCTTAGCTGTTTCATAATAGATTTTACCTTGATTATTATCCGTTCATTATATTCGATATGTTCCATGTAAACCGCCTCCCCGGCGATAGTTATTTCTGTTAAATGTGAACCGGAGTGATATGTATTGTATACAGGAACTTCCGGTATATAAAAACCAAAAATAAATAAATAAATAAATGTATCTCACTAAAATGTGTGATAATGCTAAATGTTTAAAATGTACTACTAAGGATGGAACGCTCTTTCATCTTATGTGGGAATGTAAGGAGATAATGAAATTTTGGAATAATGTACTGATGGAAGTGGGAGGCCTCTTGGGCGTAACAATACAGAGGGACCCTGGTTTTTGTCTTCTAGGAATCCCATTGCGGGATCTGGAGGACTTGGTGCCTGCAGATAGCCTTTTTATTCAAAAGGCGAGGTTGATAGGCCTTCAGACTATTTTGGCCCACTGGATTGACGTGAATGGACCAGGGAAGGCCCACTGGCAGTCCAGGATGATAAGATTAATGAGCTTTGAATACCTGACGGCGAGACGAACGACGAAAAGAAAAATGACCCTTTGGGAAGAGACATGGTCGAGATATATGCAAAGCCTACCTAGCGGATTGCAAGCTTCTGTCAGGCTCCAACTGTCCATGGATTATAAAGCGTCTACTAGGTGATTTAGGGGCCATAGACACGCTGCGGACTGTTGTGCTCCCCAGCCTCCCATGTTCTGAACTTTCTGAACTTCATGTGCCGTGTGGTTACCGGAACCTTCTCCTTTTTACGAATGACTTTGTCCAACCCGGGGGCAGGAGGGAGGGTTTGGGGTTGGGGGGGGGGGGGGGTATGACGGTTCACTTTCTCAGTATTATGTAACGTTCAGCCTTTTTGGCTCAGGTGTATAAGTTAAAAATTTAATAAAGAAATTTAAAAAAAAAAAAAAAAGTTAGTTAGAAAGGGCATCCCAGAGAGGTGGGTCCAAACAGTCCTGAACTGCAAAATGGCTTTCTCAGGGAACTGCAAAAAAAACCCCATTGGGAGAACAGTAAATAGTACAGCTGAGCTTGCAAAGTAAAGGGTAGATTTTCAAAACGTATGCGCAATTGTCCATGCGCGTGCGCTACCCGGCGCACACACATAGGCGTGGGATTTTATAACATGTGCGTATGTTATAAAATGCCAGATCGGCATGTGCAAGGGGGATCTAATTTCGCAAAATCATGTGACGACGCATAAGGGCCTTCCCCAGTTCCCTACCCTAACCTCCCTTCCCCTTCCCCTATCCTACCCTCCCCCTATCCCTATCCTAACTACTCCAATTTATTTTTATTTACCTTTTGCTCCTGCAAAGGAGCAGGAGCAAGCTGCATGCGCCGGCACCCTGCCAGCGTGTGATCCCCCAGCACAGTGGCAAATGGCCGCTGTGCCAGGCGCCTCTAGCTCCCCCTGCCCTGGACCGCCCCACCCCACCCCCTGGACTGCTCCCTTTCAAAGCCCCGGCACATGAATGACTGGGCGCATTTGAAAATAGACCCGGTACGCGTAAGGCCCGGCCAAGAGAGGAGGAAACAGTGGGAGGTCTCAAGGAGTCTGCGTTGGACAGGAACTGGACTGGTCAAGAGGAGGAGCTCAGGATGTTGGTGACACCAACTATATGCAGATTCTCAGAAGAAAGAGGAAGGCGGGAAGCAGACTTCGTCAAGAGTGTAGAATGAGACGCTCCGATTATTATAAGGCATTTCCCAGAAACCGTCAGGGTAACAAAGGGTTCAGGAGGCAAACAGGAACTTCAGGAGGGTAATGGAGTTAAGGGTAAAGGCCTGGTGGTCTCCACAAATTCCTAGCACAAATATAGCATTGCTGCCCTCAGGAGTACCTGAGAAGGAGCTGCAGAGGCATGGGTGAAGGGGTTAGCATAGGGGGTTAGAGAAGATGTGGTATGATGAGAAGGGACAGAGAGGGAGCAAGAAACAGGGGCTTGCTGGGGAGCTGTCCCTGTAAGTAGGGGGCACTCCCACTTCCAGTGACCAAGTCAATTACAATTATGATCAGTTTGGTTTGAGTTAAACAGAGCAAGATTCAGCATGAGTTAAACAGAGCAAGATTCAGCATGAGGAAGATCCCCTTCACCCTTACCTTCGCCCCCTTCCTTAGCCTACTGATTCCAGGTATCTGATCTGAAAGCCAACAAGCAATCTGCTTGGAGGCTTTAGATACAGACACATGATCAAAACATGCCTGACCCATAGCACAAACTTTAGAGTGAGTCTCAGTGGCCCATGTTATTCAAGCAGTAGCAACCTGCTCCTGCAATGTGGGTGGAAGTCCCTGACAGAAGAAATTTATAAGAGCAGCTTGATTTCTTTCACTGTCAGAGTTCTCCAAACTCAAGTAATTCACATACATTTCAACAAGTCTACTTAAACACTCAGATGGCTCCTCATTAGCTTCCATCTTACACTGAGAAATTTTTGGCCAATCACTTTTGGAAGGAAAGATTTCTAATGTCACTTTAAATAAATTATCTTTTTCCCTGTCCATAGGGGAACAAGACTTCGGAGGTGGACAATCACACCACTTAGCTTTTTTATAAAGTCGAATACGAACATCCCACAGCAGCACAAGTTTCAGTAATTGATCAAGATAAATTAAGGTAGGATTATATGCACTGAACAGACCTCTTAATTCCTCAACCCATTTGCATGGCTCCTTGTGGTAGAGTGGCAAGGAGCTCTTAATGGCCAATAGTTCACGTATGGTCATTGGATATAGACCTCTTCAATGCCAGAAGCAGAATGTGCACTAGGGACTGTTCTTAAGGGATACATGCCCCATGCTTTCTTGCCAAGCAGCTCATGTACAACATGGGGATTATGCAGCTTGGCATGCTAAAAGTCTGGGTATTCAGTACAACGCTTAGGTCACTTCTCAGACACAGGAGTAAAATGTCTCATAGATGGCAGCCTGCAGAATGTAAGACAGTTCTGCCAGAGAGCAGTATAATTCATTTAAGGCTTACTGCACCTTCACTTGATTATAGTGGAAGGTAGCACCAAGGGAATCTTCAGGGGTCTCTGGACAGGTGCACTAAGAGAAACGGCCAGTAATTGTGTCCAGGCGAGACATCAAGGGGGTCATCATCAGAACTCTGAGAAATCAGTGAGAGTGAAACTCTCTGTGATTTCACTGGTTTTGCAAGGTAGTCCCCTTGATAGGCAGGATCATCGAGAAAATCCTCAGACAGGGAATCTGGACAAGAAGAGTTTTGCACCTTTTCCAATGATTTTACCTTATATCATGGAGTAGGAGAGTACTCAGATAGGGCAGAAGCAAAACTATCAGTATAAGGTGTTATGATTCTGCTCGCAGCTAGTGCCGCAAGCAGCCTCTCACCTCCGTTGCCAGTCTCCGATGCCTTCTCAAAGCAGCTGGGAGCTGCTGTCATTTTAGCCTTGTGGCCAGGAGGCCGCCGATGCCATCTCCACGCGGCCCAGAGGCCACCGACATTTTTCTTGTCGTGCAGCGGCTGGAAGCCGCCGCTGTGCTTCCACATGGCCTGGAGCCGCTGCCGTTCCAGCCATGTGGCCTAGAGGCTGCCGACGTCAGCATCCTTCTCCACGTCATAGTGCCACCCCCAGCCTCCTTTCTGCGGCCTGGAAGCCACCGCTGGTGCTGGGACCTGGTCTTCCGGCCTAATGCTGCTCCTGCTCTACCTCGCGGCATGTCGCTGCTCTTCAGGGACCTGCCCTAGCCACGAGGCCGCGCCTCTCTCCGATTCTTAAAGTGCCCACGGTGGAAGTAGTCCCACGGCCCCTCCTGATGATGTCATCCTGGGTGTTCCTCTTCAGCCCTATAAGAAGGGCCTTTCATCATTCCCTCGTTGCCTTTGCAAGGAGCCAGTCCGCTCCTGGACTTCTCATCATCTCAGCTTCTCCTAGGCACTCTGTTCTTCGTGGGAATTTCTTTGTCTTCATCTATGGTTCCATGTCCTGGTCTTTCGTCGGATCCTGTGTCTCCGACTCGTCGGTTCCTGATGTCGTTGCTTTGATGTTCCAGATGTCCTGTTCTCCAGACATTTCAATGTCCAGATGTTCCGTCTCCTGGAGCCTCCTTGCTGCTCTTGACTCAGTACCTTGGAGGTCCGAGTGCCAGATGTCCTGATGTCCAGATGTTCTGTCTCTCGGCGCCTCCTGTATGCTCTTTTCTGAGTGTCCGGGAGGTCCAAAGTCCAGATGTTCTGATGTTCTGTGTCCTGAGGTAGTGCATTGCCTTTTTCAGTCAGCAGTGCTAGCTTCTGGAAGACCCTGCTTTTAATGCTTTATTTCCGAGGATCCTGAGCCTTGAATCCTGGACCTTGAATCCTGAGCCTTGTATCCTGAGTCTTGAATCCTGTCTTGGTCTTCGGAGTCCCTGTTGCCTGCTTATCCATGCTTAAAGACTTTGCCAGAGTCTGCTTCGCCTTCGGCGTGGTCCGCAACCAGCCACGAGTGGCTGTGAAGGGTGCGCGGCGATCCCGCACTGTTCATACCCTGAACCTTGCCTGAAACCTCCAAGCAACCTGAATCCTTGTCTGAGTCTTCTGAGTCCTTGTCTGAATTCCTGAGTAACCTGAGTCTACGTCTGTGTTTTCTGAATATTCTGAGTCCTCGTCTGAGTCTTCTTGTTCCTGCCCTCAGCCTCTGTCCATCCTGTCGCGTCTGCTGCACCCTGCAGCAGGTCCGAAAGGGCTATTGAGTGGCCGGAGGGCTACCCCAGAGACCAGCATTGCGTTGTTGGGTCTCTTTGATGCGTTCAGGTTCAGCAGAGATCAGGGCCCCTGGTGTTCAGCCTGTCCGCCCGTGCTTGGACACGTCTCGCCTGCCTCGGCACTTCCCCGGAGCCCCTCTGTGGTCGCGCCGTGGTCCAAGGGCACACTACCTCTCCAGAATTGGGACCACTTCACAGCGCTCCTGTAACATTAGGATGACACCCAGATTTGGCTTGGAGCTTAAATGTCTGCATGCATAGCTCATTTAGTTCTGCTTCACTCTTGGTTAAAGTATTTTTGGTCTTATCTAATTTATCTTTTAAGCCAGCCCTAATAGATTTCTCTTTTCTGGCATAAGAGTCTTGCCAGCAACTATAAAATGCATGGATTTCAGAATCAGAAGTTTTTGCTTCCACTTCTATAATGGCTTCCTCAAATGCTTTAATTTGTAATAGTCAAAACTCCATTCAAACGTAAATTGCAGTTTTAAGTTGTCCCTAGTACAAAAATTCCATTTCCTAAGATATTTAGACTTGGAGTTATTATACATGAATTATTGACACTATATAGGATCTGTCTTTAGATGTGAATGAATCTGATCTGACATCTGAAGAATACATAGCTTTAAAAGCTTTTGTACAATATTTTTAGGTACATTAATTTTATATTTCACAGGTATTTTTAGGCAGCTTGGCATGTTTTGTTTTCCAAATAGGTGTATTGATGTTTAGGCCCTAATGTAATATTTTTAATGTTGCCTTTTCATAGGTGGGGTTGTTATTATTGGAGTGCCAGCAGTTAGGGCTGTTTTCCTAAGGGAAGTATACTATATTGAAATTGTTTAGTCATGGCTTTCTGAGGGCCAAGCCCACACCCAATGCATGTTACACAAGTCCTAATGCCATATGGTTCCAATTGTCTTTTATGTCTTAAGGAGACGGGGCTGAGGGAGCAAGACTGTTGGAGACCTGGGGTGGGGGGAATGGGAGGGGAGGGGAGAGGGGATGGAGTGAGCAGATTGAATCCCCTACTATAAATGTCACTACGTGCCACTGGATGACAGGTTTAGGACCTAATTGGAATCAGTTTGCCAATATTGTGTTTATGTTTATTATTACTTGATTAATCACAATTAGTTACATTGGTAAAACAAAGTGATATACAAATAAAATTCGAACCAGCTAACAAGTTAAAATTTACAAAAAATATAGCATAAAGCAAATTAATATAAACTATTAAAATGTATCAAAATCATAATACAACAAAAGGATTTAAATGAATAAAATAACAAAATATCAGGACCAATATAAATAAAATACAAAATAAAATAGATAAAAAAGTAAAGTGCAATGAAAGAGAGCAAAGTCTGTTAAAAATAAAAAAAAGAAATTAAAGCCAAGTAGTGTTCAGATGAGGGAAGGCTTGTACAAATAGGTAAGACTTGAGTGCCTTCCTAAATTTCAAGAACTCTTCTCAAGGCAAATGTTAAGTGGTAAAGAGTTCCTGTTGCGTCAGCCGGCCGAGGAGCTTGCGACCGGCTCTCCTCACCCCTTTCGCCCCCCAGCCGGGTCGGGTTCCGGCTCCTCGTCAAAGCAGAGGGAGCGCCTTCAGCACTGCCCTCGTCTTTGTGGCCCTGCCTCCCGCCAACAAGCCTCGAGATGCGGCGGAGACGCCACCGCCGTCTGCTTCTCGCTGCCGGCCCCCCAGGCACATGCGCGCGCCTATCTGGATTATTTAAAGGGCCCGCAGCAGGCTAGGGCTGCCAGCCCCTTCTTATGATATCATCAGCCTAGGTCTATTTAAGGCGAGCTCTGACAGTCAGAGCTCACCTTGGCAACAGGTCTCCACGTTTGCTCATGTACTGATTGCTCATTCTTGGTTCCTGGTTCCTGCCTTCGTCTCGTTCCTGTCTTCAGTACCTGTCCTTGTTTCTAGTTCCTGCCCCTGCATGTCTCCTTGTCTACTCCTCGTTCCTCGGACTGATTCTCTGGTATTGACCCCTGCTTTGCCTGGACTACACTTGGACTGATTCTTGGTATTGACCCCTGCTTTGCCTGGACCACGCTTGGACTGATTCTCTGGTATTGACCCCTGCATTGCCTAGACTACGCTTGGACTGATTCTTCGGTATTTGTCCTCCGCTTTGTCTGACCACGTCCGAACTATCTCCTGGCTGTGACCTCTGCTCTGTTCCTGGTACTGTGCATTCCTGCCGCCTGTCCTGACTCCAGCTTGCCATGGACTCTCTTGTCCTCTACGAACCTGGCCTCTCAGGCTTCGGCCTATCTTTACCTGGACACCTCCTGTCTCTCTTTCTTCCTGTTGGCGCCTAGATCTTTGGAACCCTGCCTCATCCAGACCATCCTCGTCCTTCCAATACATCTGCTGGTTTCTGGCATACCCTTGTCTACACCAACTGGGAGTCGTCTCACGGAGGCCCGCCTAAGTCCAGCCAGCCCTGGCTCCTGAGGGCTCACCCTAAGGGGAACGTGGGCTGGTATTGGCCTCCATCTCCTAGCCTGCTCCGCCACCTTACGGTGGGGACCCATAGGGCTTGCACTGCGGGGAGCGCCAACTCCACCTCGGGCCAAGGGTCCACCATCAGCGCAACAGTTACAAAAGCAAGGAGATGAATAAGTAAAACAAAGTAAATCATTGGCTCATTAAATTCTATCACTTACCCATTAAATCTTTGCTCTTCTGCAGTTTTAAATATTTTGCACAAGACTATCAATGAGTCTGTTGCCATTATAATTAAATTATCATTTTCAACTGGTTGTCTACCACTGTGGCTAAAGTATGCTCTGCACTAACAATAATCCAAATAACAATTGGATCCTGTTGTCATGTTTGGCTGAGATGGGGATATCTGGAAGATTATAAGCTGATTTACCTCCTATCTTGATGACAGAAAGCAGCAGGTGAAACAGGGAATGTTGGTATCCTCTCGGTACCAGTTGACAATAAGTGACTCTCAAAGATCTTCCTTTTGAGAACACTGTTCATTATTAATTTGTCACCTATGTGTAAACTGTTGGCAAACTTTGGTGCTGGATACAGAATCTATGCTGGTGACATCCAGTTTTCATCCCCAATATTATATAATGCCAAGACATCTTGAAACAGGCCTCACAATGCCTTAGGGAGAACAAACACTGGACGTCTCAGAATTGTTTAGCCTTCAACATAAAAAAACCAAAATTATGATATTGAGTTGAATTTCTCCTTTAGAGACTCCTACAGTTATCCAGTGCAATGGCTTAATGATCTCTTTAGTTCATAAGCTGAAAAATCCTGGTGTTATTTTTGAAACAAATCTCTCATTACATACATGGGTCAATAACCTTGTAAAAACGTTTTTCTTAAGCTTCAACTTTTGTTTAAATTAAAGCCATTTCTGCAGCCCTCTGATATTTGTACTGTGTTGCAAGCACTGGAACTTATAGGCTTAGCTTATTGCAACTCGATATATATTGGGCTTCTAGCTAGTACAATCAAAGTCTTTCAGATTGTCCAAAATGTGGCCGTCTGGATCCTAGCTAGGGCAGATTTTCAGGATCATAGCACCCCTATACTGCAAACATTACATTGGCTGCCCATTATTTGGCAGGTATGATATAACCTGGCTACCATCATCCATAAAACAGTGAATAATGAGGGTATTATCATGGTGCTCAGGATTTAATGCCCTTCTCACGCTTTTTTCTTTAGCAGCCAGGATCTACTGGAAATTCTATCTCCTCAGCTGGTACAACTGATTGAAGCTGGAGAGACAGCTTTCTTGGTTGCTGGTGCAGTATGTTAGAATTTGCTCCCTGCACAATTACAGGCTATTGAGTGCCATAAATCCTTTAGAAAGCAGATAAAGGCATGGCTGTTTAGACAGATATAGGGCTGAATCAGTAAGAACAGTTTACTATTAATTTTGATGGATAATAGTGGGAGGCTTTTGGAAAAATGAGTATCAATACAAAGCTATAAATCTCCACCTTGTAATAGTTGTAGTGGGAAAGTGATCATTGTTAATATGTATTTTTGTTTGTGTGATATTCATTTTTTAGGTATGTGTGGCAGTATGAGCGGTCTTGGGGTAGCCAGAGAAAAGATTCAGGCTGGACTCTCTCATAAACTTCTTTATTAATAATAATAAACAAAACAAAGGTAACCTTGAATACTGTGTGCAGTTCTGGTCATTGCAGCACAAAAAATATAGCAGAATTAGAAAAGGTGCAAAGAAGGGCAACCAAAATGATAAAGAGGATGGAAGGATTCTCCTCTCAGGAAAGGCTGAAGAGGTTAGGGATCTTCAGCTTGGAGAAGAGACAACTGAGAGGAAATATAAAATAATGAGGGATTTGGAACAGGTAAATGAAAATTGGTTGTTTATGCTTTCAAAAAGTACAAGACTAGGGGACACACAATGAAGTTACTACGCGATACATTTTATTCAAATAGGAGAAAAATACTTTTTTATTCAATTAATAATTAAACTCTGCAATTTGTTGCTGAATGATATGGCAAAAGTTTTTAGTGTAGCTGACAAGTTCATGGAAGAAAAGTCCATAAACCATTATTATGGTGGACTTGGGGAAATTCACTGTTTGTTCCTAAGAATCTATTGAACTTTGGAATCTTATAGGTACTTATGACTGGATTGGCCACTGCTAAAAACAGGATGCTGGGCTTAATGGACCTTTGATCTGACCCAGTATGGCAAAATTTATATTCTTATTTTCCTCTCTGCTTGCTAATCCATGACAATCTTAGGGCATCTGGAAATCAAAAGATCCTAGGTATGGAGAGCAGATTTTTTAAAATCCTTATTGGTTTTAATTATTGGGTCTTATTTGATATCTGTTTTGAAATATTTTATTGGTGTTTGGAAAGTTTTTTTTATGAGTTTTTAATTATTGGATGTTATTCTATTTCTTAGATGTTTTTAATTAGTCTTTTTATTGGTATGCTTTTACTAGTTTTATAATTTTATTGAGATGTTTTATGTTTTTAATTTTATCATTTGTATTTGTTGTGTTTAATATTGCTGTAATCTGCTTTGAACAAATTTTTTTTGTAATGACATGTAATAGAAATTATTGAATTTTTATTTATTTTTTTTATATACCAACATTCATCTGAGATATCACATTGGTTTACATTCAGGTACTGTAGTGTAGGTATTTCCCTATCCCCAGAGAGCTTTTAATCTAAGTTTTGTACCTGAGGCAATGGAGAGTAAAGAGACTTGCCCAAGGTTACAAGGAGCGACAGCAGGACTCAAACCATAGTCTCCTGGTTTGTAGCCCACTGCTCTAACCACTAGGCTATTCCTCCTCCCTCTAAATAAATAAATTATGAGCTAGGGTAATGTTTCTGTTTTTCCATTGTTGCATTGCATTCAGAATTTGGCTTGTTGCAGTTTCCAGTTTAGTTTTTGTGCCTTCTATATATTTTTTTTTGGGTCTCTTTATTCTGTTTTTAAAGGTTTGTCTGTGTTTTGCATGTGTGACTGAGGTGTGAGTTGTTCCACTAGGGTGTATTTTCTATGTAGGGATCTATAGCAGCTTGACTTGTTCTGTTTTCCTAATAAGGAATGCATTGGTGTTTTAAGGCCTGGTGTAATATTTGCAGTATTGTCTTTTAATAGGTTGTTGCTGTTTGAGTACAGTTAGTGTTGTTTTGATATAAAAAGTTAACAGTATTGTGGGGGCCAAGATAGCTGCCGAATATGGAGCAGGATTAGAGCTCTTTCTCAATTGCCTTTTTTAACATTTGCCTTTGCTGACTGCCTTTAACATTATGCCTCACACTAAGCATAAGGCAAAGCTCTGTGAGAATTTACTTGCTTCTACTAATATGGACTCTAATCAGCAGAAGACTAAGAGTTTATTTTCCTCCATGCCAACATTGCCGAGATCGAGGGCCTCTGCGGGAGTTAACTTGGAGCAAACACCTACCCCGCTGGCCAAGGAGGTCTCGCTTAGTCCGGCGCACCAGTGACACCGTACCCCCCCCTTGGGTTGATCCCTGCGAGTTCTGGACCAGCTCTGGCTTCCCTAAGAAGTTAGGGGAATGCTGGTCTTGCAGGGAGAGGAAACAATGGCCACAGGGATTTCTTCTGATGCCAAAGCAGCTATGGGGGAAACTATTGATGAAGTTTTTACTTATTTTCCTAAGGAGATTTCTGTGTCTACCCATCAGGGATGACGGCTCCAAGTTCACTATTATGAACGGCTTGTATAAGAGAAGACAACTTCTAACTAAAGAGAGTTAAGTACAAAATAATATCAAAATTGGCGAAACATGGTGACCGCACAAGACAGTGCTATTTGAAAAAGACCATTATTAATTTTTAAAAAAACACCTTTGGTGGAGGGATATGATTCAAGGATAAAAAACTATGTTGCTGAATATGAAATAAAACAAAAGAAAAATTAAATTAAAAATAAAAACGGTATCTGTACCAATAAAGGCTATCACCTATTTTGTTGCGTGCCCCGCCGCGCTCGGCCTGCGCACGGGCCTGTTCATCTCTCCAACTCCTCCGCAGGTCCCAGGTCAGCTTCCCCAGCAGCAGCCGCAAGCTCCTTCAGGCCTCGGCGTCCCGCGGCGGTAGTTGCCGGGCCTTCCTCAGCGCACCAGGCCTCACGGCGGGGCTTGGCGTCCTCCGTGGCATTGGCCCCACCCCAAGTTGCGCACGCACGCGGACCACCCGGCCCCTTAAAAGGCCAGGAGCGGGTCCTAGCTCCACGGTGCGCCTTGATTGAATGTAGTACAAGAGGAAGTACCTGCCTGCACTTCCTTGCCTTGGCAATCGGGTTGACACCGAGTGTGTGCTAGTTTGCCTCTTCGTCTTATCACTTGTTCCAGTCTTGTTTCAGTCCTGTTCTAGCGTCCTCCTGTTCCAGCGTCCTTCTGTTCCTGCATCTCCTCAGGTAGAACCTTTTGGACTGACTCTCTGGTACTGACCTCTGCCTGTTCTTGACTACGGTGATCACTGCCCAGATACTGACCTCTGCCTGCTTGTGACTATGTTGACCTCTGCCCGGATACTGACCCCTGCCTGTCTGACCTCTGGAACTTGACCTCTTCTTTGGCTGACTACTCTCGGACTGACCTTTGGAACTTGACCTCTGCTACTACTGACCTTGCTTCCTTGATTCTGGCCTTGATCCTAGCCTTGTCATCAAAGACACTGTTCTGGCCTTCTCTGGTCCCTCAGACCCCTAGCCTTGACATCGACTACGCACCCTTGATTCTGGTGGGCACACCACTGAACTTCCTTTCTGGGAGATCCTGCGAGGCCCACCTAAGTCCAAGCGGCCCGGGTCCCCAAGGGCTCAATCCAGGGGGATCATGGGCTTCCAGTGGTGAAGCCCAGTGGGAGCACTGAGAGGAGAGGATCACCTTGCTGATGGCTGAAAGGAATCAGTAAGTTTTTGCTTGGGTCATTGTCTTTTTCAAAAATATTGGGGCAATGTTAACTATTTGGGAATATTATTTAGTGTGTTTGTGCTTTTAATAGTCAGTAAGGCAGCGAATAAACAAGTTAGACTGTTTGTATTTTTAAATGGTTAGTCAGTAAGGCAGCTAGTAAGCAGTAGTTAGTGTGTTTATTTTTAAAAGTCTGTAAGGCAACTAGTAAGCAGAACTGAGTGTTTGTATTTAAAAAAAAAAAAAAAAAGTAGCCAGAAGCTAGAAATAAGCTAGGAGCCATGTATACCTAAGTAAAAAGGTTGAAAAGTTCAGTTCAGTTACTCACCTTGGAAAGGTGTTGAGGTAGAAACATAGAAACATAGAAATGACGGCAGAAGAAGACCAAATGGCCCATCCAGTCTGCCCAGCAAGCTTCACACATTTTTTCTCTCATACTTATCTGTTTCTCTTAGCTCTTGGTTCTATTTCCCTTCCACCCCCCAGTTTTAATGTAGAGAGCAGTGATGGAGCTGCATCCAAGTGAAATATCTAGCTTGATTAGTTCGGGGTAGTAGCCGCCGCAATAAGCAAGCTACACCCATGCTTATTTGTTTTACCCAGCCTATGTTATACAGCCCTTATTGGTTGTTTTTCTTCTCCCCTGCCGTTGAAGCAGGGAGCTATGCTGGATACGCGTGAAGTATCAGTCTTCTCCCATGCTGTTGAAGCAGAGAGCCATGCTGGATGTGCATCGAAAGTGAAGTATCAGGCACATTTGGTTTGGGGTAGTAACCGCCGTAACAAGCCAGCTACTCCCCGTTTTGTGAGTGCGAACCCTCATTTTCTCCCCTGCCGTTGAAGCAGAGAGCTCTGCTGGATGTGTGAAGTATCGGTTTTTCTTCTCCCCTGCCGTTGAATCAGAGAACTATGCTGTATATGCATTGAAAGTGAAGTATCAGACTTATTTGATTTGGGGTAGTAACCACCGTAACAAGCCAGCTACTCCCCTCTTTGTGAGTGTGAATCCTTTTTTCCACATTTCCTCTTGCTGTTGAAGCTTAGAGCGATGTTGGAGTCACAGTAAGCATGTGTATGTTTATTTAATAAGGGTATTGACTCCAGGCAGTAGCCCTCATTCTGGCGAGTCACCCACTCTTCATTGGCGGCCTCTTGACTTTATGGATCCACAGTGTTTATCCCTCGCCCCTTTGAAGTCCTTCACAGTTCTGGTCTTCACCACATCCTCAGGAAGGACATTCCAGGCATCCACCACCCTCTCCGTGAAGAAATACTTCCTGACATTGGTTCTGAATCTTCCTCCCTGGAGCTTCAAATCGTGACCCCTGGTTCTGGTGATTTTTTTCCTATGGAAAAGGTTTGTCGTTGTCTTTTGATCATTAACACCTTTCAAGTATCTGAAAGTCTGTATCATGTCACCTCTGCTCCTCCTTTCCTCCAGGGTGTACATATTTAGATTCTTCAATCTCTCCTCGTACGTCATCCGATGAAGATCCTCCACCTTCCTGGTGGAGGATCTTCATCGGATGACGTACGGAGGACGTACGGAGGACGTACGGATGACGTACGGAGGTAGTGTGATTTGGTTTGATTAGGTACCAACATTTGATAATCTGGCTGACTAAATGAAGTTAGACTGTTTGGATTTCCCAGCCCACCCACCCCTAGCTCATCCTTTAATTTATAGGCAGGTGCCACTTTCACAAAAAAAACCCAAAAAACAAAAGCTTTATTGAGGCCACTACCAAACATATAGTAAATTCACTAATACATTTAAAGGACGTTAATTAGACACATTCCTACTCCCATAGCAACCTAAAACTTAACAAGGAACTGAACAAAATTGAGATGAAGGCAGCAGTCCAGCAGCAAGAGGGGGGCTTCCCAGTCTTTTGCATCGAGTGTCACATGTATGATTTTTTACCCGCCGGTGAGAAGTTGTACATGTGCATGCGATGCAAAGAGCTCCTGGCTCTCAGAGAACGAGTTCGATCTCTGGAGGCTAGAGTGGCAGACCTGGAGGTGCTGAGGCAGACAGAGAGATATATAGATGAGACCTTCAGGGACATAGTAGCCAAGTCCCAACTTCAGACTGGCAGCCCTGGTGCTGCCTTGGAGGAAAAAGGTCTCATGATTGGAGGGTATCAACCGGGTGCAGCAGGAAAGGATCCTGTAGCAAGGACCTGCTCTCCAGGTGATGCATTGTCCTTTCGCACTGAGGATATCTCCCCAAGGCCTACTGCCCAGGAGGGAAGGGTTAGGTCAGCCGTCATAATTGGTGATTCGATTATTAGGAATGTAGATAGCTGGGTGGCTGGTGGGCATGAGGATTGCCTGGTAGGGATGTGCATTCGTATTGACCGCATATGTAAAACGCTACTCATATTTTTTTTTAACTTAAAAAAAGGATTCGACATATACGATCGGATTTCCCACATATCCAACATAGCTATGTTGGATATGTTGGAAATCGCGATTGTTGAGCCAAAATAAAAATTTAAACCCCCTCACCCTCCTTAATCCCCCCCCCCAGACTTACCACAACTCCCTGGTGATCGAGCGAGGAGTGAGGACGCCATTTCTGCAATCCTTGGCGAGAAGCATGTGACGTCGCACCACGTCGAGTGACGCAGCGCCACGTGATTCCCGGCGAGTTGGCGCCGGAAGGCTCGTTCGGCCCAAAAGGAACTTTTGGCCAGCTTGGGGGGGTCAGGAGGTCCCCCCAAGCTGGCCAAAAGTTCTTTTTGGGCCGAACGAGCCTTCCGGCGCCAACTCGCCGGGAATCACGTGGCGCCGCGTCACTCCGACGCGGCGTCACGTGATTCCCGGCGAATTCGCGCCGGAAGGCTCGTTCGGCCCAAAAAGAACTTTTGGCCAGCTTGGGGGGACCTCCTGACCCCCCCAAGCTGGCCAAAAGTTCCTTTTGGGCCGAACGAGCCTTCCGGCGCCAACTCGCCGGGAATCACGTGACGTCGGCGCCACGTGATTCCCGGCGAGTTCGCGCCGGAAGGCTCGTTCGGCCCAAAAAGAACTTTTGGCCAGCTTGGGGGGGTCAGGAGGCCCCCCCAAGCTGGCCAAAAGTTCTTTTTGGGCCGAACGAGCCTTCCGGCGCGAACTCGCCGGGAATCACGTGGCGCCGGCGTCACTCGACGTGCCGCCGACGTCACATGCTTCTCGCCAAGGATTGCAGAAATGACGTCCTCATTCCTCGCTCGATCACCAGGGAGTTGTGGTAAGTCTGGGGGGGGGGGGATTAAGGAGGGTGAGGGGGTTTAAATTTTTTTTTTTGCACATATGGACATATACCCAACTCATTTAATTTTTTTTATGTCCATATTGACCGCAAATGGGACCCCCTTTGGACATATGGACATATGGTCATAAACGTTTGCTCTGCACATCCCTATTGCCTGGTAACATGCCTACCTGGTGCGAAGGTAGTGGACCTCACGCATCACCTAGATAGGATTTTAGTCAGTGCTGGGGAGGAGCCAGCTGTCCTGGTACATGTGGGCACCAACGACATAGGAAAATGTGGGAGGGAGGTTCTGGAAGCCAAATTTAGGCTCTTAGGTAGAAAGCTTAAATCCAGAACCTCCAGGGTAGCATTCTCTGAAATACTCCCTGTTCCACGCGCAGGTCACCAGAGGCAGGCAGAACTCCAGAGTCTCAATGCGTGGATGAGACGATGATGCAAGGAAGAGGGATTCAGTTTTGTTAGGAACTGGGGAACCTTTTGGGGAAGGGGGAGTCTCTTTCGAAGAGATGGGCTCCACCTTAACCAGGGTGGAACCAGACTGCTGGCACTAACCTTTAAAAAGGAGATAGTGCAGCTTTTAAACTAGAACAAAGGGGAAAGCCGACAGTCGCTCAGCAGCGCATGGTTCGGAGAGAGGTATCTTCAAAGGATACTAATGATGCATTAGAATTAGGGCATCCTAACAGTGAGGTTCCAATAATAAGAAAATGAGTCCAAGTGCCTGTAACTAAAAACACACCTGAGCTAAAAAAATTCTAACTTATCCCTATCAATTAAAAAGCAGAATGAAAATACAAACAAAAAACTAACTTTGAAATATTTGTATGCTAATGCCAGAAGTCTAAGAAGTAAGATGGAAGAATTAGAATGTATAGCAGTGAATGATGACATAGACTTGATTGGCATCTCAGAGACATGGTGGAAGGAGGACAACCAATGGGATAGTGCTATATCGCAATGACAGAGAGGAGCACCCGGGAGGAAGTGTGGTGCTTTATGTCCGGGATGGCAAAGAGTCCAAAAGGTTAAACATCCTGCACGAGACTAAATGCAAAATTGAATCTTTATGGGTAGAAATCCCTTGTGTGTCGGGAAAGACTATAGTGATAGGAGTATACTACTGTCCACCTGGTGAAGATGGTGAGACGGACAGTGAAATGCTAAGAGAAATTAGGGAAGCTAACCAAATTGGTAGTGCGGTAATAATGGGAGACTTCAATTACCCCAATATTGACTGGGTAAATGTATCATCGGGACACGCTAGAGAGATAACGTTCCTGGATGGAATAAATGATAGCTTTATGGAGCAATTGTTTCAGGAACAGACGAGAGAGGGAGCAATTTTAGATCTAATTCTCAGTGGAGCACAGGATTTGGTGAGAGAGCTAATGGTGGTGGGGCCGCTTGGCAAAAGTGATCATAATATGATCAAATTTGAATTAATGACTGAAAGAGGAACAGTA
The DNA here is from genome assembly GCF_901001135.1 of Rhinatrema bivittatum. Lineage (NCBI taxonomy): Eukaryota > Metazoa > Chordata > Amphibia > Gymnophiona > Rhinatrematidae > Rhinatrema > Rhinatrema bivittatum. Next base: position 113,092,815 of record NC_042616.1, read on the forward strand.
TGCAAATCCATGGCTCTCATGCTAAACTTTCAAAAGGGAAACTTTGATAAAATGAGAAAAATTGTTAGAAAAAAATTGAAAGGAGCAGCTACAAAAGTAAAAAGTGTGCAAGAGGCGTGGTCATTGTTAAAAAAATACTATTCTAGAAGCACAGTCCAGCTGTATTCCACACATTAAGAAAGTTGGAAAGAAGGCAAAACAATCAACGGCATGGTTAAAAGGGGAGGTGAAAGAAGCTATTTTAGCCAAAAGATCTTCATTCAAAAATTGGAAGAAGGATCCAACAGAAGAACATAGGATAATGCATAAACATTGGCAAGTTAAATGTAAGACATTAATAAGACAGGCTAAGAGAGAATTTGAAAAGAAGTTGGCTGTAGAGGCAAAAACTTACAGTAAAAACTTTTTAAAATATATCCGAAGCAGAAAGCCTGTGAGGGAGTCAGTTGGACCATTAGATGATCCAGGGGTTAAAGGGGCACTTAGAGAAGATAAGGCCATTGCAGAAAGATTAAATGATTTCTTTGCTTCGGTGTTTAATGAAGAGGATGTTGGGGAGGTACCCGTACTGGAGAAGGTTTTCATGGGTAATGATTCAGATGGACTGAAGCAAATCACAGTGAACCTAGAAGATGTGGTAGACCTGATTGACAAACTGAAGAGCAGTAAATCACCTGGACCGGATGGTATACACTCCAGAGTTCTGAAGGAACTAAAAAATGAAATTTCAGACCTATTAGTAAAAATTTGTAACCTATCATTAAAATCATCCATTGTACCTGAAGACTGGAGGATTGCTAATGTAACCCCAATATTTAAAAAGGGCTCCAGGGGTGATCCGGGAAACTACAGACCGGTTAGCCTGACTTCAGTGCCAGAAAAATAGTGGAAAGTGTTCTAAACATGAAAATAACAGAACATATAGAAAGACATGGTTTAATGGAACAAAGTCAGCATGGCTTTACTCAAGGCAAGTCTTGCCTCACAAATCTGCTTCACTTTTTTGAAGGAGTTAATAAACATGTGGATAAAGGTGAAACGGTAGATGTAGTATACTTGGATTTTCAAAAGGCGTTTGACAAAATTTATCATGAGAGGCTTCTAGGAAAAGTAAAAAGTCATGGGATAGGTGGCAATGTCCTTTCGTGGATTGCAAACTGGCTAAAAGACAGGAAACTCAGAGTAGGATTAAATGGACAATTTTCTCAGTGGAAGGGAGTAGACAGTGGAGTGCCTCAGGGATGTATTGGGACCCTTACTTTTCAATATATTTATAAATGATCTGGAAAGAAATACGAGTGAGATAATCAAATTTGCAGATGATACAAAATTGTTCAGAGTATTTAAAACACAAGCAGATTGTGATAAATTGCAGGAAGACCTTGTGAGACTGGAAAATTGGGCATCAAAATGGAAGATGAAATTTAATGTGGATAAGTGCAAGGTGATGCATATAGGGGAAAATAACCCATGCTATAGTTACACAATGTTAGTTTCCATATTAGGTGCTACAACCCAAGAAAGAGATCTAGGCGTCATAGTGGATAACACATTGAAATCGTCAGTTCAGTGTGCTGCAGCAGTCAAAAAAGCAAACAGAATGTTGGGAATTATTAGAAATGGAATGGTGAATAAAACGTAAAATGTCATAATCCCTCTGTATCACTCCATGGTGAGACCACACCTTGAATACTGTGTACAATTCTGGTGACCGCATCTCAAAAAAGATATAATTGCGATGGAGAAAGTACAGTGAAGGGCTACCAAAATGATAAGGGGAATGGAACAGCTCCCCTATGAGGAAAGACTAAAGAGGTTAGGACTTTTCAGCTTGGAGAAGAGACGGCTGAGGGGGAATATGATAGAGGTGTTTAAAATCATGAGAGGTCTAGAACGGGTAGATGTGAATCGGTTATTTACTCTTTCGGATAATAGAAAGACTAGGGGGCACTCCATGAAGTTAGCATGGGGCACATTTTAAACTAATCGGAGAAAGTTCTTTTTTACTCCACAATTAAACTCTGGAATTTGTTGCCAGAGGATGTGGTTAGTGCAGTTAGTATAGCTGTGTTTAAAAAAGGATTGGATACGTTCTTGGAGGAGAAGTCCATTTCCTGCTATTAAGTTCACTTAGGGGTAGATTTAGAAAAACTGTGCGATCTCGTACTTTTGTTTGCGTAGCAGGCGCAAACAAAAGTACGCTGGATTTTATAAGATACGCGCGTAGCCGCGCGTATCTTCTAAAATCCTGGATCGGCGCGCGCAAGGCTGCCGATTTTGGGCAGCCGGCATGCGCCGAGCCGCGCAGCCTGCCTCCGTTCCCTCCGTCCCTTCATTCACTCTTTCGCCCTCCCCTCACCTTCCCCTCCCTTCCTCTACCTAACCCACCCCCCCGGCCCTATCTAAACCCCCCCCTACCTTTATCCATGGATTTACGCCTCCCGGAGGGAGACGTAAATCCACGCGCGCCAGCAGGCTGCTAGCGCGCCGAGACTGGACCCGGGGGCGGTTCCGGAGGGCGCGGCCACGCCCCCGGAATGCCCCGGCCCGAAACCACGCCCCCGGGTCCGCCCCCGAAACACGGCGCCCTGCCCCCAAAACGCTGCGACGTTCGGCTCCGCCCCCGACATGCCCCCTTTCGAAAACCCCGGCACCTATGCGCGTCCCGGGGTTCTGCGCACACCGGCGCGCAAGGCCCTGCTCGCATAAATCCGGGCGGATTTACGCGAGCAGCGCTTTGAAAATCTGCCCGCATGAGAATAGCCACTGCGATTAGCAATGGTAACATGGAATAGCTTTTGGGTACTTGCTAGGTTCTTATGGCCTGGATTGGCCACTGTTGGAAACAGGATGCTGGGCTTGATGGACCCTTGGTCTGACCCAGTATGGCATTCTCTTATGTTCTTATGTTCTTATGCCTGAACTCTGCCTGCCACTGACCACTGCCTGACTTCTGGCCACTCCAAACACCACCTACCTCGATCACTGTTTCTCCCCAACTACACCTGAAACTAGTCATCCCAGACCCTGGCCTGTGACCTGGCTATCTCAATGGACTTCCAAGTCATCACCAGAGGCCCGCACTTAAGACCTGCTGGCCCTAGCACCCGAGGACTCAACCTAAGAGGAATGAGGGCTGGTATTAGTGAAGCTCCAGTTGGGCCTCTAATGCAGCCAGCTCTGCCAGCTGATGGTGGAGTCCTGCACTACACCTCCCTACAGGATGTGCAAACTCCACCTCGGTCCAAGGGTCCACACTCAAAACACAACCAACTTGACAACTTAATGGATTTGGATGTTATTACTCACCTTTCCAAATCTGTGCTCAAGGCAAGTTACAATTCAGGCATAGTATGTAGGTGCTTTCTTCAGACAGGGCTTACATACTAAGGGCCTGATTTATTAAGGTTTTTCTCGTATTCTGTGTCTATGGCAAAAATGCTTAGTAAACAAAATTCTAAGTTAACACCTGGGGTAATGGAAGACAAAGTGATTTGGCAAAGGTCACAAGGAGCATCAGTGGAAGAAGCAGGATTTAAACCCTGGTTTCCCTGATTCTCAGTCCACTGATCTAACCATTTATCCACGCCCTCCAATTGGCTGTAACCACTTGGAAGGAACATAGATGAATTTGACTGAACTGCTAGACAAGAATTAGGAGGTAGTGAGATATAAAGCCATTTCTTATCTAGGAGATATCCCACTCAGTCATCTTTCCCTTCTCCAATTCTCTGCTTCCTAAAGGTAACTCTCTCTCCCCCTTTGTCTTAATGCTTCTCAGCTTTCCCTCTGTCTTTCTTTTGCTCGCCTCTAACGCCTTCCCTAATGCCCTTCCTCTTCAATGCCCTCCTGTATCTCTCATATTTCATTTATCTGTACCTTCCTGTCTCTCTCCCTTCTTCCACCCATGCGACCCTCTATCCCCTCTCCTGTGTTCCCCTGTTGTCTCTCTTCTCCCTCCTTTGTGTCTCTTCTGCTCTCTATTTCATCCCATATGCCCCCTCTGTCTCTCTCCCCTCCTTCCCTCCATGCACCCCCCCTGTATGTCTACCCTCTCCTCGCTCATGCCCCTTCACGTCTGTCTCTCCGCTCCCTTCCCCTTCTGTATCTCTCTTCCCTCATTTCCTGCACCCTCTGTTTCTCTCTACCTTCTTTCACACATCCTGTTCCTTCTTCAGAGCCATAGCCAGGCAATTTGGCATCTATGGCCGTGAAAATCTGTGCCCTCGCCCATCACATAACAAATGACACCACGAGTTGGGGGAATTCTGTTAAATGTTTATATAACAATGTCCAAGGCCAATTCAAGGGTATTATTTATATTTACAAGCACTGCTTGTTTATTATATTCATCGAAACAGATATTGTATGTGGAAAAGAGCTTATAAGGTACCTTAGTCCCTTCATTTGTTTTAAATGGGATTAACCTAATGATTAAAGACCATGTGCAGAATCTGTGAATTATGTTAGAATTCAGATTAAATATTGAAGCTCATGTAGGCCAGGCTTCTAAGTCCACTTCCTTTCAATTACATCACATTCATCAAATATAGAAATACTCAATAATTCAGTTTTTCAAGATTGATATTTGTCCTGGTTATTTCTTGAACTGATGACTGCAGTACCTTATATTTGGTTCATCTGTTAAAGGCTGCACAGAGATTACACTGTATTCATAGTTCTGATGAACATTTATTGTTGGATTCCAGAGTTATATCTCCTGTCCTTAGGAGCCTACGTTGTCACCCTGTTTGCTCTTGGGCAATGTTCAAAGCTTTAACCCTGGTATTTAAAGTGTTAAGTGGAGCTTGCTTAGGGTATCTTGAAAACTGCATGATAAGGTACTGTATGTCCCATCCTGATTATTCAGATCCTCTGATGCTGATATGGTTTAGATGCCTGCTCCAAAAGAAGTGAAGACATGGAAATGGTTTTTTTTTTCCTGTGCGTTACCATCTGTTTAGAATTCATTATTAAGAAAACCCATCTTACCAAAGACCGTTGATCTTTTAAATGCTTGCTGAAATACATGGCTTTCTAATCAGGCTTATAATTCTGAATGTGGATTGATCAGTTCTGATTTTTATTCTGACATTTTGTGTATTATTTTTTGCTGTGGCCTTGATTGTCTTCTTTCACAGTATCTTTGAATATTAATTTGTTTCATTTTTGGTTTTTAGCACTTTATATCATTTTATTTTATTTTATTCTCTTGTCTCTTAATTGCTTTTGATATTGCTTTGAGTAACTATTTAATATTTATTTGTTTTATTAATTGTTGTGACTTGTTTTGGGCATTTACATGGAAAGCATGTGCTAAATAAAACTTATCTTAGGGTGACCTGCACATACTTTCAGCTGGGCATAGGAAGGCAAATTTCACACAGGTCAGTTTACCCAGGGAAAACACTATATACCCAAGTTAATGGCCTTGAAAATTCACACTCTGTGGAGTTAATTTTATGACTGGCTTCATAACTGCAAAGTCTATGGGAACTTTTTACCCATAAACTTGCATCAATTTTGCAAATGAAAGTACACATGTGCTTTCACTTTAAAAATTATCCCAGGAAAACTATCCCTACACATTTATACCTGCTAATTTGAAGAGGTAGTTTTCAATCGAAAATATGGTATATGCGCTTACTTTTGAAAATTCAGAAGTATGCATACAAATCCAAACCCTTCTCCATCTCTGCCCCTGGGAATGCCTCTTATCACTTAAGGTGAACAAACATGCATAGAGGCCCCTACGTATAAGAATTTACTTCCATACTGGGAGGGCAATTTTAAAATCCATTTCTCCAAGTAAAGCACTGTTTTAAATGTGAAAATGGTTTTGAAAATGTCCCTTTGTACATTCAGCAGGAAAACTGTCCTGCTGCTGTCTCTTTCTCTCTCTGCTCTATAACAACTTGGTAACACTGGGTGGCAGCAGAAAGCAGCAGGACCAAGGACAAAGGATTATAGATGCCACAGGAAATTCTCCAGAAGTGTTCTTGGAAAACATGCAGTATTTACTGTTAACCTGATCTTACATAGGCAGTCATGACGTCAGTTTGTTTTCCTAAATGTAGAAACTGATGATTTCATGTTTAGTAAAACAAATATGTTCATCAGAAGAACAGAGCAACTGTTTCTGTGAAGTGGTATCATTTGCCATAAGCAAAAAGCATCTTCAGGTCAGTCATCTGGCTTGAGATTTGTGCCGCAGGGAATCATGAGGATGACAAAGCATATGTCTTATGTTTTTTGCCTTTGGTTTATAAATCTGCCGCATGCTGGAGAATATCTTAAAAGATAATAAACTAGGTGTATCGTCCATGAGCTTACTTTTCCAAGAATTCTGAGCACATGACTCATATTGAGAGACCTAAAGTTAGGATAATTATCAGTTAAATTTAGGTACCTACGTTTTTTGGCAAAAACTCAAGGCCCCTAAATTTTGGCCTACTAAACACCTCACTTACTTGCACTAACCTGGCTCCGTCTATTATACACCTACATTTATGTCTAGTGAAAGCAGGTGCCTAAATTTAGGTACCTGGTGGGTGACAATTTTCATTTAGGAAGATCTATGTTTCCAATTCTTTAAGTGATGCACCTAGATCTTTTGAATATTGGCTCACATGTGTGTAATATGGAATAATGAGCATTGCTTTTCCCACATAAATGCTGTCTTGTAAAATTGCCCACCTAATATGCAGGAAAAACGCTCACATACAGCTTGTACGCACATTGTGGGGCGGATTTTAAGAGCCCTGCTCGAGTAAATCCGCCCGGATTTACGCGAGCAGGGCCCTGCGCGCCGGTGCACCTATGTTCAATAGGCCTACCGGCGCGCGCAGACCCCGGGACTCGCGTAAGTCCAGGGGTTTTCTGAGGGGGGCGTGTCGGGGGCGGGCCCGATCTGTGCGGCGTTTTCGGGGCGGGACGTAGCATTTCGGGGGCGGGCCCGGGGGCGTGGTTACGACCCGGGGCGGTCCGGGGGCGTGGTTACGGCCCGGGGCGGTCCGGGGGCGTGGCCGTGCCCTCCGGACCCGCCCCCAGGTTGCGTCCCGGCGCGCTAACGGCCCGCTGGCGCGCGGGGATTTACGTCTCCCTCCGGGAGGCGTAAATCCCCCGACAAAGGTAAGGGGGGGTTTAGACAGGGCCGGGCGGGTGGGTTAGGTAGGGGAGGGAGGGGAAGGTGAGGGGAGGGCAAAAGAAAGTTCCCTCCGAGGCCGCTCCGATTTCGGAGCGGCCTCGGAGGGAACGGAGGTAGGCTGCGCGGCTCGGTGCGCGCCGGCTATACGGAATCGGTAGCCTTGCGCGCGCCGATCTAGGATTTTAGCGGCTACGCGCGTATCTACTAAAATCCAGCGTACTTTTGTTGGCACCTGATGCGCCAACAAAAGTACGCCAAATCGCGCTTTTTGAAAATCTACCCTTGTATGCTTATTTTCCTGCATATTGGACAGACATTCAGGGGGGGGGATGGGGGGTGCCAAGTGGGATTAGTCTGGGTTGGGATTGGATTTACACACATAGTTTTACATTTTAAGAAGTATACACTTAGGGGCAGATTTTAAAAAAGTACGTGCGCGTGTACTTTTGTTCGCGCAACTGGTGCAAACAAAAGTACACCGGATTTTAAAAGATACACGTGTAGCCGCACATACCTTTTAAAATCTGGGGTCAGCGCGCGTAAGGCTGTGCAAAATTGGCAGCCTGCGCGGCGCCAAGAGGCGCAGCCTGCCTCCGTTCCCTCCGAGGCCGCTCCAAAATCGGAACGGCCTCGGAGGGAACTTTCTTTCTGGCACCCCCCATCTTCCCTTTCCTTCCCCTAACTAACCCGCCCCCGGCCCTAACTAATTCCCCCCCCCCCCCTACCTTTATTTCAAAAGTTATGCCTGCCTGAGGCTTTAGCTATCACCTTGTCACATTGTTTCGCCAACTTCAGATCGTTAGACACTATCACCCCAAGGTCTCTCTCCTGCTCCGTGCACATCAGCCCTTCACCCCCCATCGAATACAGTTCTTCCGGATTTCCATACCCCATATGCATGACTCTGCACTTCTAGACATTGAATCTCAGCTGCCATATCTTCAACCACTCTTCCAGCTTCTTTAAATCTCGTCTCATTCTCTCCACTCCTTCCGGCGTGTCCACTCTGTTGCAGATCTTAGTGTCATCCGCAAACAAACAAACCTTACCTTCTATCCCATCCGCTATGTCACTCACATAGATATTGAACAGGACCTGTCCCAACACCGATCCTTGTGGCACTCCGCTTAATACCATTCTCTCTTCAGAGTAAGTTCCATTTATCATCACATTTATCAGAAATAAATATGGATTCTAAACCAGAAATGAGAATCTGATGATCTATAATGTACTGTAGGCACACTAAACCACAAATTTGGATTAGGCCAACAAAGATTTTGAATTTTCCACTATGCCTTAAGACTGGAAAACGCAGACATTACAGAAAAACAAAGAACTTGACATGGATTGGATATCGCCTGTCATTAAGCATTACTAAGACTATGAGGTCATCTAGGCAAAGATGAACTCTTCACTTCTTTAAAAAAAAGAATACAAATAAAAACTGCACTTGGCTCTCATCCATATGCATGCCTGATGCCTCTTAATTTCCTATAAAATTCTTGGCTGCCAGCAGCATCAGAAGCCACTATCACCTGAAGCCTTTCACCATCCCAGGACCCAGACAATCAATAAAAATACCTTTGAGACCAATATTGTCAATGCTGGCACTCGACAGAAACTGTGTACATTCCTGCCTGTGTTTGAAGACAGACACTAGCCAGATAACCCTACATCGGAGTCACTGAGCTGAAGATTTCTACACAAGCCTGCACCTCTGCCTTATCTTCTGTAACAAACCTACAGCTGCTGAAACTGAAGTTTCTGCATTCTTGTCCAGTAGAGGCAGTTTTGCCTACAGAAAGAGAGCGAGAGAGACTGCACCCTGCTTTAATCACTGATTGTATATAAGTGTGGTAAAAAAAAAAGACAAACTGACTTTAACTACTAATAATGTTGAAAACTCAGAGAACCGATCCTAAGTGATCTAGGGTTGGTTAGCTGGTAGGATTTATGTATTTGTGAAATTTGTGCAGGCTTTCAATTGATTAATCTATTAAGTCAATTTAGATGCTGTGAAATAAAAAATAACTGTTTAAAATATTATTCAGGTACTAACATTGTAAAAATGAATCAGTTATGATAATGTGGCTCCTTTCTGGCCGCTAGACTATATTCTGTGTTTTAACTGAGAATTTACCAATAGTGGAAGAAAGTTCTGTGATTATACAGAAATTTATGGGAGGTTCCTTTCCAAAAAGGGAATGGATTTTTGTTGTGGTATAAAAAATATGCTTCCCAGGAGGCACAAGGAGGAGACAACAAGCTTTTAGGAGTATGTGCTACTATATTTTCTTTTTAGGTGCAAGTCTCTCCTTAGGCCTTACAGCTTTGCTGAACTGAATCCTTATTCCGGAGCTGTGGAAGGTGTTCCATGGCGAAGGGGGAGATACATTTAATTGATATAAACCTTTAATAAACATTACATTTCGACAAATCAAAGAGGTTCTTTATTCTCACTCCCATCCTAAATAAATATTATATACTAAGTAATACAACTTAGAAATTTTAGTCTTCCCTACAGGACCAGGGGGAGAAGCATTTACTGACCAGACCTCTCGTTAGATGATTTGACTCTCTTTCCTAATACATACTGGGAAGAGTTTTAGGAAAAATCATCTTGTGGTTCCAACTGGTCTATTTTAATCATCAAGTGACGTATTTACAAAATCTTATCCACATTAAATTTCACTGTAAATGCATTTTGGGGCAGATTTTCAAAGGGTTACGCGCAAAACTTACGTGCGTAACCCTGAAAACCTGCTCCTGTGTACGCCGAGCCTATTTTGCATAGGTTCTGCAGCGCGCGCAAGCCCCTGGAAGTGCGTATGTCCCAGGGCTTTGAAAAAGGGGCAGGAAGGGGGCAGGGTCATGGGCGTGGCGCCAGTCCAGGGGCAGTCCGGGGGCGGGACCGAGGCCTCCGGCACAGCGGCTGTGCCGGGGGATGGGGCACCAGCAGCTGGCCGGCACGCACAAAATACGTCTGCCAGAGGCAGTCATACATAATTGAATAGGGATGGGATTTAGGTAGGGCTGGGGGGTAGGTTAGATAGGGAAAGGGAGGGGAAGGTGGGGGGAGCGGAAGTAAAGTTCCCCCCGAGGCCGCTCCAATTTCAGAGTGACCTTGGAGGGAACGGGGAAAGCCATCGGGGTTCCCCTAGGGCTCGGTGCGCGCTAGGGGGTAGATTTTTAAAAAGCGCGTTCGCATACTTTTGTTTGCGCTCCAGGCGCAAACAAAAGTACGCTGGATTTTAGAAGATACGCGTAGCCGCACGTATCTTCTAAAATCCTGGATCGGCGCGCGCAAGGCTGCCGATTTTGGGCAGCTGGCGCGCGCTGAGCCGCACAGCCTGTCACCGTTCCCTCCGAGGCCGCTCCGAAATCACCTTCCCCTCCCTTCCTCTACCTAACCCACCCCCCCGGCCCTATCTAAACCCCCCCCTTACCTTTGTCCGTAGATTTACGCCAGCAAGAAGCAGACGTAAATCTACATGCACCAGCGGACTGCTGGCGCGCCCTGCTCCGACCCAGGGGCTGGTCCGAAGGCCTGGACCACGCCCCCGGGCCGGCACCATGCCCCCGGTCCAGCCCACGAAACGCCACGCCCCGCCCCCGAAACGCCGCGTCATCGGGTCCCGCCCCCGACACGTCCCCGACACGCCCCTTCCAAAAACCCCGGGACCTGCGCGCGCCGGCGGCCTATGGAAAATAGGTGCGCCGGCGCGCAAGGCCGTGCTCGCGTAAATCCGGGCGGATTTACGCGAGCAGGGCTTTTTAAAATCCGCCGACCCCAGGTTTTATAACATACTTGCGGCAGCGCGCGCATGTTATAAAATTGGGTGTACATTTGTGCACGCCGGGTAGCGCGCACAAATGTACCCATGCGCGCAGATTTTAAAATCTGCCCCTTTATGTTTGTACTTCAAGAAAACTGGTGAAGCATCAACACACTACTTCTCTAAAAACCCATTATTTATTTATTTATTGATTTATGTGATTTATATCAGCCACTAGTTTGGGGGGAAAAGCTGCCATAGCTTAAAGCCCAAACCCACAAACATATCCTGGGTATCAACAACTGGGGGCTGACTCCTGCCTCCATACAACGATAACTTTAATCACACTGCTTGGGAGTTCCAGAAATACAGTATTAAAGCATTCCAGCTATGGTGCCTTGATTCCCATTATGACAAAGATTATTACTCAGATTCGTCAGATGTATACACCAGAACGGGTCTCCTAGAAAGAGAAGATTCTGTTGGTAGCACTGCATTGGCCTCCTATGGTACTAAGAGTATTATGAGTTGCAGGAATTTTCCATGCTGATTCTGGAGCTACTTGGTGAGATATTCACTCTTTGCCTTGGTCCTTAAACTGTTTAATCTCTCTGTACAATTCCAACATTAGGGATACCTAACACAGGATCCCCGACCTAGTTTAAGTATGCCTTTCCATACAAGGGGTTCCATAAGCTATTATGCAAGGACTTAAGTTGCACAGACCTCCAAATGCTGATTCACCAGGACTCATTACTACATACCAACAAGGATCTTCAAAAATACTATGGAGCATGAGGTTCTATTACACAGGGGCTACATTCCTGTTAGCACTCCTGAGCTACTGGTGGACAATTAAAGAAATACACAGGTAAGGGAAAAATAGGCAGGAGAGAAAAAAGAAATCAACTAAAAGATTAATATTCAAAAAATGTATCCAGGTAACTGAGAGTTTCCCGGACAAATCTTTGCTTTCAAACATTTCTGCCCTTCAGCTGGTTAATTTTGTCTCACATAAGGAGAGGTGGGGTTGGAGGCATTCCAGGAGCACATCAAAACTTTAACCAGAAAACATTACTAATTAGAGATATGCTTTGATTTTGAACAACATAGGCAACATCAACGACATTGCCTATTTTGTTTCACATTGTTTCTAAACTGAAATGATAAAAAAATTCACTAAATTTTATTTTTTAAAGAATTCTTTGTTCAGTGGCACTATTTTGATTCGGTGTACACTATCAGGTGGATTTTAAAAGCCTTGCATGCACCAAGTGGATTTTATAAGCCACCCATGGACACATGCATCTTCCGCTGCATGCATAAGTGAAAAGTTTCTAAAAAGAGGCAGGGCATGGGCGTGTCAGGGCTTGGCCAAAAGATGTGTACTCCAATATGTGCACAGGCGTGCGCCAGGGTCTCCTGCCATGTAAATGTACTTCTGCAATGGAGGACATGTAAGTAGTACAATAAAACAAATTTAAACTAGGCAGCGGGGTTTTAAGAGTCAGGGCTAATGGGATACAGGTGGCTATAAAATTAGGGGGGGTTGCAATTTCTATCTCTGAACTAGGTGAAGTGGAACTGGAAACAAATTGGGAAAATAGGGTATGGCATCAGTGCACGTCCCTTGTAAAATTTCCCTGACTTATGCAGTAGATGCGGGATTTTCGTACACATGCATAAGTCCATATAAAATTGTGCACACATGTACGCGCATTCGGCCTATTTTATAACATACCTGCATATACACGTGTATGTTATAAAATGGATAATCACAACAAAATGAAGCAGCTACCTCTCCAATTAATCGCCAACCAAAATCGAAGGAGGAGACAGAATATACTCTATAACTCCATAAATCCTAATCTCATGATTTTTAATCAAATGACAATATCATAGATCTCAAGCTCTTATTACACTTTAATCTGCAGCCTCTCGCCACGCAATGGGCCGCAGGCTGTATTCAGCCTTTAGAGCATCTTGATTTTAATCACCTATTGTCATTTGTTACTAATATCTCACCCCAAATACTTTATTAATTTTTAAAGATTTTTTACTATTGGAACCAACGTTCTGACACACCATCACCAAATATCATAAATTGAAAAGAAAAGAATACTTATCCAGCAAATCTGTTCAATCAATCAGCCATACTATACTGTTTTGAAAACAGTATAAGGAAAACAGTATCAATCAGCCATACTATAAACAGTATAGTATGGCTGATTGATTGAACAGATTTGTTGGCTAAGTATTCTTTTCTTTTCAATTTATGATATTTGGTGATGGTGTGTCAGAACGTTGCTTCCAATAGTAAAAAATCTTTTTAAAAATTAATAAAGTATTTGGGGTGAGATATTAGTAACAAATGACAATAGATGATTAAAATCAAGATGCTCTAAAGGCTGAATACAGCCTGCGGCCATTGCGTGGCGAGAGGCTGCAGATTAAAGTGTAATAAGAGCTTGAGATCTATGATATTGTCATTTGATTAAAAATCGAGATTAGGATTTATGGAGTTATAGAGTATATTCTGTCTCCTCTCTCCTTCGATTTTGGTTGGTGTGTTATAAAATGGATGCATCTCTGGATGCGAGCAGGCATACGCACGTACATGTGCACCCGTGTAGCTGTTTCAAAATTATCTTTACTTTCAGTTACCGCCCCTGTTACAACTCAAATAAGGGTGAATTTTAAAAGCCATGCCCATGCCAAAGCCAGGAGATATGTGTGCAAGTGGGGCCAGTGTGCACCACATGGATTTTAAACTGGGGGTACTGGTAACAAACTGGGAAAACATGCTATGACATCGGCGCACATCCCTTGTAAAATTCCCATTTACGCGGCAGAAACGGCATTTGCATGCATCCATATAAAACGGTGTGCACACATGTACATGCTTCAGTCTATTTTATATCATTTGCGCATATAAGCACGAATGTTAAAAAATGACCACGTCTCTGGACACAAGTCAGCATACACGCTTTCCATGCGCCCGCACTAGCTCAAATAGTGCACACTAAATCAAAACTAGTGTGCACTTACTCAAAATAGTGTGCACTAAACAAAAGAATTTTAAAAAAATTAAAGAAAACTTGATGAAACAAAAAAAAAAGGAGGGCAGAAATGAAATAAAAAGAACCAAAGGTTACTGATAATTGAGCGTTGTCTAGCTAAAGATACCCAGACAAGTGTGGTCAGGGTGAAGGGAAGACCTAAAGTTAACTGGATAGCCTTACCTAGTCAACATTATCCAGGTTTATTCAGCCGCACTTATGTCCATATGAGTGCTGCTGAATAACTGGGTAAAGTTATCTGCTTTTCTTTGGAGCTCACTGCACCACTGAATATCTTTCTACCTCTTAAAGAATCCCTCCGCTTTCCTCTCATTTTTACTTTTCCCCCTTTCTCTCCTCCAATCACCTCTTTCACATTTCAATAACTCTTTCTCCAATGACTTTTTTTTTCTCCAAATATGGTAACCCAGAACAACAAATAAAATGAAGTAACTGCATAGATCTCACAAGATACTCTGTCTTGCCCCCTACATGTAAGCCAATTTAGAGCCGGATAATTAAAAGTGGAGGAAGTTGCGAAAAATTTCTTTCTGATCCAAGCCGGTTCAGAATTGGCTTGGAAGATCTTCCAAAAGTTAAAAATTAGCTGATCCAGTATACAAACTACCTTTCAGGTTTCTGTGTAAGCCAGGACATCAACTACTTCTTTATGCATTGATATTCCCTTCTGTTTTGATAGTTTGACAGTTAGAAGAAGTGGCTGTATGTTCTTCTCATAGTCTGTAAAGAGAATCATTCCCAATCCCAACATGTTTTGAAGTCAGATTACCATTTCAGTATCATAATAATTATCTTTCGGAAAACGTTTTATCCTACAATAATTATGTTCTATATTTTATATTTTCTCAAAGGCAAAAATGAATCAGGGTGGAAGAACTTCTCCATTGCTGATTTAAGCAAACAAATATGACCAAGAACCTTTTTTGAAAGAAGCCACAAAAGACTTTAATGTGGTTTCTGTTGCCCAGCAGCTCATGTCTGAAACTTTGTAGCAGCTGAAGAGGCTAGTGCTTGACTAGAAATGCCACATTCAGCGTCTCTGAAGTACATGAACTCAATGGTGCAAGCTCTCCTAAGATTTTAAACAATGGGACGGGAACTTTCAAACCAGCGTGCTTTCATCGGCCCACGCCCAGTGACGCAGCCATTTCATAAAATACACGTGCAAATGTGCGCATGTTATAAAATAGCCTGGCCATGCGCACATGTGTGCCAAATTTTAAGTGGGCGCTCAAATGCCGCTTCTACCACATAAATTGGGGGATTTTAAAAAGTGTGTGCACCGATGCTATTTCACCAGTTCATCTCCAGTTCGCTCAGTTAAGAGAGAGGTCCACCAACTCCCCCCCCCCCCAGTTTAATAGTCTTCACTCCCCCCAGAGAGTTCCAGTCCTTAAAACCCTGCAGATCTGCCTATTTCCCTTTATTTTTTAACTTACACATCATCCATAGCAGAAGTAAAGTTACGTGGCAGGGGGCCTCAGCACACACTGAGTTAAGTATTTATGTTCACATTTCAGGGTCACACCCCAATATGCCCATGCCCAGCCTAGACCATGTCTACACCATGCCCCTTTTTGAAAACTTTCAAGATGTGCATGCTCCATGAGATATGTGTGTAGCCTGGCAGAGATAATTTCCCACTTTTTGCCTCGATTTAAAAAGATTTTCTTCAGTAACGTAATCCAAAGCTTTTCATTTCCACTCAAATTTTATTTCAAGGACATGGTGGCCTATATAAGAGGTTAACATTACCCTCAGACAAATCAAGAAAGGGGAGACTGGAGCCTGTTTTTGTGAGTTCATAGCAGTGTAATCACAAGCATTCAGGTGTTATAAATAAAGACCATTACCAGTAAGATTCCACACAAAATAACTATAAGTTGTGCTCTTTTGCTGTGAAATTACTTTTATTAACTAAGATAAATGTTCATCCCACCACTACTTGACAATTTGAAAATGAGAAAGTCCTGTTTCAAACTTGTTCTAGGCTTTAATGACCTGGGGATTTGGATTCAAAACTGTATGGTTTTGATTTATTTTTAATATTCTAAAGTACTCTGCAGGACAAGTTACATTTCAGGTTAAAGGGAACAAAAATAGTGCAAAGTGTCTGGAAGTTAGTTTCCTTGTACAGTTTTGAAATGGCACATCTTTTGTGTGAAGATTAATATTCCTGTATACATGTTACTCTCCCCTTCTCCTACATTCAGCCCCTGAAAGGGATCCCATTAACTTTAATAATACTTCACTGGCTATCCAGCTTCTTCAGATGAGCCTCCAGGTGCCCCAGTTCAGTGGTTTGGTAAGAATGTCAGCAATGCTTCATTTGTTTGAAAGGAACATCATCCCTACAGTTCCATATCCGAACCTTCTCCCTCACAAAAGTGGTGTTTCATAGCAGTGTGCTTTAAGAACATGCCATACTGGGTCAGACCAAGGGTCCATCAAGCCCAGCATCCTGTTTCCAATCCAGGCCATAAGAACCTGGCAAGTACCCAAAAACTAAGTCTATTCCATATTACCGTTGCTAGAAATAGTGGTGGTTATTATCTAAGTCAACTTAATTAATAGCAGGTAACGGACTTCTCCTCCAAGAACTTATCCAATCCTTTTTTAAACACAGCTATACTAACTGCACTAACCACATCCTCTGGCAACAAATTCCAGAGTTTAATTGTGTGTTGAGTGAAAAAGAACTTTCTCCAATTAGTTTTAAATATGCCACATGCTAACTTCATGGAGTGCCCCCTAGTCTTCCTATTATCTGAAAGAGTAAAAAACCGATTCACTTCTACCCATTCTAGACCTCTCATGATTTTAAACACCTCTATCATATCCCCCCTCAGCCGTCTCTTCTCCAAGCTGAAAAGTCCTAACCTCTTTAGTCTTTCCTCATAGGGGAGCTGTTCCATTCTCTTTATCATTTTGGTCGCCCTTCTCTGTACCTTCTCCATCGCAATTATATCTTTTTTGAGATGCGGCGACCAGAATTGTACACAGTATTCAAGGTGTGGTCTCACCATGGAGAGATACAGAGACATTATGACATTTTCCATTTTATTCACCATACCCTTTCTAATAATTCCCAACATTCTGTTTGCTTTTTTGACTGCCGCAGCCCACTGAACCGACAATTTCAATGTGTTATCCACTATGACGCCTAGATCTCTTTCTTGGGTAGTAGCACCTAATATGGAACCTAACATTGTGTAACTATAGCATGGGTTATTTTTCCCTATATGCATCACCTTGTACTTGTCCACATTAAATTTCATCTTCCATTTTGATGCCCAATTTTCCAGCCTCACAAGGTCTTCCTGCAATTTATCACAATCTGCTTGTGATTTAACTACTCTGAACAATTTTGTATCATCTGCAAATTTGATTACCTCACTTGTCATATTTCTTTCCAGATCATTTATAAATATATTGAAAAGTAAGGGTCCCAATACAGAGCCCTGAGGCACTCCAATGCCCACACCCTTCCACTGAGAAAATTGTCCATTTAATCCTACTCTGTTTCCTGTCTTTTAGCCAGTTTGTAATCCACGAAAGGACATCGCCACCTATCCCATGACTTTTTATTTTTCCTAGAAGCCTCTCATGAGGAACTTTGTCAAATGCCTTCTGAAAATCCAAGTACACTACATCTACCGGTTCACCTTTATCCACATGTTTATTAACTCCTTCAAAAAAGTGAAGCAGATTTGTGAGGCAAGACTTGCCTTGGGTGAAGCCATGCTGACTTTGTTCCATTAAACCATGTCTTTCTATATGTTCTGTGGCTTTATCCAAGCCACTTCTCTCAGTCATGTTGACAAGGTCCATAATTGGCTTTCATCATGTTGAGTGTAATCATTGCTTTGCTCTGCTTGTAGTTCATTAGCAATCTCAGTTTCTGGATGTGCAGTAATCCCAGGTTAGCTTGAACACTATGAACTCGATATAAAATATGGTACATAGCTGGCTATGAGGCACTGCTGAATATCTGGCTAAGGTCAGCAGACACCACTTAGCCAGATAAGTGGCTTAGCCAGCAAAGATTTTAGTTGGCTAAGACAGGACAGGAAATGGGCGGATCAGGGAGGAGTTGAGTTGGCCAGATAAATTAACCGTCTAACTCAATATGCAGAATTAGCTGGCTGATTTATCTGGCCAACTTTGGTTGAGACAAAGGGCTATCTTTAATATAGTTGGGTATATTCAGCAACGCAGCTGTGCCACTGAATATACAACACTAGTTAGCCAGTTAAGTATAACTGGCTAACTTGCAGAACCGCATGGCAGCTGAATATGGACCTCTATGGCTCTATACGAAGAGAGTTTTTCAGGGTCATCCAATGTCTTCTTTGTGAAAAGGGCTCCATGGATTTTGTGGAATTTTTTTGTTTGGAAGGGTAGTCATTTGATGGCTTCCAAAACTTTCATGGGTGGCATAGTCTACTGACCCCTTTTCATTCAATGAAGTTCTCTATTTGAATCCATATGCAGGAGATCATCCTCATGTTCTTTATGTGGGTGAGTGATCATCCTCATCGTTGTCTTTGAGTTGTCTTCATTATTGCCTCCTTGATTAGTTGTCACTACAATACTTAATAAAAGGAAGGTCTTCTTTTTGAAATACGGCACTTCTCATTACATCTTCCTTGAAAACACAGTCCCATGATTCAACATGCGGTTTGAGCAACCACACTCTCCAGTTACATCATTGCAGGGTATGACCCACAAGTGTAACTTTGTAGGTCCTAGAAATCAGTTTGGAACCCCTCTTTTGTTTGGGAATGTGGACTTCACAACCACAGGCTCTCAGGTGATGCAGATTCAGCTATCTCTGAAACCATAGCTCATTAGGTGCTTATGTTATAAAATGGACGCATATCTCGGTGCAGGTCGACTAATGTGCACACGTGTGCCTGCACAGCTGTTTAAAAGTTACCATCTAATTGTTAGTTCATTCAGAAGAGATTTTCAAAAGGTTACTTGGCAACAGCAATAACCGGGTAAATTTGACTGATTATTTTTAGCTGAATCTTCAGGAGAACCTAATTAGGTAGATGTTCAGACTGAAAATTTGGATAAATCTGTCAAAATCTGACTGGCTAAAAGTAATCTACTTATGGGCCTGTTACTAAAGGACATTAATATATTGTTGCTAAATAGGCATCATTGAGATTACTAAAATTTGCCTATTAGTATACATTGAGGCCATTGCAATATTTGTGCACAGAAAGCAGGCACTCAGTATTTAGCACCCGCTTTCCTAATGTGTGCCCAGCCACCTTTCCTGAGCGTGCGATACAAAATTTAAATTAGGCATCGCACAAAAAAGGAGGCGCTAAGGAAGTTTTTTGCGTCTCTAGCGCTTCCTCAGCATCAGATGCACAGGAGATGTGGCTCTCACGCGAGTTGGGAAAATGGACACTCAATCTATGAGCATCATTTTTTCTCCTGCTACCAGCATAGACATACACAAGATACATGGCCTGGACTGTGTATCTTGTGTGTATCTATTGAGCGTCCAGAATCATTTTTTCAAAAAAATCTTTTTTTAACTAAACCTGCTTTATTTGGTTCCTCCTACTTAGTGTCGCTACATTATTATTAGGAGGAATCACAGAAAGAAGGATTTTTTTTTTCCAATGTTCCCTTGAGCATGGCATACCTTTACGCCAGCCCCGGGCTGGCATAAAAATTCCAACTTTACAATGAACACATTGGCCACGCGGGACATTTTTTTGCATCACTAGGATTAGCTAATAGCTCATCTACATGGAATTTACATGTGATGAGCGCTATTGGCTATGTGGTAATTTGGACACGCTAACCCCATAGTGAATCAGGAGTTATGGATGCATGTCCAAAATGTGTGTCTAACTTCTTCTTAAACCGTGCGCTAGCCCTATTGTCAACAAGTGGATTTTACTTCAGTTTTGTAACTAGGTCCCATAGTCATATAGTATTGAAAATCAGAGTTCACTAGTTAATTAAGTCAATTTTTAAAAAACCCAACAACATAAACCTGATGATCTTTCTTCCCTGCATTAAAAAAACAACTTATGTCTGTTAGTCTGTTACCCTGAACCACCCTTCCTCCTTCTCCCTAGTAAAAAAAAAATGTCTGGCACCCCAATCCCCCTACTTTCCTCCCTCCCTACATCAAAATAAGCAAACAACTCATTCCAGCACCCCAATTCCCCCTCCCTATCTTTCTTCCTGCATTAAAGAAATACATGTTTAGTGCACTTATTCTTTTCTCGCTGCATTTAAAAATTATCTGGCAACTCCATTGCCCTTTCCATTCCCTCTTCCTCGATAAAAAAACCCCCCAAGCACCTCCCTCATTTTCCTCCCAATCCCATATCCTTATGTGTGGAAGGTCAGCTGGAAGAAGGACACAGGCTTACCTCCTCCCAGTTTAGCATCCAGCATCGCTCTGACAATGAAGTTACAAGCAAGGGAGGTCAGGATGCTGGACAAAAGACGTGTGGAGTCTCAGATTGACTGGAAAGATTTAGGTTTGCAATTTCAGTATCGAGATTTGCCCAGTTAAGTTAATTAGATGGTTAGTGCTGAAAATCAAGACTATCCACTTAACTTTCCCCTCCACTTCCAATCCTGCCTGGGCTTCCCATTTTTTAATTGGCTAAAATTGTGGGTCTTGCACATTGAACCAGTTAAATTTAGCAGGTCATGGGGGAATTTTTTTTAAACAGATTTAACCAGCAAACTCCTGAATGTAGCAAGCACAGCCTTCAGGGGCCGATGGTGCGGGCTTGGCGCGCATCACTTAGCTCATGGGAGAGCGGAACCCTTGAGCCACAGGGCAGATCAGATCGAGACATGAGTCGCGCCCGTGGTGATGTGTGTTGTGTGTTGACTCGGAAGAAGAACATAGAACAAGGACACAGGCAGGGATTTGCAAGACCCTCAGGCACGCTACACAGCACGTGGGGCTGGTCGCAGACCACATTGTCCCCTATGCACCCTACACAGCCGAGAGGCTGGTCACGGACCATGAGGGGAGCGGGGCGAGCTCAGGATATCTCATAGCACAGGAGCGAAGCAACCCCTTGGGGCCTCCGGAGTCGGGACTGATACAAGGAGATACAATTTGGCACTTAGCACTTGAGGACCGAACCGCGGACTTTAAAAACAATGACTTTCTAGAGGAGTGGGGTCTTCAGGACCTAGAGCATCAGGACCGGGACAACATCAGGAAGGGAACAAGGAACATCACTGGACTTGGACTCACAGACATCTTGGAACTAGGAACATCTTAGAACTGGGAACATCTTGGAACTCGGACCAGGATATAGACTCACGGACATCCGGACTTGGAACAGCATCAGGATCTGGACTCACAGACACCCGGACTTGGAACAGCATCAGGATATGGACTCACGGACATCCAGACTTGGAACCAGGTTCGGAATCTGGACTCACGGACATCCGGGTTGGAATAACATCAGGACTGAAGAGACGTCTTCAGCAGCATCTGGATAGATGCGAAGACGCTGGTGGAATGGATCAGGGCCTTCTTATAGGACCCATCCAGGAAGTAGGTGGAGACTGAAGCTTCGGTGGGGCTGTGGCCACTTCCTGCCACTGGCCCTTTAAAAGGATTGAAGAGGCACGGCTGTACACCTAGAGGAAGGCTGAAGACAGGCTGCAGGACTGTGGACAGCGGCCCTGCAGTGCAGGAAGGAGCAGGCCGAGTCAGCAGCGTTCCAGCCACATAGGAGGAGGACCCAGAGGCAGGCAATGTCAGTGGCGTCCATGCCGCTGAGGAGCAGGCTTCCAGGCCTGCAGAAGATGGCATGGGTGTGGCTCCCAGGCCGCGAAGAATGGAGGAGTCAGGGGCGGCCTCCAAGCTATGGGAGAGCAGGCACGGGCGGCGGCCCGGGCCATGAGGCCAGGCTTCATTAGCAGCCTCCCAAGGCCGCGAAGAACAGAGTCAGCGGTGGCACAGGCCGCGGAGGTAAGGCCCTGTCCACGTGAAGCGCGGGCAGGGGCGCAACACTGAAGTTAGTTAAACCTTGTGAAAATCCACCCCTCAATCAATAATTAATCTAAAAATAGTGCTCATCTTGTGATACACATTACAAAATTATAAGCAAACTGCAGATATGTCAAATGCTTCACTTTTGAGCCCTTGTTTTCCTCTGAAAAATCATCCAGTTATTAGCATTTATAAATCTGGAGCAATCTTTGCCCCAGAGATAAAGCATGAAACTTTGTTACATCTGCCCCCAGAGCATTTTCCTTTTAGATACTGCTTGTCATTTGTAGTCTTTCAAAGATATGAGAATATACAATACAATTGCAAACTAGACAAATCAAAGCAAACCTAAAACCTTGCTAGGATATCAGTCTTCCTAATTTTCTAAAGATAGCAATCGGATTATCAGAGCCTTGTAAAAGACTTAAAATACAGAACTAGCTTCATGAAAAGAAACTGAGAGTTTGCATTCTAGTTTGCGCCACAGTTTGATATGCTTACCAAGCTGATAGGGCACAACTACTCTGCATTGAACTGACCTGAGCCGGCATGCCTTCATTTCCTAGTGGTTTGAGGTGAGGCTTGCATTATGAAAAATGAAAAAGCAATGGCACGGGGAAATCAACAACATGACTAATCTTCATGTGGCTGAAAAAGATTACCTCATGTTAATACCATGAGTCAAGACTGACCACTTAACCAATATTGCAAGCAAAAGAGCTCTGCCTAGTCTGAAGCAACAATACTGTACTCTGCTTTCAAGACTGATTGGGAGATTATTAACAGCTATTTCCGTCCTTTATCAAGCATGGGACCATATTCTCTTTCTTTAACTGAGCTACAAACTATTATGTAGAAACCAAGTTAAAAATAATCCATCAAGAAAAATATTAAACTCAGTAGTGAACGAATAACAGTTTATAATTCAACAGCTTCATCCTTAGGGTTTCTGTTTCTATCAGCCATTAATTAATTTAAATAAGAAAAATGCATATGGGAACATAGCTCAGTTAGCATTTATATTTAAATGAGATTATTTCAAACCTGGAATGCCAAGCAATCTGTATTTTACATATAAAAGTTTGGATTATTTCTTCTGGTATTCTTCTGGTATTGTTTAAAATGTAATAGTTCCAAAGATGCCAAGTAGTTTTTTTGCTTTCGATATATAATTATTGTGCAAAAAAGAGTATTCTTTTTTCCTTTTTATATTCTATGTATTTTTTTCTTTAATTAAAATACTAGCAAAGATTGCTTGAGTTGTCTGGTCCCTAGCAGCTATAAATTTTAAAATTGATCAAAAGTAAAAATGGTATATATTGTTTTATTTTGTTAAGTAATTAACAGAAAGCATATAGACATTTAGGGAACATCTCTATAAACTACACTGACAGCATATTAGATGTCTCTCATTGCCCAACTATAGAGAGCATTAAGAAGATAAGAAGTTGCCATACTGGGTCAGGGTCCATCAAGTCCAGCATCCTGTTTCCAACAGTGGCCAATCCAGGCCATAAGAACCAGGCAAGTACCCCAAAACTAAGTCTATTCCATATTCCTGTTGCTAGTAATAGCAGTGGCCATTTTCTAAGTCAACTTATTAAGAGCAGTTTATGGACTTCTCCTCAAGGAACTTATCCAATCCTTTTTTAAATCCAGCTACACTAACTGCCCTAACCACATCCACTGGCAACAAATTCCAGAGCTTAATTGTGCATTGAGTGAAAAAGAATTTTCTCTGATTTGTTTTAAATGTGCTGCTTGCTAACTTCATGGTGTGCCCTCTATTGCCTTTCCATTATCCGAAAAACTCAATAACCGATTCCCATTCACCCATTCTAGTCCTCTCATGATTTTATAGACCTCTATCATATCCCCCTCGGCCATCTCTTATCCAAGCTGAACAGTACTAACCTCTTTAGACTTTCCTCATAGGGGAGGTGTTCTATCCCCTTTATCTTTTTGGTTGCCCTCTTCTGCACCTTCTCCAGTGCACTCAGTACTCAAAGTACAGTCTCTCCATGGAGTGATACAGAGGCATTATGACATTTTCTGTTTTATTCACCATTCCCTTCCTAATAATTTCTGTTTGCTTTTTTGACCGCTGAAGCACACTGAGCTGACAATTTCAATCTATTATCCTCTATGAAGCTTAGATTTTTTTTCCTTTGTAGTGGCTTCTAATATGGAACCTAACATCATGTAACAAAAGCATGGGTTATTTTTCCCTATATGAATCACCTTACACTTGTCCATATTAAATCTCATCTGCTATTTGGATGCCCAATCTTCCAGTCTCGCAAGGTCCTCCTACAATTTATCAAAATTTGCAAAAGATTTAACTACTCTGAATAATTTTGTGTCATCTGCAAATGTGATCACCTCACTGATATCCCTTTCCAGATCATTTATAAATGTATTGAAAAACACTGTCCAACTACAGATCCCTGAGGCACTCTACTGTTTACCTTTTTCCATTGAGAAAATTGACCATTTAATCCTACTCTCTGTTTTTAACCAGTTTGCAATCCACGAAAGGACATTGCCTCCTATTCCATGGCTTTTTAGTTTTCTTAGAAGTCTCTTGTGAGGAATTTGTCAAATGCTTTCTGAAAATCCAAATACTCTACATCTACTGGTTCACCTTTATCGACCTTTATCAAAAAAATGAAGCAGATTTTTGAGGCAAGACTTCCTTTGGCTTAAACCATGCTTGCTGTGTTCCATTAAACCATATCTTTCTATATGCTCTGTGATTTTGATCTTTAGAATAGCTTCCACTATTTTTCCCCAGCTCTGAAGTCAGGCTCACTGGTCTATGTTTACCAGGATCGCCCCTGGAGTCCAGTTTAAATATTGGGATTACACTGGCCACTCTTCGATCTTCAGGTACAATGGATGATTTTAATGATAGGTTACAAATTTTTACCAATAGATCTGAAATTTTATTTTTTAATTCTTTTATAACCCTGGGGTGCATACGATCTGGTCTAGGTGATTTGCTACTCTTTAGTTTGTCAATCTAGTTTACTACATCTTCCATGTTCACCATGATTTGGATCAGTTCATCCAAATCATCACTCTTGAAAGTCATCTCTGGAACTGGTATCTCCCGAACATCCTCACTAGTGAACATAGAAGAAAATAATTCATTTAGCTGTAACCCTTTGCTGGGGAGTGGGCTATTTCTGTGGGGGAAGAGGAAATCCTCTGAGGCCCAGGTGATGAAGTGTCCCTCCTGATGTGTGTATATCTTTCTGGTATGGTATTCTCCTCAAGGACAGACAGACTGGGTATTCAAATCATATTTATTGATTAATTCCAAAAGGTCAATCACTGTCCCAGAAACATTTAGCAACTGAAACTATATAGTTGAAGTATTTACATGGGGTCTCTGCTGGGATGCTGGTGTCCATCTCTCCAGCTCCTAGGAGGGAGCTTGCCACTGCCTTCTCATCTGTGCAACAGCCCAGTAGAGGGGGAATCCTACGGACAGGGCTGGCGGAACCACTAGGCAAGCTAGACCTGGGCCTAGGGTGCTGACCATTAGGGAGTGCTGCCGCCACTGCCGCCCGCTGACCAATGAGGCAGGGTGAGGCGGCCACTTCAAGAGGCAGAATTTTGAAGGGGCAAAAAGTGCCCCTTCAAAATTCTGCCCAGCACCACCTCATCCTGCCTTTCCCCCATCGCACCACCTTCCTGACCCCCCCCCCAAGATTCACAAAAACCCCTGGTGGTCCAGCCGGGGGCCTGGGCGTGATCTGCTGCTCCCAGGTCATCAGCTGACACTAACCAAAATGGTGCCAGTGGCCTTTAGCCCCTATCATGTGACTGGGGCTACCAGTGTCATTGGCCAACCCCTGCCACATGGTAGGGGCAATGGCCCGTGCCATTTTTAAAAATGGTCATCCTTTGCCTGCACCATGTTTTAAAATGGTCATCCATTGCCACTACCATTTTTTGAAATGGCGCCGGGCATCCATTGCCTCTACCATGTGACAGGGGCTGGCCAATGGCACCGGTAGCCCCTGTCACATTGTAGGGGCTAAAGGCCACGACACTCTTTTGGTTAGTGGCAGTTGATGGCCCATGAATGGCAGATTGCTCCTAGGCTCCCTGCTGGACCACCAGGGGTTTTCGTGAGTTTTGGGGGGTTGAGAGGGTGAAGGGCTTATTTTATTTACATTTGGGTGGACGGTATGGGGGTGGGGGAGTGGCGGCATGTAGTCCCCACCCCTGGAGTCGGGGTTGCGACCGGGGGCAAGCCAGGAGGGTGTCAGCATGACCGGGGGGGGGGGGGGGGGGTGGCACAAGGCAGAAGGTGCCTAGGGTGCCTAATGCCCTTGCACCGGCCCTGCCTATGGGGGAGCCCCATGCCACGAAAAGATCCTACCTGAATCCAAAGTTCAGTCTGAAACTCACAGCTGTATCCTGATCCCTTTGAAGTAGAGATCCAACTGGGAGTCTCCCAAGGCTTGAAGGTACAACCTTGAAAGTATTAGGATTCGTGGGTTTTGTGGACCCTTGGCCTGAGGTGAGGGTTGATACCACCTGTGAGGAGGAGCTCCACAGGTCCTCACCATTGGGAGGTGAGGCCAGCTGTAGCAGGAGGTCAGTGAGTAGTGACAGAGAGATGGAGCATCCTGCATCACAGCCACGTGATCACTGGAGCTTGTAGAGAGGATACTGTGAGGTGCCCCGAGGAGCGTGGTAGAGACACAGTTCAGAGGGAACCCACAGTACACAGGCAGGACTGGAGATGCGCGTGCTAGAGCAGGAACCACTGACAGAGGTGCGCTAGGCAGGCCCTGAGGAGCTGGGAGCATGAGACTGGCTTTGTAGGTAAAGAACAGCTGAGACTGTCCCAAGGGGTGGGTCAACATAGTGAGCGGGGCTCGGGGATGATGATGTAGGCAAACCTGAGGAGAGGGAAGTCCGAGTCAAATCTCTGAAGTAGTGACATAAGCCGCCCCGAGGAGCGAGGCTGCGGACAATGGTATCTCTGGTAGAGAATCAAGGAGTGCCCCGAGGAGCGGGGGAAAGCCCAGTCACTATGTAGAACATAAGCATTACCCCAAGAAGCAGGGAAGCATGGCATACCGTCTCTTGTAGAACGTAGGCACTGCCCTGAGGAGTGGGGAAGCACAGAGTGCAGTCTTTATGTAGAACGCAGGCACTGCCCCGAGGAGCGGGGAAGCCCAAGGTGTAGTCTCTTATGTGGAACGTTGTTACTGCCCCGAGGAACGGGGAAGCACGGGGTGCAGGCCCCCAGGCAGGAAGGTGGTCCGTGGGGCAACCCTGGGAAACAGGGAAGCCGGCAGGCAGGGTATCTGGAGGTGCAGGAGTGGGGAAGCCTGGAGACAGAGTCCCCAGTAGCAGGTACCCACATTAGAGTCCAGAGCCAGGCAGATCCGATGCAGGAACCACGGTCCGAGGAGACAGGAGCAAGCACTAGGCGAAGGAACTCGTTGCCAAGTCAGCTAGCAAGGGGTGAAGGAGGTCCTTAAGAATCCCAACCTTGTGATGTCATCAGTCGGGGACTCCCCCGAAGTTCCCGCCATTGGGCCTTTAAAGAGAGGCCTGGTGACGCGCACACGCACCTAAGAAGGCTCAGAGTTGGCGTGGGTGGTGGCGGCGTCCCGACTGCCATGAGGAGCCTTGAGAACCCAGAGATGTGCGACGATGGCGGCTAGCCCCAGCCGCGAGCTGACCTAGAGAGCAGAGCAGACCAACACATGTCGTGAGCTGAATCGGTCACAGCTGCCTGCAACCAACGGTCATAACAGAAAGACCTCTCAGGTAGAGAGGTCAGATGTTCCAGTTCAGCTCACAGCTTTCTATCTCCTTCATCAGGTTGTGCAGAGGGATGGGACAAAGAACCTCCACATGAATAAAAAGGGGAAAAATCCAAAAGCACAAACTAGGTAGTGCTGTCACCGGTCATGCTACCTCTGTGGAGTAGAGGGGTTGCTCATAGGTCTCTAGCCCCTGCCCTCAGTATTAGAAGTGATTGTTCCTTTCCTAAGGCACAGGGTGTTCCCCAGAAGAAGAAAACTTATCAAAAGCTGCAAAAACCTTCACTCTCTACAAAAAGAAAGCTGACCTTCTCAGACAGGGCATGTACTGACAGGCTGATATAGTAAAATTTGCGGGAGACCGGGCGAGCTCCTGCTCTCCTGGCGCGCACAGGCCACTCTCCTGTGCGCACGATTCACTAAAACAAAATATTTAAATTAGGGCCCGCAGTAAAAAGAGGCGCTAGGGACACTGAATAGTTAGTGGCACAAAAGAAGCTCCTTCAGAACTTAATAGGCAGCGTTATATAAGGAAAATAGTGCCAACTTTCTGTAGCTATTTTCCCATCTGAATTACCCTCCTGTTTGGGTAGATAGAACTTATGCCTGTGGCAACACTTCTCAAAAGGTATGCAGTTATCTCTCTAAGAGACAATGTGCTAAACTGTGACCAAATTTACAAAGGCTGCTTTGCGTACAAAAATTGCTAATAGTGCAAGGTGAATAGGATAATTCACACTTGTTTGCCCTTTTAGCATGTGAGTTGCAACTACTTGCCTTGCAAATAGTTATATTGTGTGTATAATTTTAGGCTTGTGTAATTTCATGCAAATTCATTAACGAGTGACTGCCATTTTCAAAGCAACTCATTAACTAGGTGATTATTCAAAGCAACTCATTAACTATGAACACAGGGGTCGATTTTAAGATCCCCCACGCACATGGATGTGGCTATTTTATCACATGCACGTGTCGACGCAAATATGTTATAAAATATGATATCCATGCATGCATGTGCAGGCGGATGGTCACCTCTGCGCACGGGAAGGGGAAATTATAAAAGCCCATACACAGCGACGGGAGTAGGGCTATCCCAGTTCCCTCCCAGTCCGCTCCAATTAAGGAGCGAACTAGGAGAGAACTTCCCTATAACCCTACCTAACCTTCCTACCCTTTCTCCTCTCCTCTCCTCCCTGACCCCTAACCCCTTCCTAACTACTTACTGGTACTTTGTTTTTGTATGATTACTTACCGCTCCTCCGGCTGCTGGCGCACGCTTCCCTGGAACAGCAGCTAATGGCGCTGTCCTGGCCCGCCCCTCCCCTGCTTCTCCCCATCCAGACCACGCCCCTTTTCCCTTGCCCGGCACTCATGCGCATACCAGGGTTTATGGCACGTGGCTGGGCCCGTAGTAAAATGCGCACTGCGGGGTAGATTTTAAAAGAAGCGCGATCAGCCTACTTTTGCTTGCGCATCAGACTCAAGCAAAAGTACGCTGGATTTTAGTAGATACGCGCGGAGCCGCGCGTATCCACTAAAATCCCTGGATCGGCGCGCGCAAGGCTATTGATTTTGTATAGCCGGCGCGCGCCGAGCCGCGCTGCCTAACCCGTTCCCTCCAAGGCTGCTCCGAAATCGGAGCGGCCTCGGAGGGAACTTTCCTTTGCCCTCCCCTCACCTTCCCCTCCCTTCCCCTACCTAACCCACCCGCCCGGCCCTGTCTAAACCATCCCCTTACCTTTGTCGGGGGATTTACGCCTCCCTCTCCGGGAGGCGTAAATCCCCGCGCGCCAGCGGGCCTCCTGCGTGCCGGGCCGCGACCTGGGGGCGGGTACGGAGGGCGCGGCCACGCCCCCGGACCGCCCCGGGCCGTAGCCACGCCCCCGTACCCGCCCCCAAAACGCTCCCGACACGCCCCCGAAACGCCGCGACGACCGGGCCCGCCCCCCGACACGCCCCCCTCCGAAAACCCCGGGACGTACGCGAGTCCCGGGGTCTGCGCGCGCCGGTAGGCCTATGTAAAATAGGCTTACCGGCGCGCAGGGCCCTGCTCGCGTAAATCCGGGCGGATTTACGCGAGCAGGGCTCTTAAAATCCGCCCCTGCATGCACAAGGCCTGGATGTGCGTAAACCCTGGTTTTTACTCACATAGGCCTTTGAAAATTCACTTTACATTTCACATTATAAACTCTTCACAAAAAAGTTAGCTATGCCTCAATAAGGTGTAGATAATGTTTTTGCAAAGAAGTGAGTAGAAAAATTATATACCTGGTTTTCAAAAGCATTTACATGCTTAAAACTTTACCCTTGTTAAGCGACTTTTGAGAATCACTACAACATATGCTATTGAATTGTCCATATGTGTTACCAACATTAAGGGGTAGATTTTAAAAGAAGCGCGATCAGCCTACTTTTGCTTGCGCATCAGACTCAAGCAAAAGTACGCTGGATTTTAGTAGATACGCGCGGAGCCGCGCGTATCCACTAAAATCCCTGGATCGGCGCGCGCAAGGCTATTGATTTTGTATAGCCGGCGCGCGCCGAGCCGCGCTGCCTAACCCGTTCCCTCCAAGGCCGCTCCGAAATCGGAGCGGCCTCGGAGGGAACTTTCCTTTGCCCTCCCCTCACCTTCCCCTCCCTTCCCCTACCTAACCCACCCGCCCGGCCCTGTCTAAACCCCCCCCTTACCTTTGTCGGGGGATTTACGCCTCCCGGAGGGAGACGTAAATCCCCGCGCGCCAGCGGGCCTCCTGCGCGCCGGGCCGCGACCTGGGGGCGGGTACGGAGGCGCGGCCACGCCCCCGGACCGCCCCGGGCCTTAGCCACGCCTCCGTACCCGCCCCCAAAACGCTCCCGACACGCCCCCGAAACGCCGCGACGACCGGGCCCGCCCCCGACACGCCCCCGACACGCCCCCCTCCGAAAACCCCGGGACGTACGCGAGTCCCGGGGTCTGCGCGCGCCGGTAGGCCTATGTAAAATAGGCTTACCGGCGCGCAGGGCCCTGCTCGCCTAAATCCGGGCGGATTTACGCGAGCAGGGCTCTTAAAATCCGCCCCTAAGTGCACTTAATGCAGGTTAAATTGCTATGATAGTATGTTATATTTATGTGCATAACTCTTTTGAAAATTCACCCATTAGTGTGCTATTTTGCGATTGGGTTTATTTGCATAGAAGTCTTGGTAACAAAATATAGTATGTGCGATTATTTGCAGTTTAATACATTAGCCTCTAAGTCTGAAGTTGTGCATCTATTTAATGGTATGCAACAGGAAGTAGTTTGAGAAGACTGGATGGGCTTTGTGGTCCTTATCTTCCATCATATCCTCTGTTTCCATGTTTCTACAAAGCTGCCATTAAATCTTGAAAACTGTGCTGTAGAATTTTCTAACCACTGGTTCAGAATTTGCCCATGAGCTGTCCCAGAAAACCAGGGAAATATTCCCTGCAGAAGAAGTCACACAGAATGGAGAAAAGGTCACATACTTCATTGCAACCTGCAGGTTAAACTGTGTCCTTGGTTTTCCAGCAGTGGAAAATACCTAAGTTCCAGGCTATGGTGGACTTTGACAGGTACAACTCTACAACTGCTGTGTTACTGTTGGATCAGAAGAAGTTTGTGAGGAAAGGGCTGGGACATTTGGCCCCAAAAGTGATGAAATGATGGAATTGTGAGGAGGGAGATAATTGCTCTGTGCCTATGATCCTGTCTTGGAGAAAGAAGGAAGACTAGATAGGACTCACGAGGTTAATCTGGTGTTATATTTCTGTGTTCCTCATAAATTATATCAGTCTTGTTCCTTAGAAAAGCATTGGTATCTGCTGCCATTTCTGAATTTTTTTTATATACCAGTTGAAAAAGGATGGTTAATGTACTATTTAGCTTTAAGTTCATATGCTTGTGCAATTGTCAGCTGCAGATGAGACCTTGAATGTGAAGGTGGTTTGAGACGTGAATCATGGAGGTGCAGATAGGGAGGACAAAGTAGAAAAGAAATGTTTGCTGCTACTTTAAGCAGAGATAAAGTACATGTTTCTGACCTGGAAGCTGAGCAAGTATTGTTGCTATCACTCTCTGTTGTATTCCTGTTATCTAATTCCACTAATACTTGATGATAACCATTTAGCTTTAAGAGCAGAAGTTCCCAAGAATCCTTTCTTGTTACTCTGAATCATTTTCTGGATTATAAGCAAGAGTGTCAAGAAATAACCCAGACAGACACTGAGGCATAGATGATAGTGTAAGCCCCTGATACCACTTTCTCCTGTGAGAAATGTTGTCAAAGTTGCTGGCTGCTAATGATCAATTATATACCTTACGTTTATTATTGTATAAGTCTTACTAATATGTCCTTTGGGAACGAGTCCAATAATTTTGTAGTTTTTTATTCCTGTGTGGGCACAGAACTAGAGATGTGCTTCGCGTTTAAATTTTGTGTCAGGCTTTGTTTCAGGCCCCCCCCTCCCCTGCGGGAATTTTGTTTTTCCTTCGGTTCGGGGTTTTTTTTTTTCGGAGGCCCCAATTTTCGGGTTAGCACGCGCTAAATGAATTTTTTCTGAAATTACCGAAAAAAATTCAATTTGTTTTTTGGTCCTCCAGAACCATTCTGAATTAGGCAATTTCATTGAAATTGCCTAATTCGGGAAAAACGATTGCACATCCCTTGAGGTGTACCTATGGCTTCTATTTTTATATGGAATCTGGCCAGGCAGAGCCACATAAAACACAAGATTATGACATATTTAGGGCACACAAAATCCTCATCTGTCCAGCAGATTTGAAGACTGCCTTTATTCTGCATACCATTTTGTCATGTATCTTTTTTTCCTAGCATTCCTCATAGCTGTGTATATAAGTTAACTGGTCACAGTGACTAAGGCGAATATTGGTCTAGATAGCTTGCTCCTGAACACTACTCAGTTTGTATAATGAATAATGATAAGGCACATTTTGACTAAAAAGCCCCAAGACCACTCAGACCAATAAGACCCTTTATGCCATCCTATCTATAGCATCTAGAGGGAGGTATTTTCTCATGTGTAGTGAAATATTCTCAGTGATGCTTTAACATATACCCATTCTCTAGGCAAGGAGGAAATCAGCAATCAGATTGGTAAATTTTCTAATTACTGTTAGAACCATCGCAGCAACCCACACTGCCCAACTGGACTCACCTAATATTGCAATCAAGGCTGGATTAAGGCATAGGAACACTATGCATGTGCCTATGGCCCAAACATTTAGGAGACCCTTATCTAATGTACTAATTCAGTGATTCCCAACTGGTGAGCTCAGGTTTGCCAGCAGAGATTTGCCCTGGTAAAGACAAGACAGCAACTGCCTGGCACAGAGAAGAACAGGGATAGGACACCTATGGAAGTCATTCTCTCAATCCTTTCTGCCCTCTGCGCATTGTCCTCCAGCTGGCAGGAGGAGTAGGTGTGCAGAACTTCTTACCTGCTGCTTCCTTTTCTGCCAGCTTTCCTCTGCAGTTGGAACCATGCAGGGTCCCATAAACTTGCAAGACTACCACAAGATCCACATAGTTCTGACTGCAAAGGACAGCCGGCAGAGGAAGAGACTGCAGAGGTAGAAAGTGCTGCTCACCAACTGTTACGGTCGTGGACCCTTGGGCCGGCTGAGACTGTAGATGGTAAACTGTGGGAACCCACAGGAAGCGTCACAGCTGGGAGGTGGCGCTGAAGATACTCCGGAGAAGACTTCACCACTGGAAGTCCGTGGTCCCCCCAGGAGGAGCCCGTAGGAACCCGGACCTCTTAGACTTAGGCGGGATCCTGTGCGACCAAGGATCCGGGAAGCAGCCAACGAGATAGACAATGAGGCCGGTTGAGCCCAGGAGGCTGGATGGATCTTCACCCTCGGAAGCCCACGGCTCCCCCGGGAGGAGCCCGTGAGAGCCCGAGCCGCTGGGACTTAGGAGAATCCTCTGGGCCAGCAAGTACCAGCTACCTGAGGTGATGGAAGAGGCTGAAGTCGGAGTCCAAGGACGAAGCCGGGTCAGAAGCCAGAAGTCAGAAGACAAACCAAAGACAGGGGCGGAAGCTGGAGACATAGTCAGGGAACAGAGCCAGGTCAGAAGCCAGAAGTCAGAAGTCAGAAGACAAACCAAAGCCAGGGGCGGAAGCTGAAGACATAGTCAGGGAACGGAGCCAGGTCAGAAGCCAGAAATCAGAGAGATGTTCCAGAGTCCAAATGCAGCAACTAGAGACTCAGGGGAACTGAGCGAACCTCGTTGCAAGGTGAGGTTTAGGCCAAGCTGCAGGGTTTAAATACCCTGCAGCGTCTGACATCATCCTGAGGGCGTCTCCCATGCTGGCCCCTTTAAATACCGAACCCCTGCACACGCGAGTGCCTAAGGAGCAAGGCCAGATGCGACGGGATGCTGGCATCTCCCTCGAGGAGGGAGCGCCGTGGCTGAGGCCTAGGAAGGCCAAATCGGCAGTGCAGCGGCCCGGGCCAATCTCGAGGTGAGTGAAGGACCCGGAGCATGGCCCAGGGCCGTAACAGTACCCCCCCTCCTATGCCCCCTTCCCGGGCGCCTGGGCTTAGCAGGGTGAGCCAAGTGGAACTCACGGAGGAGGGACTTGTCCAGGATATGAGAAGAAGGCTCCCAGGAATTCTCCTCCGGGCCGTACCTCTCCCAGAAGAGAAGGTATTCCCACCGGCAACTGTGGAACCGAACGTCCAGAACATCCTTTACTGTATAGGTGACGTCGGCTTCGGCTTCAGTGGCGGTAGGTTCAGGAGGTTTGGCATGAAATGTGGAGAGTACCACCGGCTTAAGCAGAGACACGTGGAACACGTTGTGGATCCTCAGGGTGGACGGCAGCCGTAACCGATAGGAGACTGCCCCTACTTGCTCCACTACTGTGAACGGGCCAATGTACCTGGGGGCCAGATGCATAGAGGGAGTCCATAAGTGGATGTTCCTGGTACTCAGCCAAACTTTATGCCCTGGAAGGAAGGTCGGAGCAGGCTGTCGTAACCTATCTGCATAACATTTGGCCTTGGCTGCCGTCAGACGGAGTTTCTCCTGGGTGGAACTCCAGAGGTTGCACAACTGTTGCGCCGTAAGTTGAACTGCAGGGGACAGACTGTCAAAGGCAATGGCAGGGGAGGCCTCAGGGTCTTCCCGTAGACTAGCTGGAACGGAGACTGGTTGGTCGCAGAGTGCTTATGGCGGTTATAAGAGAACTCTGCCCACGGTAGCAGGGTGACCCAATCATCCTGGAGGTCCCCCACGATGGACCGGAGGAAGGCCTTTAAGGTCCTATTAGTGCGCTCGGCTTGCCCGTTGCCTTCAGGATGGAAGGCTGTTGTTAAGTCGAGTTGCACACCGAACGTCCTGCAAAGGGCCTTCCAATATTTTGCAGTAAACTGCGGACCATGGTCAGAGGCTATGTGCAAAGGGAGTCCATGTAGACGGAAGATAAGCTGCGTAAAGAGGGTAGCCATTTTGGGTGCTGTAGGCAGCTTAGTAAGAGGCACGAAGTGGGCCATCTTCGAGAATCGGTCAACCGTACCCAAATCACAGTCTTCCCATTGGAGGCGGGCAGAGCCACAATAAAGTAGGGATGTGAATCGTGTCCTCGATCGTCTTAACGATCGATTTCGGCTGGGAGGGGGAGGGAATCGTATTGTTGCCGTTTGGGGGGGTAAAATATCGTGAAAAATCGTGAAAAATCGTGAAAAATCTAAAAATCTAAAAATCGCAAAACCGGCACATTAAAACCCCCTAAAACCCACCCCCGACCCTTTAAATTAAATCCCCCACCCTCCCGAACCCCCCCCAAATGAGTTAAATAACCTGCGGGTCCAGCGGCGGTCCGGAACGGCAGCGGTCCGGAACGGGCTCCTGCTCCTGAATCTTGTTGTCTTCAGCCGGCGCCATTTTCCAAAATGGCGCCGAAAAATGGCGGCGGCCATAGACGAACACGATTGGACGGCAGGAGGTCCTTCCGGACCCCTGCTGGACTTTTGGCAAGTCTCGTGGGGGTCAGGAGGCCCCCCACAAGCTGGCCAAAAGTTCCTGGAGGTCCAGCGGGGGTCAGGGAGCGATTTCCCGCCGCGAATCATTTTCGTACGGAAAATGGCGCCGGCAGGAGATCGACTGCAGGAGGTCGTTCAGCGAGGGTTCCGGCGCCTCGCTGAACAACCTCCTGCAGTTGATCTCCTGCCGGCGCCATTTTCCGTACGAAAACGATTTGCGGCGGGAAATCGCTCCCTGACCCCCGCTGGACCTCCAGGAACTTCTGGCCAGCTTGTGGGGGGCCTCCTGACCCCCACGAGACTTGCCAAAAGTCCAGCGGGGGTCCGGAAGGACCTCCTGCCGTCCAATCGTGTTCGTCTATGGCCGCCGCCATTTTTCGGCGCCATTTTGGAAAATGGCGCCGGCTGAAGACAACAAGATTCAGGAGCAGGAGCCCGTTCCGGACCGCTGCCGTTCCGGACCGCCGCTGGACCCGCAGGTTATTTAACTCATTTGGGGGGGGTTCGGGAGGGTGGGGGATTTAATTTAAAGGGTCGGGGGTGGGTTTTAGGGGGTTTTAGTGTGCCGGCTCACGATTCTAACGATTTATAACCGTAAATCGTTAGAATCTCTATTGTATTGTGTTCCATAACGGTTTAAGACGATATTAAAATTATCGGACGATAAGTTTAATCGTCCTAAAACGATTCACATCCCTACAATAAAGTCTGTAGACAGGTGAGTCCAGAGCTCAGTAGGAATGGGTAGCGGTTGGAGGAGCCCCCAGTGGCGTCCATGTAAGGGTTTCTGCCGAGCACAGGAAGGGCACGACTGGACATAGAGTCGGACGTCTTTCTTAACCTGCGGCCACCAGTAGAACTCTGTCAGAAGTTCCAAGGTCCTGGCAGTCCCTGGGTGTCCGGCGGTCAGGGAATTGTGGGACCATGCTAAGACTCTCCTCCTGGAATGAGAGGGCACCACAGTCTTACCTGCGGGGGCCACCTCTGATGTGGCCAGAAGAACTTTGGCTGGGTCCAGGATGTACTGAGGCGGGTCGATAGTATCTTCTGTTTCCGTCATGTGGGAAAGAGCATCCGCTCGGATGTTCTTGGATGCCGGTCGGTAACGAAGGGAAAAATTGAAACGGCTGAAAAAGAGAGACCAGCGCGCCTGCCGTGGGTTGAGACGCTGGGCAAGGCACAGATACTCCAGGTTCTTATGGTCTATGTAAACGATTACTGGGTACTGGGCCCCTTCCAACCATTGGTGCCATTCTTCAAAAGCTAGTTTGATAGCCAGTAGCTCCTTATCCCCTATGCCATAATTCTTCTCGGCAGGTGAAAACTTGCATGAATAGTAGGAACATGGCAGGGGTTTGCCTCCATTGGACAGCTGGCTTAGAACGGCCAGCTGTCCAATTGTGGAGGTCGACGCCTCTGACCGCTATGTCAGAGGCGTCGACCTCCACAATGAACTGACGTTGAGAGTCGGGGTGGCGGAGGCAGGTGTCTTGGAGGCCCTCACCCGGAAGGGGGCCGTCAGTGGAGCCACCATTTGAGAATAGTGGGGAATAAATTGACGATAAAAATTGGCAAACCAGAGGAACCGCTGAAGCGCTTTAACTACCACCGGTTGGAGCCAATCTACGATGGCTGCGACCTTCTCTGGGTCCATATGGAACTGTGTGGAGGATACGATGTACCCCAGGAAGGGCAGTGATTCTTGCTTGAACTGGCATTTCTCGAGTTTCGCATACAGGCGATTCTCTCGCAGTTTCTGCAGCACTTGGCGAACATTGTGACAGTGCGTCTCCAAGTCCCTGGAATATATTAGTACATCATCGAAGTAGACAATTACGGAGGTATGTAACATCCCCCTTAGGATCTCGTTCATGAGGTTTTGGAAAATCACTGGGGCATTGCAGAGACCGAAGGGCATGACCAAGTATTCATAGTGGCCATCCCTTGTGTTAAATGCGGTCTTCCATTCGTCGCCTGGATGAATCCTCACCAGATTATAGGTCCCGCGGAGATCCAGTTTTGTGAAGACCTTGGCCCCCTGAAGTCTATCCAGGAGTTCTGGAATCAAGGGTAAAAGGTACCGGGCACAGCGAGTAATGCTGTTCAGGCCACGGTAATCTATGCAGGGCGAGATGGACGATGAGGCCGGCTGAGCCCAGGAGGAGGGATGGATCTTCACCCTCGGAAGCCCGCGGCTCTCCCGGGAAGAGCCCATGAGAGCCCGAGCCGCTGGGACTTAGGAGAATCCTCTGGGCCAGCAAGTACCAGATACCTGAGGTGATGGAAGAGGCTGAAGTTGGAGTCCAAGGACGAAACCGGGTCAGAAGCCAGAAGACAAACCAAAGCCGGGGCGGAAGCTGAAGATTTAGTCAGGGAACGGAGCCAGGTCAGAAGCCAGAAGTCAGAAGACAAACCAAAGCCAGGGACGGAAGCTGAAGATGTAGTCAGGGAACTGAGCCAGGTCAGAAGCCAGAAGTCAGAAGACAAACCAAAGCCGGGGCGGAAGCTGAAGACGTAGTCAGGGAAGGGAGCCAGGTCAGAAGCCAGAAGTCAGCAGAGATGATCCAGAGTCCAAACGCAGCAACTAGAGACTCAGGAGAACTGAGCGAACCTCGTTGCAAGGTGAGGTTTAGGCCAAGCTGCAGGGTTTAAATACCCTGCAGCGTCTGACGTCATCCTGAGGGCATCCCCCGAGTTTCCCACGCTGACCCCTTTAAATACTGAACCCCTGTGCACACGCGCGCCTAGGGGGCGGGGCCAGACGCGACGGGACGCTGGCATCTCCCTCGAGGAGGCAGTGCTGTGGCTGAGGCCTGGGAAGGCTGAATCGGCAGCGCAGCGGCCCGGGCCAGCTTCAAGGTGAGTGAAGGACCCGGGGCACAGCCCGGGGCCGTAACACCAACTCCTGCCTGGAGGATGGTAGGAACAACTTTTGTTCAGTAATAATCCATTTGAATAGGAAAAATCCAGCACCCCATCTTCCAAACAATTAATTAAGACTTTCAAGAAGAAGGCCATTGTTGTTGCAGTGTTATGAGTTTGGACCTCATACCCTAAGAGTCAAGTGTTGGAATTGCAGACATGTAAGTAGGCTACTCTATCAGTGGGGTGTTTCTGGTATGGAAGGCAGCAGATTCAGCATGAGAGGGCACCGGATGGTTTTCCTGGTTTATACAGGTGATTGAATCTGCGTTAGTCTTTATTTTTGATCCTATAGGTTCTTCCTCTCAGTATTCTGGTATCATGAGCCTTCATTCAAAACCACCCAAGGATCTCATTTTAATAAATCTACCCTCCCACTCTCAGAATGTATTCTGCCCATCCACACATCTTTTTAGCTCTACAGTAGCACTCCCTGAGAGATTCCCTGTACTTGTCCTATGATTGTTTTGAATTCAGATACTGTCCTTGTCTCCACCACTTCCAATGGGAGGCTGCTTCTTGCAGCCACTACTCTTTCTGTAAAGAAATACTTCCATAGATTGCTCAGGCTACCCTTTTCACCATCATCTCACCTATTCTCTAGAGCAGTGGTATTCACTTCCAGCCCTCAAGGACCACAAACAGATCAGGTTTTTCAGGATATCCCTACTGAATATGCATGGGTTAGATTTGCATGTACCTGCCTCCATTGGATGCAAATCTATCTCATGCATATTTATTAGGGATATCCTGAAAATCCAACCTAGATTCTAGAGTATACATGTTTAGATCATCGTCTATCACCCTATGCTTTAGAACAAAGACCACTGACCATTTTAGTAGGTACTCTTTGGGCTAATGACATCCTGTTTATAACCTTTTGAAAGGTCTCTCTAGGGAAATATATTCATTTAGTTATCTGTCTGTCTATTAATTTATTTATTTCCAAATACTTATATTCTGCAATTACCAAATTTAAAATTGGTCTGTGGCAGATCACATTAGAACATTTATAATACATAAGTATCAACAAATATATTTCAAATACCCATCTATTACATAAACATTACATAAAATTAATACATCTCATTAATATCATATGCTTCATGAAAAAGATGTGTTTTTATCCGCTTCCTGAAGTCTTTCATATCCTGCATTCCTCTCAACTCAACTGGCAGATTATTCCACTGTGCTGGGGCAACAAATGAAAAAGCTCTAGATCAAGTTTGAGATAACCTCCCTTCTTTCACTGATGGCACATCCAATAAACCCTTGGATTGTGAACACAAAGTTCTTCTTGGGGTATAATATGTCAGCATTTTTTTCAAATCACTGTCAACCCCTGTATACAGCAACTTATATGCTATAACTATCGGATGAATCCTTGCCCGAAATTTTACTGTATCCAGTGTAGATGCTGGAGGGTGGATGATACAGGCTCGAGTTTAGGCAAACCCAAAAAAATCTGCGCTGCAGCATTCTGCACTAACTGCAATATTCTCAGCAAGTTGTCTGGCAGTCCCACCAGCAATGTTGCACAATAATCAAGATGACTCAAGACCAACAATTGAAGTACAGTCCTAAAAAGTCCTTTGGGTAAAAAAGGGCATACCAGTTTCAATAGTTTTAACTTCTAAAATGCTGCTAACATGTGGCTTCTGTTATGGCCCCGGGCCGCGCCCTGAGACCTCCACCTACCACGCGGCCCGGTCCAGCTGCAGGAAACCTTTGTCGGCCCGCGGCTGGCCCCGCACCCTAGGTGCGCATGTGTGCCGGGGGCTCGGCATTTAAAGAGGCTAGCACGGGAATCGCTGGACAGCCTCCTGGTGATGTCAGATGCTGCCGGGTTATTTATACCCGGCAGCCACAGCTGTATCTCGCCTTGCAACGAGGTTCCACAGTCTTCTGTGTCTCTAGTTG
This sequence comes from Rhinatrema bivittatum, assembly GCF_901001135.1. Taxonomy (NCBI): domain Eukaryota; kingdom Metazoa; phylum Chordata; class Amphibia; order Gymnophiona; family Rhinatrematidae; genus Rhinatrema; species Rhinatrema bivittatum. Next base: position 113,133,468 of record NC_042616.1, read on the forward strand.
CTGCATTGGACTTCGGTTCACCTCTGCTGACTCTTGACTCCTGGCTTCGGACCCTGCTTCATCTCCTGACTTCGTCTTCAGCTTCCGCTCCTGGTTTTGGGTCATCTTCTGACTTCTGGCTTTGACCCGGCTCCGTCCCATGACTCTGTCTTCAGCTTTCGTCCCTGGCTTTGGTTTGGATCTCTGACTTCTGGCTTCTGACCCGGCTTTGCTCTTGGACTCCGACATTGGCTTCTTCCATCATCTCAGGTATCCGGTACTTGCTGGCCCAGAGGATTCTCCTAAGTCCCAGCGGCTCGGGCTCTCACAGGCTCCTCCTGGGGGAACTGCGAGCTTCAGAGGGTGAAGACTCTTCATCTACCTGGGCCCAGTCGTCCTCCGTCCATCTCTTCGGCCGCAGCCCGGATCCTTGGTCGCAAAGGGTCTCACCTAAGTCCAAGAGGTCCAGGTCCCTTCGGGGTCCTCCTGGGGGGGACCACGGACTTCCAGTGGTGAAGCCTCTCTGAATCTCTTCCGTGCCACCTCCTGGCTGTGACGCTCGCTGTGGGCCTCCCCAGCATACCATCCATTGTCTCAGCCGGTCCAAGGGTCCACGATCGTAACAGTTTGCAAGGCCATGGACCTGGCGGATCTTGCAGGCTTGAAAGCCATCCCGGGTATTGCCCAGAGGCTGCAACAGCAGCAAACCTGCCTTGACACCCTGATGGCGACGGTTCAGAGATAAGCCGACCGTGTTGGCGAAGCCACAGCTACCGGTCCCTTGGTACCCGGAGCTGGGACCAATTCCGGATCTGCAGCACCCATACAGATGCTAGGGGTGTGCATTCGTTTTGAAAGCATATGTAAAACGCAACTTATATTTTTAAAAGAGAAAAAAAAGGTTTGATGCGCAACGCATCGTGACTTCCAACTTATTCAACATAGCTATGTTGAATACGTTGAACCTAAATAAACACTTAAACCCCCCTAAATAAACAACTTATTCAACATAGCTATGTTGAATACGTTGAACCTAAATAAACACTTAAACCCTCCTGATCCCCCCAAGACTTACCAAAACTCCCTGGTGATCCAGCGGGGAGTCAGGAAACCATCCCTGCATTCCTTTGCGATTTCCTCACGGCGCCGATAGCCTGTGTCACAGGGGCTGCCTGTGCCATTGGTCAGCCCCTGTCACATGGTCACGGCGCCATCTTGTGCTTCTACCACGTGACAGGTAGGTCATGTGGCAGGAGGTCGTTCCGGGACCCCCGCTGGACCGAACCGGAACTTTTGGCCAGCTTGGGGGGGGCCTCCTGACCCCCCCCCCAAGCTGGCCAAAAGTTCCGGTTGGGTCCAACGGGGGTCCGGGAGCGGAGGCGCGAAGGAGCACGTGACGCCGACGTCACACCAATGTCACGGCGCCATCTTGTGCTTCTACCACGTGACAGGTAGGTCATGTGGCAGGAGGTCGCTCCGGGACCCCCGCTGGACCCAACCGGAACTTTTGGCCAGCTTGGGGGGGTCAGAAGCACAAGATGGCGCCGTGACCATGTGACAGGGGCTGACTAATGGCAGGGGCAGCCCCTGTGACACAGGCTATCGGTGCCGTGAGGAAATCGCAAAGGAGTGCATGGATGGCTTCCTGACTCCCCGCTGGACCACCAGGGAGTTTTGGTAAGTCTTGGGGGGGGGGGGGGATTAAGGAGGGTGGGGGGTTTAAATTTGTATTTAGGGAACCGGGAAACGTATGGACAGATCCACAACTTATGGATTTCCCCATACTTTCATATTGAACGGAATTGACCCTCACCTTCAACGTATCAACGTTTCAACGAAAACATTTTGCCTGCACATCCCTAACAGATGCCCGTACCTTCGCGGTTTTCAGGAGATGCGAAGCTTTGCTGAGGGTTCCGGAACCAGTGCTATATTCGATTCAACCTCCTTCCGCTTCAGTTTCCGACAGACTGGGTCAAGACCAGTGAGGAAATGCAAAAAAAATACAAAATCAAATATTGTGAGTCAAGAGTGTGTTGCAAAAAATTCAGTGATCCATCCCTTTTAAATGCAAATGTCAAAGACAGATAGCTTCAAAGAATACCTTTAATAAGAATTCCTTTAAGATTTGGCACCAAAACAAACTAGATGCCATAACAGGTTAAAAGATGTGAAGCAAAAGAGAACCTGAAGATCGCACATACAAAATTAAATTCCCCTGATAAGAATTATATTCAAAACACGACTCTTGTTGGGACTGCTGTTCTTTTCAAAATTTTGAACTCAGTCATTGGGGAAACTACTTCTGACAGGTCACTATTAAAGACTTCAAAGGAGAAACTAAAAGATAAGTGTTTTAATTGCATAACAACAATTTGATTAAAAAAAACACTATTTCATTATATTTAGACCAATGATTATAGAGAAGGCAAGTGAAAGTCCAATAGACTGGTAATGCCTATTATGAAGGTCTTTCTACATCATTAACTTTACTAAACAAGGGGCTAGTGTATTGTTCATTTGATAACACATAAATCCTGCCACAAAGCAAATTAATGCATCATACAAATTACACTTTCTGAGCCTAGACTAACAGCATTTTTTTTGCTACACTAGCTGCTACCATCCTCAGCATATATCACCTGATGGATGCAGTAGAAACAGTAAATTGTATTGTATACTAAAATTAACATCTGACAGCAGGGTACAAACATAACAAAATACAGTAAAATCCATGGATGGGATTGCATATAATTTACCTGGGATAAAGAAAATGCTAGAATTCTGCAAGGTTGACCTTGTGATTGGTTACTAGCATTAAACTCCCTGGATTGGATAAAATCGGAGGTTATATTTTCAGTCCTAGGTAGCATGTGTCCATGATGTGGAATTAAATACAGTATACAATTTAAGACTGCTCTATATTTTTGTGCTTTGAATTAGACACTTTCTGTAGTGAAATTGGATTGGACTCCAATTTTCTATAAATAGACCATCTATCTCAAAATAAAAAAAAGCTCCTGGGAAATAGCAAATGTTTTGAATCCAAGTAACCTGTTTTTGAGATGCCATGCTCCCCAGCCAGAGATCCAATTTGTTATAGCCTCTTGGTTGGAACTGAAATAAAAATATGATCATATCAGACTCAACTTGGGAAAAGCATAACTATATAATTGACACCCAACATTGAGCTTCTAATTACAAATTTTGAGATTGGTTCAATATTTTTATGTCTGTGAATCACTTGTCACTCTACTGAATATGTCCATTAATCTTTTATTAGCAGAGACAAGAACATGCTAAGTTCCAAAGAAGACAAGTCAATTATGCATAACCAGAGTAATACAGATGATGTCATCAGCATGCAGCCAATGAGGGCCCAAAAAAGTTTGCCGACAGCACAAGAAGTGCTTGTGTGCTGTAGAGAGAGGAAATGAGCAAGGCATCAGCTGCAGGGAGAGCAAGAATAAGGAAGAGCAGCACTGGTGAGGCATGCTGCATGCAGGGAAGGTGATCCAAGAACCTGCAAGATTGCAGTGTTCATTGCTGAAGCTTGGAGAGAAGCAGCTAATCATTGTGAAGGGAAGGTGATCCTGGGCATCGAAGATGGGAAATCAATGTTCCGGTTTGAGTAATGATGTTGCAGGTTGCATGGCACAGTGATGAATGTAGAGCTGGGTTGTATAACCTGTTTTATTTTGTACCTTGTACCATCAGAATATTCGCCAGAGTGAATAAAGAGATGTGTGAAGAAGGACAATATTTATTCTATTTCCTGAAGGTAGAAAATAGCTGCAATATGAGAAGGAGCTATCTGTCAGCAATTACTGGTCTGTGCCATTGCATAAATATCTCAGGTAGCTCTGAAGGACATTAGTGCACCCATGTATGCTGATCTGATCACTAGAATTGCATTGGAGACTGGATAGAGTCAGAGCATTGCAGAATTTCAGAGACTTCATCTTGAAGAACCGTGTTTGTGAGGGTCCCAGATACACACTCTGGACCCCCCTGCCCCAACAAACCCCCTAGTCATAATACATGGGAAGTCCAATGTGGAGGGGGGAGGGGTTTGCCTTCAGAGTCAAGTGACTATCCATTGAGCCCCTCCCGTCCTTTCACTCCCCCGATTGTTGAAAGACAGTGCCTACACTACAGGGAGGATTAGTCAGATTCCAATGCCCTACTGAATCAGGATGGTGAGATCAATGTACCTTGTACAAGGCACTCGCATACTACTGAAATCTTCCAACTTACCAAATCTGTAGATATTCATCTCTGTAAGATGAAGGCAATTATAAACACAAATTAATGAAATATCTTCACTGTCAAATGACATGGCATCAATTTCTGATAATGCATCTTATATATTGGAACACATACACTTACAGATTGTAATGTATTCAAATATTTCATCACATGATTTTTTTTTCGTTATTGAATCTCTCTCTGAGTATGAAACACCTTTTAGATGAATTTAACAGCAGTTTTCAAAAAGTCAATTTTGGATACTCTTGAGTCTTGCATCAACATGCAAGTACATAGAGGTTCAGTTATATAAATTTACTGTAAATTAGTGACTCTCAAATATTATATCTCTTTCAGTTTTTTTCTTAAAACTTAGAATATTGGTACATAGGTAAATCTTGCAGTTTTCCCATTTGTTTGTTTAACCTTGCACTCTAGTCCCATCATATAGAAACAGAGAAATAACGGCAGAAAAGGACCAAATGGTACATCCAGTCTGCCCAGCAAGCTCATGGTAGCAGCAAACGTATCAGGCTTATTCGTCAAGGGCATCAACTGTTACGAGTGCAGAGGCGAGGTCATTTCTCAAGGGGTATTGTGAGCCCTTGGATCACGGTGCAACTCAGGGAGGAGCCCCAAGACACACTGTGAGAGATGAGCAAGTACAAGCACGGGCAGAGCAGGAGCAAGGCTGGTCTGAAGATAAGGCAAGGATCGTCTGAAACAGGAACAATGCAGGCTCAGCCCTCCACTGGACCTACACGAACCAATGAGAACCAGCAACACAATGCTAGTCTTAAGAATAACCCTCTGGCCACTTGATAGCCCTTCCGGGCCTGCTGCTTGGGAACGACGAGTGTGTGAGGTCAGATGGAGGTTGAGGGCAGGAACAAGAAGACTCAGATGAAGACTCAGGATATTCAGAAGACTTAGATGAAGACACAGGAAACTCGGAAGACTCAGACGAAAATACAGGATACTTGGAGGATTCAGACATAGACTCAGGATACTCGGAGACACAGACAAGGTTTCAGGATACATAGAGGTCTCAGGCAAGGATACAGGATAAATGGAGGTCTCAGGCAAGGATTCAGGAGAAAGTACTGGGAGAGTGCTGCAATGCAATGCGTCCTACACAGCCGTCCATGGCTGGTTGCGGACCATGCCGAAGGAGAAGCAGATTCCAGGCGAAGAAGTGGAAGTTGAAGCCAGGACATGATGAAGATTCAGGACAGGCCTGCACCGGGGTGCACCCTACACAGCCACTGGTGGCTGGTTGTGGACCAAGCTGAAGCGGAGCAGGTTCTGGCAGAGTCTTAGGCATGGACAGAAGCAGGCACAAGGAACTCCGAAGACTGGGATGGGATTCAAGACTCAGGATTCAGAAGCTTTGCATTAAAGACAGGAGTCTTCTGGAAGATTGCGCTGCAGACAAGAAGTAGGCCTTGTGCCATGAGGTGCCCTACACAGCCCCCATGGGCTAGTCACGGACCACAATGGTGGCATGCCAGGAAAAGTGAACAGACAAGGAACCTGGGAACTGGACGAAGAGCTGAAGATGAGATGGATGGAGTCAGGAAAGGAACATCAGACATCAGGGACATCAGGAACAAGTGACAAAGGAGCTCCAACGAGGGACGAGACCAGGAACATGAAGAACCTGGAATGAAGATCCATCAAGGCATAGAAAGACCATGGAGGACCTGGCCCAGAAGACCACAGACCACTGTGCAGACCAGATCCGAAAGCCCTGAGAGACTGAAGCAGAGCCCTTTAATAGGGCTGATCCAGGCAAGGAAGGATGACGTCATAGGTGAGGGCCGCAGGGCTTTCCTTGCTGCTGGCCCTTTAGAAGAACTGAAGAGGCGTGCACCTGTACCTAAAAGGAGTCCAGGAAGCAGGAGCCTGCGGCAGCATCCTGCCGCATAGAGGATGGAAGCAGGCAGTGGCGGCAGCGGCGGCACCTCTGCAGCGGAGGCAACAGGCAGCGGCAAATTCTTGCCGCTTAGGCAAAGGACCCTGGCAGCGGCTAAGAACTGTGATGAAGCAGGAGCAGCAGGGCGGCGGTGCTAGGACTGCGGAGGCACCAGCACAGCAGTGACCTCCAGACAGGATCCTAACATCAACAGCTGCATCAGTAAGTTACCTCACTCCTACTTATTTTCCCAGACCCCCAAATCCAGTGTCCTCATTAGCTATTATCTGAGTTCGATTCCCTCCCGGCTCTTTGTTTTCCCCCTATCATTAAAGCAAAAAGCAGTATTGGAGGTGCACCAACAGCACGAAGGCCCACCGGTTAAAGGTAGCAACCATCACACAGCAAGTTACCCCATGCACTTCACTCTTCATTTCCATCTTTTAGTCCCAAGGGATCCACAGTGTTTATTCCATGCCCCTTTGAAATCTTTCACTGTTTTTGTCTTCACCACCTCTTCTGGAAGGGCATTCCAGGCATCCATCACCCTCTGCATGAATAAATATTTCCTGATGTTGGTTCTGAGTCTTCCTCCCTGGAGTTTCATTTTACGATCTTAGTTCTACTAATTTCTTCCCAAGGGAGAAGGTTTGTTGATTGTGCATCATTAAGACATTTCAGTTATCTGAAGGTCTGTATCATATCTCCCCTGCACCTCCTCTCCTCCAGGGTATACATATTTAGGTTCTTTAACCTCTCCTCAAAAGTCATTTGATGGAGATACCCCACCATTTTTGTTGCCCTGCTCTGGACAGCCTCCATCCTGTCTCTGTCCCTTTTGAGATACGATCTCTAGAATTGAACACAGTACTCCAGGTGAGGCTTTACCAAGGACTTGTACAAGGGCATTATCATCTCCCTTTTCTTACTGGTTATTCCTCTCTCTTCTGGGTTTAGCTATCGCCTTGTTACATTGTTTTGCCATCTTCAAATGATTATGCACTATCACCCTAAGGTCCCTCTCTTGCTCCATGCCCAACAACCCTTCACCCTCCATCACACATCTCTTTTGGATTACCACACCCCAGATGCATGACTCTGCACGTGTTGGCATTGAATCCCAGTTGCCATGTCTTCAACCACCATTCAAGCTTCCTTAAATCACATCTCATTCTCACTACTCTTTCTGGCATGTCCACTCTGTTGAAGATCTTAGTATCATCTGCAAATAGACAAAATTTACCTATTATCTCTGCCGCAATGTTGCTCACAAAGATATTGAACAGGACCGGTCCCAACACCAATCTTTGTGGCGCTCCACAATGCCATTCTCTCTTCTGAGTAGGTTCATTTACCATCACACGCTGCCTTCTATCCATCAACCAGTTTGTAATCCACTCCACCTTTGGGCTTACTCACAAGCTTGTCATTTTATTCATAAGCCTCCTGTGTGGGACCATATAAAAACTTTGCTGAAATCCAAGTAGATCACATTGAGTGTTCTTCATTGAACCAATTCTTTAGTCACTCAATTAAAAAAATCAATCAGATTTATTTGACAGGACCTTCCCCTAGTGAATCCATGCTGCCTCGGGTGGAGCAACCCACTGGATTGTAGATAGATCACTATCCTTTCCTTCAGCAGTCTCCATTAATTTTCCCACCACTGGGGTGAGGACAACAGGCCTGTAGTTTCCAGCCTCCTCTCTGCTCCCACTCTTGTGAAGCGGGACCACCACCACTCTTCTCCGATCTTGCAGTGTTACTCCCATTTCTAGGTCTTGCAGTGGACATGCTAGTTCATCTCTGAGCTCCCTCAGTTTCCTGGGATGAATCTTATCAGGCCCCATGGCTTTGTCTACTTTCAGATTTCCTAGCTCTTCCCATACATTATCTTCTGTAAATGGAGTTTCATCTATGCCACCCCCCTCCAATGTCTTGTTAATTATCTACAGTCTCTCTCCAGGTTCTTCTTTAGTGAACACGGAACTGAAGTAATTCTTTAATATTTCTGCCTTTTCTTGTCTCTCTCCGCACATGGATCCCTGTCATCTTTCAATTTCACCATACAACTTTGGAGCTTTCTCTTTTCTCTGATGTATCTGAAAAATGATTTATCTCCACTCTTTACCTCTTTGGCAATTCTTTCCTCTTCCTGATTTTTTGTTTTCTTGATTGCTTTCTTTGTCTCCCTCAGTTTCACCAGATATTCTTCCTCATGCTCCTCTTTTTGGGATCCTTTATATTTCTTGAACACTGTTCTTTTTACTGTTATTTTATCAGCCACCTACTTTGAGAACCAGATCATTTTCTTATTTTTCTTCCTTTTGTTTACTTTTCTAACATATAGATTAGTTGCCTTTGTAATTGCTCCTTTTAGTTTGGACCACTGTTGTTCCACCTCTCTTATTTACTTCCGGTTTTCAAGTTCTGCCTCCAGATTCTTCCCCATTTCCACAAAGTCTGTATTTTTGAAGTTCAAAACTTAGGTCTTTGTGTGACTTCTCCGGATCCCATACCATTTGATGATCACTGGTGCTGAGATGGGCACCCACCCGGACATTAGAGACATTATCCCCATTAGGGAGCACTAGGTCAGGTATAACTCTCTCCCTCGTGGGTTCCATTACCATTTGTTTGAACAGAGCCCCTTGCAGGGCATCCACTATCCCTCTACTTCTGGTAGATTATGCAGAAGGGATTCTCCAGTCTATGACTGGCAGATTAAAATCTCCAACAATCAACACTTCTCCCTTCTTTCCCATCTTTTGGATGTCTTCAACTAGATCCTGAGTCAGAGGCCTGTAAATCACGCCAGTAACAATGGATGCATCATCATCTTTTTTTAGGACAGCCCATAATGCTTCTTCTCTACCCTATCTTCCTTGCAGTTCAGTTGCTTGGATATTGTTTTTGACATAAAGAGCTACTCCTCCCCTTTTTCTGTCCTCCCTTAACATGTTATTTTATTTATTTATTTAGTTAGTTAGTTATAGCCTAGTATGGCTGTATCCTAATCATGAGAATCCGTGTACCATGTCTCTGTACCAGCAACAATGTCCAAGACCGCCTCCATCATTAGGGCTTGCAGGTCTGGGATTTTGTTGCCAAGACTACAAGCATTTGTGCACACAGCCTTCCAGCTTTTGTCGTTCAGGTTTCTGCTTCTCTTGGACTTGTTTTGTGCCTTATTCAGCTGACTTTTGTTATCCCCTACACCCATTTCCTTTGTATTTGTATTAGGGGGTAATTTTCCAATGTTCTTCCACCCCCATCATCTAGTTTAAATGTCTTATGGCATAGAATTTGAATTTATCTCTTAGGATCCTTTTTCCTGCCACAGATGGATGTAAGCCATCTTTAACATAGAGTCTTTTACTGTTCCATAAATAGCCCCAGCCTCCAATATATCTAAAACTTTATTCATTACACCAAGTTTTGAGCCATGCATTGAAGTTCTCTATGTGGCTTAGCCTCAATTTCCCATTTCCAGGTAACACTTCTGGAAAATCTTCACCATGTGTCTAATCTGCTTCACCAGAAACTGGAAGTCTCGCTCTACCACTTGGATGCTGTTTCTAGCAAGGCCTTTTGTTCCCAAATGGATGTTAATATTAACTTCAGAGTACTTCTTTCCCGCATTGACTATTTGAATAGCATTTCTACTGGCAGATGATCCTGGAAAGCTTTTAACTTTAGTGTTTCCCTCAAAGAATGGTCCCATGTTAGTGCCTATGATTTTGGAGTCACCCAGCACTATGAGATTTTTCTTATGGTTATTGATTTTACTGATTGTATTTCTGCATGCACTGGGTTTCTTCTGCTTTTCAAGATACCACTTCAGTCGCCATTACTAGAGCTTCTTCATTATTTAATACAGAAAAGGTATTTCATACTTCTGTCACTTGAGGGAGGGTGTGTCTCTATCACAGGTCTTACTTGTCTAGATCCCACTGTAATCCATTTGTTCTTGGGTTCCTGTGTGCTCTGTGTAGGTGTGTGTGTGTGGGGGGGAGGGGACGGACATGTGGGCTATATACTTGAGAAGAATGGGTGTTTTGGGGTCACAGGTCTTATCCTATCTGAGCCCACCGTATATCATTTTCTTCTGGGTTTTTGAATTCTCTGTGGTAGTGGGGAAATGATTCCTGAATGCTGTAGAGCTGGTGAGTATACCTTGGTGGTTGCTGATACTTTATTGCAGCCAATTCAGCTTTAAGGTGAGCAAACTCTTTTTTTCATGGAAGAGAGATCTGAACAAATGGGGCAAGCCCTAAGTTTCCAGATGATTTGCAGTAAGATAAAAGCTCCACAATTCTTAAATTGGATAGTTCTCATTTTGCTAAATTGATTTGATGGAGAACACTTAAGGAATTGTCTAGTTACCAAATTATCTTGTTTTTGATTATGTTTCCAGGCAGACTATATTAGAAGAACAAACACTGGGGTGGGTAGATAGAGGGGTAGTGAGGGAGGAAATTAAACAGTGGGCACCCTTCTTTGCTGTGCTTAAGCCTTAAGTGTCTGCTATTGAATTGGAGCAGCCCCTCCCCCAGACAAACTCCTTCCTGTTAGGTGAGTTTTCTTTTCTTAAATGGAAATCTATTCAAATATACCACTTTTACACTACTAAAAATCTCAATATTAATATTCCTCACTACAGTACTGACTTATTCCACACAGTTATAAAAAGACACCACTTTTGCACTGCTAAAAAACTCAATATTAATATTCCACACTACAGTCCCAAACTATGTCACACAGTTATAAAAAGACTTTTTGGCTAAAAGTTAAGATTTCAAGGAATTATCAAACACTTAACTGAAGTTCCCGTGCTCAAGCAGAGGTAGCCTACATTGTGGACAGAATACTCTAAAAATACTTATATTAAATATTCATGCAGTACTATTTCTAAAAAAGTATTTATTTATGAATTTTAAATAAATGTCAAGAAAAAATTACTGGAATGGAAACAGCATAGATAGATACATCCAGAAAACTAAAAGCATCTGAACTAAATCAGAAAATGAAATTCACGTGCTATTTCTTCTGATAATCTGCTTAAATCAAACCACAACTTTTAAGCAGGGGGTCAAATTACAAACAAAGAATAAAATTTAGTAATTAAGCCTTTATAGTTAAAGAAAATGAATGACTAGTGTGGCTGAATCAAGAATATACTTATTAAATTGCAGGCAAGCTTAATCTAAGAGGTGAATGGTCACTCTAATCTGGTTTATACTTAAGAAAACAGAAATATTGTTCAGGAGTAAAAAACATGTAGTGGGTACCCTGATATGCCACCTGGTACTTACAAGGAAATGTTAATCCATTATGTACCAAATCTTTTAAGAAGCCATCCTTTAAATAGGACACTGGGACATAATGGGTTAAGAGAGATCAAGCCTTGAGTTGCAAGACTGGAGGTTTCAAATAAAAAACCCTTTACATGTGGAGCCTTTGGTTGTTGGAAGTCTGAAAGCAAAGAGTTCATGCCCTAATTCCAGAGTTAATATTCCCTGACTTTGTCAGCCTGCCTGCATCAGAAAGGGTGGGAATATAAGGGTTACTTTTATAGGATGTAACCTGTATTAGTCATAAGAACATGCCATACTGGGTCAGACCAAGGGTCCATCAAGCCCAGCATCCTGTTTCCAACAGTGGCTAATCCAGGCTATAAGTACCTGGCAAGTACCCAAAAACTAAGCCTATCCCATGCTACTGATTCTAGTAATTCTTCAACATACACCAATATAAGGGAATGCTTGTATAATGGTGATTTTTTGTACGGTGGCTATGTTCAAGGGCAACCTATTTGAGGCTGTCCTTTTATTCGCCCTGTCTATTTCTCTTTATTATCACAATGTTGTAGTAATGTAATTTCTCAATAGCGATTTTTCTTTTTTCTTTTTTGCTTTTTGATAAAACCCCAACTCCCTGTTCGCTGAGGCGACCCGTTAGTAGGTAAATAAATACTTATCGAGGCATCTGTCTCTATTCCTTCTTACAGGGTCGCGTCTGCTTGCCCGACATGGGCCATGTTTCGGCACAGAGGTGCCTGCTTCAGGGGCTGCAGGAGGGGTGGCTACTGCGTCCTTACTGGGTCCACAGTGGCTAGTATATCTTCAACTATATAAAGTTAAAAACAATTAATCTGGGTCTAGTACTCATTATAACCGTGTATTTTTCACACTCACCATTGTCAAGTAGAAGACAACTTACTTTTGTGCTTGCCGTGCTTCTGTTAGTGGACGACGCCTCATTTTCATGTCTGGGGCGTACATGCCTATTCTGTGCTTTTATACTTACCGCGGGTACCCACCCATTCTCTTCACTAAACCGAGGCTGATTCAGGTGTGCTGAATAAAGGTAATTGTTAGCCTGTGAGAAGTTTCCAAACCACTCTGTCTGCGCGATGTCCTGATTCCTGTCTGTTATACCTTATGGTATTCAGATTTCCTCCTTCCGTTTCCTAACCACTCTGTCTGCGCGATGTCCTGATTCCTCCTTCCGTTTCCAAACCACTCTGTCTGTAATCTTCAAAGTTTCCAAACCACTCTGTCTGCGCGATGTCCTGATTCCTGTCTGTTATACCTTATGGTATTCAGATTTCCTCCTTCCGTGGCCCTACGATATCCTTAGTTCTACCTTCGATTCGTTTGGATAACCTAAATTGATCTTTAATGTGTGGTGCGGACCTGATGGAAGACTGAACTCTCTCACGTCCGCCTGAAGCCTTAAAAAAGGGGGCGTGTATACTAGCTTAAAGGCGTGGCACTATTTTAGTTATTGCTGCCGGGACGTGGTCGGCATTTTTATGTAATGAAGGTATTCACAGTGCTCTGGACCAAGTCTATCGATAGTTTTGACTCCTGTTCAGAATATGCCGCTAGTCGCTCATAATATGAACTCTTAATAAAAAACTTCAGGCCGATCTGATGATGTGCTGACTGTATCAATGGTCTTAACGTTATCAACTCTACATGCACTGTGTGCTGACTCCTTTCTTCTATTTCTCATATGGTTCAAGAGGCCTCTTTCTGTAGCTTCTTTAGTTTTACATTGATCATTTGGATATCCTGGATAACCCTTCAAATCATGATGCGGACCTCACGTCCGCTTTCAGTCTTAAAGAGAAGGGGCGTATCTACTAGCTTTAAGATGTGTCCTGCTCGGGTGTGTGCTAATAATGTGTCCTATTAGGGGAAACACAGCGTTCTGTACCATGCCTGTCACTTTATATATAAACTCCTGCTGTAATCTTCAAATGCACTGCTCTGTGTCTGGAACTGTTTATGAAAAAACTGTCCAGTCTATTTCACGGTTAAGCCCTTTAGGGGCTGTAGTGCCCCATGTATAGATAAATTTTTGTTCCATTTGCAGCAATTTTAAATTCAAATCTCCACCTCTTGGATGTGTGTGCAACTGAAATATCACTGCTGCTTGAAAATCCTCTGGTGTGTGGCCCAACTCTCGCCAATGGTCAGTGAGAGGTGCCCCTTCTACCTGATGTCTCAATCGACTAACGTGCTCTTGAATTCTGTTTTTCAATTTTCTCATAGTTTTGCCTATGTATATTTTGTGACAGGAACACCAGAGTGCGTATATGACCCGAGTTGAGTCACAATTGTACTCATGTTGAAAATGAAAAATCTTTCTGCCTGGTATTATGAGTGACGTGCCTTCATATACATGGCTACAAGCGCTGCATTTCCCACATTTCTTATGACCACCTTGCTGGTCTATATGCTCTACTCTTGTGGGTAACAGATTAGAATGAACCGTGAGGTCCTTTAAGTTTTTGGCTTTAGTTAGGGCGAACATTGGTTTTTCCCGGAAACTTGGATGGATCTGCAAGATAGACCTGCTAGTAATAGCAGTGGCTATTTTCTAGCAGGTAATGGACTTCTCCTCCAAGAACTTATCCAAACGTTTTTAAAACCCAGCTACACTAGCTGCACTAACTACATCCCCAGGCAAGAAATTCCAGAGTTTAATTGTGCTTTGAGTGAAAAAGAACTTTCTCCCATTAGTTTTAAATGTGCTGCATGATAACTTCATAGAGTGCCCCCAAGTCCTTCTATGATCCGAAAGAGTAAATAACCGATTCACATTTAACTGTTCTAGACCTCTCATGATTTTAAACATCTCTATCATATCCCCCCTCAGCTATCTCTTCTCCAAGCTGAACAGTACTAATCTCTTTAGGCTTTCCTCATAGGGGAGCTGTTCCATCCCTTTTATCATTTTGGTCGCCCTTCTCTGTACCTTCTCCATCACAACTATATCTTTTTTGAGATGCAGTGACCAGAATTGTACACAGTATTCAAGGTGCAGTCTTACCATGGAGCGATACAGAGGCATTATGACATTTTCCATTCTCTTCCTAATAATTCCTAATATTCTGTTTGCTTTCTTGACTGCTGCAGCACACTGAGCTGACGATTTCAATGTCCAGTTGTCCACCATGACGCCTAGATCTCTTTCCTGGGTGGTAGCTCTCAATATGGAACCTACCCAACATTGTGTAATTATAGCATGGGTTATTTTTCCCTATATGCATCACCTTGCATTATCCACATTAAATTTCATCTGCCATTTGGATGACCAATTTTCCAGCCTCACAAGGTCCTTCTGCAATTTATCACAATCTGCTTGTGATTTAATTACTCTGAATAATTTTGTAGCAACTGCAAATTTGATTACCTCACTCGTCGTATTCCTTTCCAGATCATTTATAAATATATTGAAAAGCACAGGTCCCAGTACAGATCCCTGAGGCACTCCACTGCCCACCACCCTCCACTGAGAAAATTGTCCATTTAATCTTACTCTCTGATTCCTGTCTTTTAACCAGTTTGTAACC
Organism: Rhinatrema bivittatum; assembly: GCF_901001135.1. Lineage (NCBI taxonomy): Eukaryota > Metazoa > Chordata > Amphibia > Gymnophiona > Rhinatrematidae > Rhinatrema > Rhinatrema bivittatum. The sequence continues at coordinate 113,148,476 of NC_042616.1, forward strand.
ACTTAACCCTAAAAGATTCTCATGAGGAACTTTGTCAAATGCCTTCTGAAAATCTAAATACACTCCATTAGCCACCTTCCAGTCTTCAGGTACAATGGATGATTTTAATGATAGGTTACAAATTTTTATTAATAGATCTGAAATTTCATTTTTGAGTTCCTTCAAAACTATTATGCTCTCCTTCTCCAGAGGGGAGGAATTACCCATCTGTTATTGCTCACCCCGCCAGGAGGGTGGAGTTAGCTATCCTGCTTTTCTCCTGAAAGGAGGAGGAGTTAGCAATCTGTCTTGATCTGCTCCTCCAGAGGGGAGGAGTTAGCTATCTGTAGTGCTTACCCAGCCAGGAGGGCGGAGTTAGTAATCTGTTAGCGAACTGTTCTAGATGCTCCTGTAAGGAAGGAGACAGCAATCTTTTATGGATCAACTCCCCACGAAGAGGAGTTGGCAATCTGTTCAATGATACTCTTCTGAGGAGAGGAGCTAACAATAGGTATATTGTACTTCGCTACAGAGATAGCAATCTATCATGCCTCTGCTACGGAGTAGCAAACTGTTTTATATAGGCTGCTTAAAAGTCCCATAGAAAGAGACGGTAGCTATCTATATAATACTTCCGTAAGCGGTGTTAGTGGTCGGTAGTGGTTGGCTCCCACAGAGTGATAGTAGTGTAAGGAATGACCACTTGGAGGAATGGTGAATCCCTGGGCCAATGGCAGATGACAGTGCCCCCAGGAGGAGATCCTGAGAGGGACCACTAGCTAGGCTAGAATATGAGATAAACACAAATAGTTCTTTATTAGGCTGGAAGCTGGACCACCAGAGATGGCAGTAGTGTATTGATGTGTTCGGCAGGGCTGAAGTCCCTCTGATACTGGAATAAAATCTCTGGGTTGCTGAGCTGTAGAGAGAGACTAGTAGTAGTGAGTAGACAGGGTATACTGGATACAAGATGGTACACTCACAATAGTAGATGTCTGCAATGGTCTCTATGCCACAGAGAGTCTTCAGTAAATTTAGGAACAGGAGCCATAGGCGAGCACTGGTTCCCACAAACAGTCTGAAATAAGTACTCACAATAGCTCTATATGGAATGGCTTCTAGAGTAGAAGATAGTCTGTAAAGGATTCTAGGAACATGGGCCCTCGTGGAGCGAGTACCGGTTCCTATCTGCAATCTTGCCAATAGAACTCTCGATCTCTGTACCTGCGATAACGTCTTGGATGGAAGGGAGTCTTCAGAGCAATAGGAATGTAGGCCCTCGTGGAGCGAGTACCAATTCTTATCTACAATAGAACTCACTGTGTTCACATCTGCGATCGCTTCCAGGCAATGAGGAGTCCTCTGAGTATTCAGGGACATAGGCCCTCAAGGAGCGAGTACTGGATCCTGTCTTGGCAATCTGAAATCAAGAAGAGAGAGCAGAGCCCCCATGGAGCGGGTACTCCTGGTAAGTTTGAAAAGGCCGAGCAGTGGAGGATTCCCCTTGCTGACTCGGATTGTTGTTGAAAGTATTGTGGACTGCCGAAGCAAGTCCTGTTGGAGTTCCTTGCTAACTCGTTAGAGGTTAGCAAACAAAGACATTTAAAGTGGAAATGGATGACATCACTACGGGGGGACGCCCCTGAGGTTCGCGCCCTTGCTGGTACAAAGTCTGGAGCGCGCGCACGCGCCCTTACATCATCAGGAACTTGGCGGATCTGTAGCATCAAGCCAGCCCGGGGACACCGGGACCAAGAGGCCGAGAGAAGCCGCAGCTGCATCTGTCCGTCAGAGCCGAAGGAAGTCACTCCCAAGGTAGAAAGGGTGGAGCGAGGGGTGAGAAGAGGCACGAACGCAACAAGAACCCTGGGGTGTATACTATCCAATCCAGGTGATTTACTACTGTTCAGGTTGTCAGTCAGGCCTACCACATCTTCTCGGTTTACCGTGATTTGGTTCAGTCCATCTGAATCATTACCCATGAAAACCTTCTCCGGAATGGCTATCTCTCCAACATCCTCTTCAGTAAACACCAAAGCAAAGAAATTGTTTAATCTTTCCGCAATGGGCTTATCTTCTCTAAGTGCCCCTTTAACCCCTCAATCATCTAATAGTCCAACTGACTCCCTCGCAGGCTTTCTGCTTCAGATATATTTTTAAAAGTTTTTACTGTGAGTTTTTGCCTCTACAGCCAACATCTTTTCAAATTCTTTCTTAGCCTGTTTTATCAACGTCTTACATTTAACTTGCCAACACTTATGCTTTATCCTATTTTCTTCTGTTGGATCCTTCTTCCAATTTTTGAATGAAGATCTTTTGGCTAAAATAGTTTCTTTCACCTCCCCTTTTAACCTTGCTGGTAATCGTTTTGCCTTCCTTCCACCTTTCTTAATATGTGGAATATATTTGGACTGTGCTTCTAGGATGGTATTTTTTTAACAATGTCCATGCCTCTTCCACACTTTTTACCTTTGTAGCTGCTCCTTTAAGTTTTTTCTATTTTTCTAATTTTATCAAAGTTTCCCTTTTGAAAGTTTAGCACTAGGGCTGTGGATTTGCTTACTGTCCCCCTTCCAATCATTAATTCAAATTGATCATATTATGATCACTATTGCCAAGCGGCCCCAGCACCATTACCTCTCTCATCAAATTCTGTGCTCCACTGAGAATTAGATCTAGAATTGCTTCTTTTTCATTGGTTCCTGAACCAATTGCTCCATAAAACTGTCATTTATTCCATCCAGGAACTTTATCTCTCTAGCATACCCCGATGTTACAATTACCCAGTCAATATTGGGGTAATTGAAATCTCCCATTATTACTGCACTACCAATTTGGTTAGCTTCCCTAATTTCTCTTAGCATTTCACTGTCTGTCTCACCATCTTGGCCAGATGGATGGTAGTATACTCCTATCACTATACTCTTCTCCAACACACAAGGGATTTCTACCCATAAAGATTCGATTGTGCATTTAGTCTCATGTAGGATCTTTATCCTGTTGGACTCTTTGCCATCCCGGACATAAAGCGCCACCCCGCCTCCTAGATGCTCCTCTTTGTCATTGTGATATAATTTGTACCCCGGTATAGCACTGTTCCATTTGTTATCCTCCTTCCACCATGTCTGAGATGCCAATTAATTCTATGTCATCATTCACTGCTGTACATTCTAATTCTCCCATCTTACTTCTTAGACTTCTGGCTTTAGCATACAAACATTTCAAAGTTTGTTTTTTGTTTCTATATTCATTCTGCTTTTAAATTGATAGGGACAAATTGGAATTTTTTTAGCTCAGGTGAGTTTTTAATTACAGGCACTTGGACTACTTTTCTTATTATTGAAACCTCACTGTTGGGATGCCCTAATTCTAATGCATCATTAGTATCCTTTAGAAGATACCTCTCTCCGAACCATGTGCTGCTGAGTGACTGTCGGCTTTCCCCTTTGTTCTAGTTTAAAAGCTGCTCTATCTCCTTTTTAAAGGTTAGTGCCAGCAGTCTGGATCCACCCTGGATAAGGTGGAGCCCAACCCTTGGGAAAAGACTCCCCCTTCTCCAAAAGGCTCCCAATTTCTTTACAAAACTGAATCCCTCTTCCTTGCCCCATCATCTCATCCACGCATTGAGACTCCAGAACTCTGCCTGCCTCTGGGTCCTGCGCGTGGAACAGGGAACATTTCAGAGAATGAAACCCTGGAGTTTCTGGATTTCAGCATTTTACCTAAATTTGGCTTCCAGTACTTCCCTCCCACATTTTCCTATGTCATTGGTGCCCAAATGTACCATTACAGCCGGCTCCTCCCCAGCACTGTCTAAAATCCTATCTAGGTGACGCGTGAGGTCTGCCACCTTTGCACCATGCAGGCCTGTTACCAAGCGATCCTCATGCCAGTTATCATTTTCTCTTCTCTCTCTGCTTATTGTGTCTGGTCACACCAATCATGTTACTGCATATAGAGGGCCAGATTTTAAAACTTATGTGCGGGCATAGATTTGTTCGCGCAAGCTGGCGCGAACAAATCTACACCTGATTTTATAACATGCATGTGCTGCCACACGCATGTTATACAGGATCGGTGCACACATGTGCACTTTGCACGCGCTGAGCCCAAGGGGAGCCCTGATGGCTTTCCCCGTTCCCTCCAAGGCTGCTCCGAAATCGGAAATCGGAGCAGCCTTGGAGGGAAATTTTTCTCCGGCCCCCCCCCCCCCCCCCCACCTTCCCCTCCTTTCCCATATTTAACCCACCCCCAGCCCTAACTAAATTCCCCCTACCTTTGAAAAAGTGCCGGAGCACTTGACCCCGCCCCCGGAGTGCCCCCGGACTGCCACCACGCCCCAGCCACGCCCCCAGACCACCACAAATCCGCCCCTTTTTGCAAGCCCCAGGACATACGCACATCCCGGGGCTTGTGCGAGCCACTGAGCCTATGCAAAATAGGCTCAGCGCGCTCAGGGGCAGATTTTCTTGGGTTACGCGCATATGTTACACTCGTAGTCTTTGAAAATCTGCCCCATAATGTTTATATTTTTTATCCTAATATCCTGAGTAAAGTATTCTTGTATGCTGCCACAGAAGAGCGTTGAATTACTTCTTCTTCACGGTAAGTGTTTTTGCTGGGGGATTGGGGGGGGGGGGGGGGTTCCCTACTATGCACACCTGGTTCTGAACCTGAGCAACAGATTGGATCAGACTGGTAGCAGAAAAAACTACACAGGGTGCACATACACTGGCATATTACAAAAAGTACATTCATGTGATGAAACTATAATGATTCACTCTCTGTCATGTTCAAGTATAAAATTTACCATTAAAGAGGCTCGAACTGCCAATTCTGTATCTGATCTCTCTAAGACTTAAGAAAAGTCTAGGCTATCTTACATACTTGTGATGCCTATGATGAGATGAGAGTCATTATCTTCCTCTATATTACAATATTACACTCAGGTGAATTTTCAAAAGATGTGTGTGTAAATAAATAGCACAGGTGCACATAAAATTGCATACACTTAAGTATATGCTGTTATAAAAATCACAACATACGCGTGTAAATCAGGGACCACGAGTACATTTGTGTGTGTAAAAAAAAGGGGTGGGTCAGGGACATTCTGGGGAGGGGTTCAACATTTACATTTACATGTGTAAGTTGCTAAAAGTAACACAAGTAAGTCTTTTATTTGCATATATTTACTCGTGCTCAGTATCTAGTAAAAGTGAAAAAATGACTGGGTGGAGGGTCTGGGTGAAATGGAGGGACTTCAGGCTGAACAGCTGGGAGAGTCTTTACGAGTTGCAGACAGACTGTGTGAACTGGTAGACTAGTTGGTAAAACTGGCTATGTCATTGCTGCGCGCATCTTATAAAATTCCCTGGCTTACACATGCAAAAGCCGACTTTCGGTGAGTAAATGCATCTAAGTAACAGAAGTAAAATCTATTTGTATATCCTTTAAAATTCTAAGTGCAAATATGAAAGTGCTAAGTAGTGCCTTTTCCACTACTTAGATGGACAAATTTAAACTTATTCGGATAAATATCACTTTTTTATCTTACATACCTGGATAAATCTGATGAAGTCTGTGCTAAAGGGGGCGGGCGGGCGATAGCCCGCAGTCGATCGCATCACGGTGGTGCGATTTTACCTGCCGCGGTGCAGCCGGCTGCAGGCTATCATGGGCATAGCGCCACCGTAAAAGGTGGTGCTATTCCCCATGCTACTGCTGGCGATAATGTTCAAAACATTATTGCTGGCAGCGATGCCGCCACTGACTCCTCCCTATAACTCTGCCCCGACTCCTCCCCTCCCCCTAATATTAATGTTACTGCTGCAAAAGGTAGAGAGTCCATCAAGCTAGGTTGAGAGAGCATTGTACAAATCTCATCTTTGTGTGAGTTTCCTCACTCCAAAGGACATCAAATCTTCACAAGAGTGTACTGCTCTGTTCAGACGTCTTACTCTAAATGTCAAAGTGGCCACTAACTCCTACACTAATACCTAAACCTCACCTCGAGTAATTAGGTGGGCCTCCTATAGAGGTATAAATACCTGGGCTTTTCTCTTATTGGCACCTGCTTCCAGGATTGCAAATCTCTGTGTTCTTGTAGTTGAACAAATGAGCTTCTACTGACTTCTTCCAAGCAGCAACTCTAAAAGTAAATCTCCCAGCCTGGCATCCTTTCTTTGACTCCAACCAGAAATCTACTCTTCAAACCTTAAGGAAAATCTTCACTGAAATGCAAGGAATATTTTTATTATTCTTCACCTCCTGGTTCCCTGAATCTCATAATCCTCCTTGGAACTCAAGAAATCTCCCTTCTCTGGAAGGCCTGAGGGCTCTAGTCTTGAGCCTCAACCACCTTACCTGGAAGGGACTATATGAAAAAACTCTAGCTAAAGTGGGCTTATGAGTTAGCATAAAAGCATTTTTTTAAGAAACCTCCCACTGGGGTGTTTCATGGAATGTTACACACTCCTACTCTCTCTGATCTCATACTTTCAGCATCTGAGAAGACACTGATACATAGAGTAAGGGACACTTTGTTGACACCCTCAAATTTATTGAGTTCACTTTTTAAAGGGTTTAGGTGCCTAATGTTTGAAATCCTACACTCAAAAGTGTGAGTACCATGGGATTTCCTCTCAGTAGGGTAAATAAATAAAGTACTAAACAACCAATAGTAATTGGTGCAATATGAGGACGCCAGTACAGTTTAAAGTGGAAGCTAACACAGCTTAGCATAAAGAAAATACTCCCCCAATAATTGTAATAGCTCAGTGTTCTTGTTGCTTTTATTAGTGTTCAATTAGCATATTCTGCAGTTACCTTTTGGATGGTGAATATGGAACTGTCTTCTCATAAGGAATTCCATACTCCATGATATTCTCAATCTGTGATAAATTCACTTTCATTGTCGGTATAGACTTGTTTCAGTTTCTTGCCTGTTTAAAGTTCTGAGTATTGTACATAGTCAATGAAAAAAATTGAGACTTCAGTCTTTGCTTAAGAAAAAATACATTCAACTGCTGATTGCAATCATTTGCAATGACAAATATATACTGGCAACCAACAAAAGAATCCACTGGCATGGGTCTGCATAAGTTTTCCATACCCTCTCACAACACAGACAGTAAGATGCTATGAAGACCTCCCTTTGATAATTTTTTAGAGGGGTGATGTGTGATGGAGTGTACAGACAACTTCCTCATTCTACCTTAAGGAGCCCAGTTCAAGGTTTTAACCCCGTCCTCCTTAAGGTAGAATGCTGCAAGGGATTCTGGGTGAAGGGAGGTCCCCTTCACCCTACCAGGCCTATAAAAGCTCAGGCCTAGAAAAGCTTGGGGAAGCACCAGGGAGCTGATAGAACCTCACAATATACCCAGATGGTGGTCGTTTATCTGTTAATTATGCCTGGTGCAAGGTGAGCTACTATCTTCGAAGAACTGTAAATAAATATCTGCACCATAAATAAGTTGGTCCAGTCTTATTAAATTCCTGGAATATTCCTGCAGCTGAAGCAGATCCAAATTCGCTACATGTTTCTTAAGAATGCATTTCCTCGGTGTGTGCAAAATTATACTCAAAATCAGGTTACACGTATACTTTTACTTGATTATTTTTCAAAACACCACTTACAGATATAAAAAAGGGTTTCATAGATATATAGAAAATGATGGCAAATATGGTCCATCTAGTCTGCCCATCCACATCTCCTGTTCATCTTTATAGTCCCTTCCCTTAGAGATCCTGTATGCATGTCCCATGTTTTCTTGAATTCTGATACTATTCTGGTCTCCACTACATCCAAGAAGCTGCTCCATGTACCCAGCACCATTTCTGTAAAAAAAAAAAAAAAAAGATTTCCTTGTATTATTTTCACCCTCATCTCATGACTCCTTGACTCAGAGCCTTTTTTCCATTGAAAGTAGTCTGCCTCCTGTGCATTCATTCCTTTGAAATATTTAAATGTCTCTATAATTCCCTCCTTTCCTGCAGATTATACATGTTCAGATTTTTAAGTCTGTCACCATATGTTTTATGATGAAAACCATTAACCATTTTAATAACTGCCCTCTGAGATGACTCTATTTGGTTTATATCCTTTTGAAGATATGGTCTCCAGAATTGTACACAATACATTAAATGAGGTCTCACAAAAACTTTATTTGGAGGATAAATCACCTCTCCTTTGTTTCTATGCAACCAACCATTCTTCTTGCTTTTTCTGTCATCTGTTAGGCCATCTTAAGTTCATCAAATACGATCACCCTCAGATCCCGCTCTTGTTGTGTGCACAGAACTTCACCCCTTATATTGTATTTCTCCTATGGTTTTTTTTTTCAACCCAAATGCATGACCCTGCATTTTTTAGCATTGAATTTTAGCTGACAATTTGTAGATAGTTCCTCAAACTTTTACTAGATCCTTCCTCATGTTTTCCACACCTTTTATGGTGTCTACCCTGTTGCAGATTTTGGTATCTTCTGCAAAAAGGCAAACCTTTCCTAATAACACTTCTGCAATATCAATTATGAAAATATTGTACAGAACCAGATCAAGGACCAATCCCCATGGCACACCACTGGTAACCCTGTTTTCTTGGAGTGAACTCCATTTACTGCTACCCTTTGTTGCCAATTCTAACCCACTCGGTCACTTTGAAAATTAAGTCCGTAAGGCCCAGATAACAAAGTATTGATTTTTACAGAGTGCTAAAAAGTTATTGTGTGGTAATATGTAAAAATATTAAAAATATTTTTGCACCTCATTAGCAAATATTGATATTGGTTGTTTTATTTTATGATAATTTGGATATTTTTTTCATTGTAAAAACTAACCAATATTATTGCATAGGTGAGTCAGATCTTATCTAAGTTGAAATAAAACAAATTGTTTCTGCTTTCCAAAGGAACTTGTGGAGATGATGGGGGAGGCAATGTGTTTCTTTGACTTGGATCTTGCATTTGCTGTTTAGGTCTTAAAGAGCAACTCATATATCTCTCACTACTAATAACATTCCCACTTCTGCCTGCTGATAACTTACACTTTCTGACTTCAGTTGGCTGTTCAACTCTTAACTGTTAATAACTATTACACTTCTGATTGCTGACAGCTAATACACTTCTAGCTTCTTGTAACTGTCACACTTCTGACTGCTAATTATTACACCTCTGACTGTTGATAATGATAATTGCCACATTTTTTTTACTCCTTGGTTGTTACATTTCTGGCTGCTGCTATCTGCCATAGTGCTGAAAGTCAGCAGTCATGCCTCAAATTGCTGATGATCAGCTAGAAGTAAAGACATTTACTTTAACAGTTAAGATTTATTTCCAAATTGCATGCTAGTAGGTCTAATTTACTTAATTTTGCCAAGTGAGGCAAAGTTAGGTTCTGAATTCAAACCTTAATCAGCTCCTCCCATCCTGCCAATTCTGAAATGCTTAGATAGAAATATGAGTGAATGAGTTTTAGGCTTCTATACAGTCGATTAACTTTTCATCTCACCTCCAGCAGACATATTTAATTTCTGATTGGTCTTATAGATGCCCCCAAAAATTTACAGATGAAGTTGCCAATATTCAAAGCCATTTAGCCGGATAACTCACCCAGCTAAATTACAAGTTTTGAGCATCCCCCTTGCTTATCCAGATAAAAGTTAGCTGGATAAGATATTATCTGGATAAGATTTAGCTGAATAAGTGTGGGTGTGTTGGAGGCATTCCTGGTAGCTGAAACACATATCCAGCTCACCCTAATATTTGGAGGTAGCTGAATAAGTTATTCGACTATTTCAAGATATACTTGAAGGCATGTCTAACATTATCTAAGAACATGTTCCCAGATAACTTTGCCCTTAAATATCCATTTTCAAAGGATAGAGCCAATTAAGAGCCTCTGTTCTGTTAAAGAACGGAAAGGCAGCATTTGGGGCCTCCAGGCAGATTTCCCCCCCCCCCCCATCCCCTCCACCTCAATTAACAATAAACACGTCCATGGTGATAAAGGCCCACTTCCCACAAAATAAAGATAAGAGGTAGTCAGTCTAGGTCCCAAAATCTGTTCTTCCCTCCCCTCCCAGGCCCTCTCTGAGACTGTGGATTTGCTAAAAATGTAAAACTTCCTCCCCACCCCCCCTCAACCCACTCCAAATCCTCACAGCCCACTGAAACCCTGCAAGCCTGTTTCTGTGGCCAGGATCTAGGAAGAAGCAGCCAGCCCTAGGTGCATCTGATGTTGCTTTAGCAGCTATACTGCTTACATAAGCTAACAGCACTGCTGCAGGACATCAATGCTCTTAAAGGTGAATTTTCAAAAGTTGCACACCTAAAAATCAACAGATACACATGTAACATAGCATATATTCGCATATATGCTTTATATAAAAACTCAAAATACACATGGAAGTAAGGATCCATGAGTACATTTGCGTATTTGAAAAAGAGGCAGGCCAGGGACTTTCTGGAGTGGGGCCAAAATTTACTGAAATCCACCCAGTATAGTTGTCTGCTATGGATGGAATGCATATTTTTTTATTCCACCCATGAAATGGGGGGCAGTTGAGGCTGAAGAGCCAGGAGGTTCTTGATGACACGCAGATGGATCGAGCGAACTGGTAGACTAATTGGTAAGACTGATAATTTCATTGCTGTGCGCATGTGAGAAAATCTCCCAACTTACAAATGTAAAAGTCATCTTACAGAGGGTAAATGCATTTACATTATGCAGCTGAATCTCAGCACATATATTTTTAAATTAGATGTAAATAGCAGGTGCATGCTTATTATCCAGATAAATTCCAAACTATCCAGATAAATGTTGAAGTTGGCATTTATCTGGACAAATTCTGAATTATCCTGCTACGTAGTGGTACTTATCTAGACAAGGTCTGATTTATCTGGCTAAGTAGAGGCCACTACTTTGCCAGATAAGTCTTAAAATGCTACTTCTCCATCTAAGTCAGATAGCAGGATAAGACTAAAAAGCGCTACTTATCCATCTAAGTCAGATAGCAGGATAAGTCTAAAAAGCACTACTTAACTAGCTGTCAGATAGTAATACGTTTTAGACTTAGCTGGCTATCAGACTTAGCCGGCTAAGTAGCATTTTAAGACTTATCTGACTAAGTAGCTTTGTTGCTATTTAGCCGAATAAATCAGAACATGTCTGGCAAAGTGCCACTACTTATCCAGATAACTAAGACTTAACTGGCTAAGTAGCAGCAAGTGTGAGGCTATTCAGCAGCATAGCTGTGTAAGTTAGCCAGATAGGTCATACCTACTGACTAATTTAGGGCCTGATTCATCAAGGTATTTTCCCATAGACACAGAATGGGAGAAAAGCCTTAGTGCATGGGGCAATTACTTAACCGGCTATATCTGAATATCGACCTCATTATCATTATTATTGCATTTGAGTAATATTTTTTTAGATACAGGTACAAGTCCTTATCTAAAATATCTTACAGTATAACTAGGTACCTGAAGCAATGGCAGAACAACTATCTTGCCCAAATTAACAGTGGGAGAATCAGAATTTGAAATCTGGTTTCCTGGTGCCCAGTCCATTAGTCAAAACACAAGGCCTCCCTCTCTCTCATCTTAAAATAAAATATATACACATATAGTATCTATAAACTAAACTATCAATATCAACTACAGTATACCCATATTTTATATTTTGTCTGTATACCCATATTTTATATTTTGACTGCAGTTGTTTGCATACATAAGCAAGTGAGAGCAAGACCCTGCTATGTGATTAGATTAATAATGCTATAAATCAAGGCAGGAATTTGCTGATGTTGTAAGGTGTTCAAAATAAGTAGGACCTTGACGCTGAACTAGATCACACATATTCTTCTGCATTTTATATTTTGTTATTTATAATGGAAACGGACAACTTTAAAATGGCTTTATCCAAAGTGAAATAGGAATATTTATCTGCTTGTCTAATTTGCCAAGGATCTCTTTGAGCGCGTCATTTAGCTTGAAAGTAAATTGGTTTGTAATGAGGTCAGAACTTTAATATTTTAACCCTGTGAAAGAAAAAAGGGAAAATCTAATTGTATCAGTTGATATTAAGAATTAATGAAAATACTTCTAAGGATGGAGATCATGTGTTGTGGTGAACTTATGAAGATGTCTTGCTTCTGAACTCAGGGTGCCACTCTCAAGAAAAAAGCATGATCACTGGCATTCCCTTGGTGTACTTCCAGATTTCATGATTTAATAACTCCGTCGATGTATAGACAAGTTTGTATTTAAAAATAATGAAGAGATGTCCATGAAAATGCTAAGAAAAGAAGAAGAGAAGCTAAAATCGATGGAAAACAAGATGGCTGATGCCAAGGATGACGCAACTCCTCGAGTACTGGGTTACTTGATGGTAACTGATTTAATGAAAGTGGTGATCATAAAGCAAATTTATGAATGGATGAGTGATGTTAAAAACTCAGTTGTGGGACTCAGACTGGCTTAGATAATGTGAAAACATGAACTATTGCTAAAGAGGAAGAAAATAAAGTGTTGAAAGAGAAGATACTAGCTGTGGGAAAAAGTGTCAGGGGAAAGAGATGAGAAAACTGATGATCTAGAGAATCAATCATGACTCAACAATCTGTGTTGAGATTGTGGGAATTTTTGAGAATGTGCCTGAACAATAACTGTTAAATTTGTTGGAAACATGGCTGTTATAAGAGTTGAAGATTTTTGACCTTCGAGGAAAGATGGTTTTTGAGAGGGTGCACTGTCTGGGAACAAAAACAGCAGTAAGATCAAGACCATGAGTAGTTGTTGCTAAGCTGTTAAATTTTGCACAAAACACAATTATTTTGCAAGCTTATTGCAAAAAAAAAAAGAAGAAAAGAAATACACTACCAGAGTCAAAAAGTAATGCTCTTTCAGAACTTCTCTAACTGGGTCTCCATTATGCAGAGTTTGTACCAATGTACTCAGATCTTGCAAAGCTGAATATCAAATTTGCTTTACAATATCCAGCTGAACTGAGAGTTTAGCACAAGCATACATTAAACATTTTTGAAACAGTAGTGGAAGCTAAGAAATTTATTGGACAAATTCAAAATGGAGATATGTGACTTTTCAGGTAATCATGCTGGAGCAAGACTTAATGAAGTCTGAACAATGGCTATAACAGCCATATCATGGAATTTAGAAGTAGCTGGTGGGAATTTCCATTGGGGCTGATATAATAAGCTGTGCTAAAGCTGCAGTGGGTTTTTGTGTATACTTGTGTGGGTTTTTGCGTGCATTTTATGCATGTTTGTAGTAGCATGGTCAGCATGGGAAAAAAAATCGCACATAAACCCACTTAAAAACCCGTGCCTGGTTTTGCATGAGTGCATCCAAATGGCATGCAAAGGAGGCAATTAACTATTCATGGGCCATGCAGGGAGCCACACCGGTTAGTGAGGGTTTTTGTACCTAGGTTTTTTAGCACCTGCGTCAGGGCCGGAACTATGGTTAAAACGCATGTCTGGGGGCCAGTTTAATATAAGAACATAAAATATGCCATACTGGGTCAGACCAAGGGTCCATCAAGCCCAGTATTCTGTTTCCATTGCTGGTATTAGTGTGGTTGTGTGTCCATGCAGCTCTGAAGTAATCATGGACTACTTTCATTTTTTCCAGATGCTATGGTAAATTTTGCGGGTCGGCTGAAGATATCTCTGCTGCATTTCCCATGCTTATTGGCATCTGCCAGTACAACTGCCTCATGATCAGATGCAGATTATGAAGGGGTTAGGCATTGCTCTATCTACCTTCAGTCCCACTCCTGGACCAATAACGTCTTCATTGTTTTATCACGGATCTCCACATTATTAAGGGTTTCAGCGCGAGTTTCTGCTCAGTTTATTACATAGGACCTTGACCGCATGTATTTGTGCATTTTTTGCGCATGTTTTACTTTTGAACAGATTTTCTTCACTCATCTTCTTTGCATTCTTGACTTTTATTACATCCTGCTGAGGTGCTTGCTTTTTCCACGTGCACTAAAAAAACTAGTACTGATTTCACAGTGGGTCTTATTACATCGGCCCTATTGTTTGCTGTGCGTACAGATGGCCCACCAGTGCACTGAAACTGTCTTTTATTCCTGGGCTCAATGTACGATAATTGTTCTGACAAAAACTTTATCTTAGCTAAGGATGGGATCAAGAAGTACTATATCAGTGGCAGACAATTATATTAGCACAGTAAGACTTGTGACTCCTCATCCTCTGGTAATATGGGCCATGGCAAGCAATATGACATTAAAAACAGATTTTGAAACAAGACAGATAATTGTCTTGTACTTAAGTGCTGATCTGCTGAGGGAAATGCCTTTACCTACTAATTGTGAAATGATTTTCACTCATTCTTTTTTGAAACTGAGCTTTTGTTTTATGTGACATAGTGAGGGCAAAGGCGATCGGCGCCATTTTGAGTACTGGCATCGGACGGCCGGCATGCAGGAGGTCGCTCCCGGAGCCCCGCTGGACTTTTGGCAAGCTGGCCAAAAGTCCCTTTGGGTCCAACGGGGGTCCCGGAGCAACCTCCTGCACGCCGGCCGTCCGATGCCAGTACTCAAAATGGTGCCGATATCCTTTGCCCATACTATGTCACAGGGGCTACCGGTGCCATTGGTCAGCCCCTGTCACATGGTAGGAGCACAAGGTGGTGCCGATGGCCATGTGACAGGGGCTGACCAATGGCACCGGTAGCCCCTGTGACAAAGGCTATCGGCGCCATGATGAAACCAGCATCGAGGGTGTGAGTGCAGGGGATGGTTCCCGGACCCCCCGCTGGACCACCAGGGAGTTTTGGTACGTCTTGGGGGGTTCAGGAGGGTGGGAGGCTTGTTTACATTTGTATTTAGGTGGCCGTATAATTTGGGGAAGATTCGTGTATTCGTGGGGAATCGCGATATGTTTCCCTTCTCCACGAATATTACGAATAGTGCAATATACGTTGCGGATCGCCAATACGGCGAAAACGAATGCACACCCCTAGACCATGACATTCTATTAATAAACTTAGAAGCTATATGTATCACTGGTATAGTTTTACAATGGTTTTCTTCTTTTCTTCATAGCCATTTACAGCAAATTAGAATTAGTTCTTTCAAATCCAACTGGTTTGAGATTCCATCTGGAGTCCCACAAGGATCATCCTTATTAGTATTATTATTCAATATATATCTGTTACCCCTTTGTCATTTTCTGTCTGGGCTCAGTCTGAATTTCAAAATTTACGCTGATGATATCCAGTTTTTCATTCCCTATAAGTCCTCCTGGAAAGACACCTTAGATCTCTTGACACTATTCATCACTTCTGTGAAAACTTGGCTATCATACATAGAAACATAGAAATATAGAAAGGATGGCAGAAGAAGACCAAACAGTTTAACCTGGGACAAGCTGGGTAGAGCAGGACACTTCCTGGAACTTTAATAGTCCTTTATCTATTAAATAATCCCTCAGCACTTATGTGCCAATGTTAAACAGATTATTAAAGGCAGCTATACAATAAGAGAAATGCAGGTATACTGAATCTTAAAGCAAACAATTAGCAAGGAACCAGACCAATAAA
Organism: Rhinatrema bivittatum; assembly: GCF_901001135.1. NCBI lineage: Eukaryota > Metazoa > Chordata > Amphibia > Gymnophiona > Rhinatrematidae > Rhinatrema > Rhinatrema bivittatum. The sequence continues at coordinate 113,164,045 of NC_042616.1, forward strand.
ATATACAATACCAGACCTAGAGAAAGGTGTAAACAGAGCAGTACTTCTACCCAGAGAGCCCAGATATAATGGAGCACAGAGCACTGTTAGAAGGAATAGTGAAAGAACACACAGCAGTTTTTTTTTTGGTTTTTTTTTTTTCCCCAGAGAGAGCACAGATTATGAATCAGAGCTCTAGAAAAAGAAGGGATAGTGAGACAGCAGTTTCTTTCTACACAGAGCACAGAGACTATGAATCAGAGCACTAGTAGAAGGAATAATGAAAACACGGTACTCTTTATGCATAGAAACTCTACTATATAACAATTTCAATTTTAACACAGGCTTATCTGCACTGGAACAGAAGATTCCTCTCTTGGGCTGTGCACTAAGCACACAACAAATTAAAACTGAATATGCAAAAAACTGACCTCCTATTTCTCTCTGCAATAAGTAATCATATTCATCTTTTACCAGTTTTATTAATTATTGATGGAATCAGCATTCCTATTGTAAAGAAATCACGTAATCTAGGTGTAATCCTTGACACCAATTTATCCATGTAATTTCACATGTCCGAAATAGTCAAAATTTCATTCTATAAATTGCACTTACTGAAAAGATTAAAACCCTTACTGCATATGTATGACGTCATAATGGTTTTACAAGCTTTAGTATTCACTAAATTAAATCACTGTAATGCCCTGCACCTGAGCTTACCTGCATACACAATACGCCCCATACAACTAGTTCAGAATTCATCTGCTCACATTCTAACAAATATCAGTCATCAGATTCATATATCCCCCACTTTAGCCTCATTACATTAGCTACCTACACACTTCTGAATTCAAGATAAAATACTGACAATATTTAAACTTATACTTGATGAAATCTCTATCTGGACCTGCATATCATTACATCTATACAAACCTACAAGACAGCTACGATCAATTGATAAAGATTTGCTAGATGTCCCTACTGTGAAAACAGCCAGGGTTGATATTACAAGAAAGAGAGCTTTTTCTATTGCTGGCCTCCTACTTTAGAATGCTCTGCCCAATAATCTACATGCTTGCACAGAGTTAAGTGCTTTTAAATGCAATCTAAAAACTTTCTTATTTAGGAAAGCCTTTGACATTGAAACACTACAGAATAAGTTCTAAAGTACCCCCATAAAAAGTTTTCCATCTGGGAACAGCACTCCCTGTATACTCCTTGTTTCTGAAGACAGTAATAACGTATTGATCTTTTAGAAGGTTGTCTTAACATGTATTGTATGTTTCTTATTTTGTATTTTACTTTTTATAATTTTAAGGTAATATGCGTGTTACGCTCGTCGGTTGCAGACAGCTGTGACTCCTCATGTTCACCTCTTTTTTCCCCGCACCATCAATCCTAGGATGAATGTCGGCCTCTGCCAGCCACTGCTGACCTCCCCGGTGTTCCCAGGACGGTGTGGGCGCTGCTGACCGCCATCTTACTTCTGGAATCACCTAAGACGCACGCACGCAAGGGCCTCATTTGTACACATCATGGCGGGAACCTCGGGGGCGTTGCCTTCCTATTTTTTATTTATTTAGAGCTTTTCTATACTGACGTTCATATAACATATCACATCAGTTTACATAGAATTCAGGTTACTTAGGGGCGGATTTTCAGAGCCCTGCTCGCCTAAATCCGCCCAAAACCGGGCGGATTTAGGCGAGCAGTTACAATAAAACTAGGGGGTGGAAGGAACAAGAGAGAGGTAGAGATAAGAGGGGTACCAGAAAGGGGTAGAGGGTGAAAGGGTCAGGTGGTTTCTTAGTACATCAGTTTCATAATACAGAAATATACATATAGTTTATAGTACATAGGTTTCATCATACATAGGAATTTATACCGTGATTGTATAACAAACAGGGTTATGTACAAAGTTGAAACACTAGGCTAATATACCAAGGGTTATATACAAAAAAAAATAAGAGGTTGTGTAGCAGATGGTGCTAACAAACAGCGTCATCTACAGTTCAGCGGGGAGGAGGAGAAGAAAAAAAGGGGGGGGGGGCAGGGAGAAGGGGATTAAATGCGAGAAATGTGGGGTGTACGAGGGGACGTTAAACCGCTGCTGTACTTAAGCTGACCAGCCCTCAGCTACTACAAGTTAGCAAGGAGTTCTCTCGTTGCTGAATCTGCTCCATTCTTGGATCTCCAGTTCCAGTATCCTGTCCTGGTGTTCGGATGCTCTGGGTACTGCTCCACAGGGGCTCTTCTGCATACCTGGCTATCCACTCCTCGGAGGGCCTTCCTGCCTTGGACTCTCTCTTGGAACTTCCTCTTGGGAGTACCTACTTCAAGTCTTCTATACCAGCATTACTGAAGTTCCCTACGGTTTACCCTGTGCCTCAGGCCACTACCGTTCTTTTTCAGTAGATTTCATTCCAGCATATCCTGAGCAGCAGTGTGTTGCCACATCGCTACAAGACCCACTTCGGATTCCTGCACCTCATATTATTCTACATCTGTGTCTTCAGTACAGTCATCCTCGGCGTACCCCGTGCTGCTGGCCACTACCGGATCTGCACTTCTGAGATAATCTCCACATGTCTGAAGGAATCTCCTGGTGTATCCCATGCTGTGGGCCACTACCGGATCTTCTCATCAGCGATTCACCCTGGGTATACCCTAAGAACATAAGAACATGCCATACTGGGTCAGACCAAGGATCCATCAAGCCCAGCATCCTGTTTCCAACAGTGGCCAATCCAGGTCATAAGAACCTGGCAAGTACCCAAAAACTAAGTCTATTCCATGTAACCATTGCTAATGGGAGTGGCTATTCTCTAAGTGAACTTAATAGTAGGTAATGGACTTCTCCTCCAAGAACTTATCCAATCCTTTTTTAAACACAGCTATACTAACTGCACTAACCACATCCTCTGGCAACAAAGTCCAGAGTTTAATTGTGCATTGAGTAAAAAAGAACTTTCTCCGATTAGTTTTAAATGTGCCACATGCTAACTTAATGGAGTGCCCCCTAGTCTTTCTATTATCCAAAAGAGTAAATAACCGATTCACATCTACCCGTTCTAGACCTCTCATGATTTTAAACACCTCTATCACATCCCCCCTCAGCCGTCTCTTCTCCAAGCTGAAAAGTCCTAACCTCTTTAGTCTTTCCTAATAGGGGAGCTGTTCCATTCCCTTTATCATTTTGGTAGTCCTTCTCTGTACCTTCTCCATCGCAATTATATCTTTTTTGAGATATAATTGCTCAAGAACTGTGATTATTTACATTTCCCGCTCCATGGGTTATACTTTGCTTCTCTTCTTAATAAAGTCTCTATTACAGTTGTATCCTTCGTCGCTGAGACCACACCCATCGACGATGATGTTCACAGGGCTCCTCCCTGTGGGTGGAGACATCTCTCATTTCAACCCAGGCTTCACATTCTTACAAAACCATAACAATTTGTTTAATTTTGTTTGCAAATTGTGTATGTAACGATGTAAACTGCTATGATCAAACCATTTGGAGGGTGCGGCAAACCAAACATTTTTAAATAAATAAATACATTTGAATATTTCCATGAATATAAAATGGATATCATTGATAAAAGATTAAAGTAATTTAGTTTACAAAGAGTACCTTTAGGAGAATGAAGAGATTTCTCCACTAAGGATCAATTCTACTTCAAGACTTCAGGAGGATCACAATGCAACACACTACTGTCCAGCATTCCTGGTACACTTGTAATCAGACAAATTAACCTCTAACATGACCACCCAGTACTACATGTGATTTCCCCTTACAATGAAACCTTATCTCACATACTACCATCCTATGCTCCTTGTGACATATCCCCACAATCCGCTCTCCCCATTGTGTGGGGTTATGGTTCTTTTTCTCACACTGATGGACTATGTTCTAAGACATTTTGTTGCAGATTTTGTTGCACTGATGACTAGTAGTTCTTTCTGCAAACTATCAGGGTCATTCATATATATATAATTCATATATATATATATATATATTCATATATATATAAATTCTTTAAATAAATAAATAAATAAATTCATTAAAATGTGACGGGCCGTTATTGTGTGCATTAGGGCATCCAAGTTAAGATTTAATGAGTGAAAGGGGACGGTTAAGGTGGGGTTTGGGTGGGGTTAATAAAATGTTGATGCTGGTACCACTGCCATCAATAATGTTTTATACATTATCGCTGGCAATTGTGCCAGAAATAACACTTTTTGCAGTGGTTCTATTGGGGCAACAGTGGGCAGCGCAGGCCTCAACCGCAGTGGGTGAAAATGCACCACCACAATGCGACCGCCGGCTCAGTATTGCCCACTCACCCCTTTTTTTTTTGTGACTCATCTTTCCGCAACAATTATAGTGGAATCCTGGGTATAACAACAATAGTAATAATAAAGAATATTAAAATGCATATTCGCTTGAGGCTTGATTTGGTCATCCCATAATGTAGTTCTAATTCAGATTTGTTAAAATGCTACACTAATAGTTTTAGATAACAAGCTGAAGTATTTTAGGGTCCTTAAGATAGAATTTAAAACTTCTTATGATTTAATTATTCATCTGAAAGCTAAAGAAAGCCTTTTGATCAAAACCAGTGTTAATATTCAAATCATCCTGCAATAACACAAATGTCTAGGAGCACATGTTGAGCTTGTCCTCATTTTACAACATTGCATGCATGAAGGTGTAGTCCTGTACAGATGTGCATTCCATTTTCTTTCAGTTCCTTACTTTATGTACCTATATTATTTCTCTGTATAAAATTGTATTTACCTACATAAAATAAATTTTATGCATGTATGCATACACATTATATTAAATAGAAGACCTGTCATATATAAGATGTGAATTGAGAGTGCCTTCATACGATGCGAACTGAATGAGTTCAGCTATCGTGTATGTGAGCCGTGTGGTGGCTTCTAAATCATTAGGCACCTCAATTTGGTGTTAATTGTTATGTTGATGTCCACGGGTTTGCGTACTCTTCAAATTAATTTCATAACTGTAGATATGATAAACGCATTGGCCTTAGCCACCACTTATCATGTGCTTGCGTGTGTAATCAATCTTGTGCTGCCGACACCGGGGGTGTTTCGGAGCGGGGCTCCTTCTTCACGGGCTATGCATTATCAAGAGAGACCGCAAGAACGCTGTGGAAAATTGCTGTAGTGGCTGTGTAAACTTCTTTGGACTTCGGCGTTAGAAGTGCTGGTTGCTGAGCTCCGTGTATATCCGACGGCTGCCACGACCTGCTCCTTTTACTAGCGCCTGCATACACATTATGACAGGTCTTCCCAAACATTTAGCCAGTGACCCCATTTTAGCATTTGAAATTTCACATGACCCCAGAGGATGACCAAAACAAATCAGCAGAGGTGCGGACCCCCTCTAACAATCAATCCACTGACACCCTCCATCTGATCACCTGTCTCAACACTATGCAATACAACATAAAAAAATATTTTACAAGAATGCTTTTTGAAAGAGATGAGCTTTCAAACATTCACGAAACATTTTAGTATCTGATACAGAACGTAATGTAAATGGTAACTGATTCCAGAGAGAAGGAGCGCTAATTGAAAAGACACGATTACAAGTGGTGGTTAATCTAATACATTTAAAGGAAGGTACAATCAGTTGTAGTAAGCTAGAAGAATGTAACACATAAGTTGGTTGGTATACAGATTTCAACCCAAACAAAAAAGAGCCAATACGATCCCCGCACAATATATCATATACAAAAAAGGAAATCCACGAATCCAAAAGATATATCACTTTCCTTTTATGTATATGGTATACAGATTTGACAGATAATCTGGACTCTGATTCCTAAGAGCTTTATATACTAAAACTACTACTAGTACCTTAAATTTTATATGTTATATTACAGGCAGCCAATGTACTTTGATAAGCAAAGGAGTGACATGTAGCTTTCCATGTGTAATTAAATGGGTTGCAGTGTTTTGCAGTACTTATATTGCCCTAATCCTATACAGAGGACCCTTGACTTATGAACTCAATTCGTTCCAGAGGTTTGGTTGTAACTCAAGTTGGTTGTAAGTCAAGACTATTTTTTCCATAAGAAATAATGGAAATACCCATAATGCGTTCCGAACCTCCCAAAGCACCCCTTACCTAACATTTTCATAATAAAAAAGGGTTGTATAATGTGCGTAATTACCAGAAACACCTATAATTTTCCTAGTGTACTTACCAAAAAGTTATAAAATGTGCCTAGCCTACCAGAAACAACAATTTCATACTGTACTCACCATTCAAGTTGACATCTTTGGCTTGCAGGAAGGGAGGAGGAGGAGGAGGATTACCCCCTCCTCACCCCCTCAGAGCACATCTCTGGCCCCCAAACACTTATTTCCCCCTCCCAGCATACTCATTCCTCCCCTCCTGATACCTTGCTGTAGCCAGCTGAGTGCTACACTCCCTTTCTGCTGCTGCACAGAAGCTTCCTTGGTCACCAGTGATGCTGTTGCTTGCTGCAATGCCGTGCTGGGTCTGCCTATGTGCTCCTGTGAACATTTGCAGCTCTTGGTGCGCCTGAGATGGACAGGCCTCATCAGCGGCAGCCAATCACTGCAACAGCAGAGCAGAAGTCCCACCCACCAAGCCCAAAAAACCACGATTGATAGGAAAAAACACCCAATTAGAAGCAACCACACGAACGAGCGGGTACACATGGCCTTGGCCAGCATTCAGGTTGTAACTCAAGATTTTGGTTGTAACCCAAGTTGTTTGCATGTCAAGCCAGTTGTAACTCGAGAGTCCACTGTATTTAGGAAGGCCTAGCAGTAGAACATTGCTATAGTCAATAATAGACAAAATGAAGGCTTGAGCAATTGTTCTGAGATTACTAGCTGGTAACAGATATCGCAGATCTTTTAATAATCATAATTTGTAAAACCCAGAGCATAATAAGTTTTTAATATGTACAGTGCATTTCATTGAAAAATCAAACTGGAAACCCAAATTGCAAACAGAGTTGACAAACGGTATTTGGACACCTTCAATTAGAAGACTTTTACAATTTTCTGGGACTGGAGAGCATGATATCCATATAGTTTCTGTTTTTTGGATATTAAGTACTAGTTGATGTATAGTCATCCAGACTTTAATATGAAGTGTACATGAATCAATTTGAGCCAAGGTTGCATTCACATCAGAATAAACTGGGAAAAAATAACTGAATGTTGTTAGTGTAAATCTTTAAAAATGAAACATATTGTTCCAAAATTGAGATGAGAGGACGTAAATAGATTTTGAACAGTTTGCCTTTGCAATCATAATCATATTATATTTATTTAATAGTAGTATTAAGAAGAAACATTTGAACGCTACAAGTGAAGTAAATGCTTTTAAGCTTTTAAGGTCATAATAAATACTGATGCCACTAGGTGTCAGTGTTATCTTCAGAACAGCGGCAATACTTCAATCAATATCAGGACAGTTTACCCTAGAACTATTGCAATCCATTTTTAGGCATTTAAAGCAAAACTTTCCTATACTATTAACTGGGGGGAAAGTAACCTAATAACCTTAAATCCTTTCTTTAAATCAAACTGCAATTTGCAGAACCTTATTGCAAGATTCAGATCAGCCGTCCTTTTTAGATACCCCTGAAACCTAATTGTATGCTGCATGTTGCTTCTGAACACCAAAGTATGAAATTAAGTGAAGGGCTTCTTCATCACTTTCTCATGTGCTGGCTCACTGGCGGTTCTTTTTTTTTTTTTTTTTTTTTCCCATGGGAAAATGGCTGCAGATCAAGTATCTGCCATAGCTCTCTGATAAAGCTTCATTCTAATGTTGTGCCTTGGGTAAAAAAAGATTCTTTGCAGAGACGCAAAGTTGAAACATGATTTTAGATAAACGTCTTTCAAATAACATTTTGAAGAAGTGATTTTCAGAGATACATGGTGGTTGCACATGTAAAATTAGCACATACGCAGGTGAGTAGCATGGGCATGTGTAAATGCTATTCTATAAATCCCAAGAGTACGCACGTACATGCAGTGTAGTGCAAAAATCCTTAAAGGGGAACAAACGGGTGGTCTAGGGGCATTCCAGAGCAGGGTTCTTAAGTAGGCACACAAGTTGCTAGTTTGTAAGCTGTGATTATGCGTACAATACCATGTTTGTTTGAACACATTTACACCTGCTCATTGACTCTGCAGTGGAAAGCTGATTTGTCTTTTGTTTCTAGTTTTTGTGTGGGAGGTCTGGGTCAACTGGTGGGCATCCAGCATGAAGTGCTTAGAGGTTCTATGTGAACTCGTGATTTCATTTATTGTGTGCAAGCAAGTATTTTCAGACACGAAACACGCTCATACTTTATAAAATACTGCTCCCACAGTATTGTGGGTTATTATACGGTACAATTATTGCACATTTAAAATATACATGCATTTTTAAAAAAATGATTAGAAAACGTACATGCATATTTTCAGGGCGGAAATGCAAGGTATTTTATAAACTCCCGCCATACAGTTTATAAAATGCTAGCATTGATCTCTACACACCCACTTATTTGTTGCAATGTGTGTAGTATGGACAGTTTTGAAAGCTGGGCTCTAAATATATATATTTTTTTACAGATAATGATGGTAAGAAGCATAGTGCAAGCCCAATTAAGGAAGTCTTGAGGAATGGAACTGAGCTAAATGAAAAAGCACATAATTAAATGCCAAGAGCAGAGCATCAGTCATTACCTCTTTACTAGTGGGATTGCACAGCCTTATGCTGCTGTTCAAAATTCTGAAAAGAAATCTGACTCTCAAAAATGAAAATACAGAGTGCATAGGGAGGGAACTGTCCGAGCTGGTGACATCGAGGATTAATCAAGATAAAATAACAGTGCATTAATAAATAAAAGGCAATGAATATTATTTTAGTCGTTAGGTAGGTGTTATGAATGTTAATCATAATAATGATAAAAAAACAATTTCCTGCCCACTTGTATTGGGAAAGGCATTTCCTTTGCTCATGTCAGTGTGTGGTTTCTCAGACAGCCTTCTTTCCAATAATTTCTTTAAGATAGCACACTTCGCAGTCGGGTTCATCTTTTGTTTTCTGGTGTTGTGGCAGCTGTGATCATTCATTATTATTGTCCTGAGATTGGGAAGTCCGGGTAAGAGAGGGGTTGGTGAGCAGTCCTGGTATTGATTGCAATCTCTCAGCAGTGAACGCACAGACACAGCCGCAGAAGCAATCGGAGCCAGCAGGATTCCTGTTATTACCAGAAAGCCCCAGGAATCTTTTGCAGAAAGGAATTAGCAGCGGGCACATGGCCAGTCAGCTTTACTAGCTGCACATTTAGGAAATTACTGGAGGCTTATGGATAGTTATTTGTGTTCTTGGAACACTGAAATACAGAGCCAAAAATTCATTTACGATGTAATTCCAAGTGCCTGGCTGTTGCTAGCCATGTCATAACTTTTTGAGAATACTGAGAAGGGCTACTTTCTGTTTCTGGCACTAACCTAAAGAGACAGAGCTGCATTTCTGCTGGTGAACATCCCTGTTGCTATGGCAACAGTGATATCACATGTTACGCTGTCCTTGGTGTTACCAAAAGCAGCAAGGTCTCAGCAAGATCCCAATATATACTGGAGACCTAAAAAAAAGGCTTTTTTGAAAACATGAGCTGATTGCCAGTATTCTATGTGCCCCAAATGCTTCATTTTTGTATCCTCTGATTAATTCACTACACTCTTCCTTGTTTTCAAAAAGCTAAACAGAAGGTGGTTTTCAAAGCCATTTCCATAGGTAACACAGAATTTTTTTTTTTTTTTTTTTTTTGGAAATTCTCTGCCTTTAAGGAAGGTAAAAGCATTGTGGAGGGCCTCTCTGCATGTACCTTTAACCGCAGCATGAGGAACCATTCCCGGGGGTGGAGCTGGCGAGGGAATTGCCATTCTACTTCCACATTTTCAAAAGCATGCATGTATTTTTTCTCAGAAAAACTACCTGCACAAATTAGCAAGTGTACATGTGTGTGGATTGTTTTTTTTTTCTGGGGTAACTTTCAAAAGGAAAGTCTGTGCTTACTTTCCCTTTGAAGATCAGTGCAAAGTCGGCAGGTAAATATGACCACAGAATTGGCATCGGTGTGAGCAGTTATAAAATGACCCCCATAAAGAATTAAGGCAATCTAAAGGACTTCCACCCTGTGCTTTACTTGTGCTGAGAGGCAGCGGGTGCCCTAATTTGTTCAGAGTCAATCCTCCACCTCAGGGTTGCGCAGATCAGAGAAGGAGATGGAGTCAGCCCAAGAGGAAGAATTCTCGGCTCCAGAAAGCAAGCGCTGGCCAGCTCATTCACAAACTGAGAATCTGAGCAGGTTTCCTTATAGTAAATGGAGGTGTTTGGTACACTGCTGCTGCTGCTGCTACTGCTGCTGGCAATACTTTTCTTTTCTGGTACCGCGGCCTTACTGGATCGACCTGTATGTTTCTAGGTTACTCTCAGTCCCCAGCCCTTACCGTCGGAATGGAAATCGGAACAGCTCATGTTTGCTGTGTTTCATGAATATGACCGCCAGTCACTCACTTTCCCCTCACAGAGCGTTAGGATTCCCATGATGTTTGCTAAAGATCTGGTTTCATAGTTTTATAATAGATAATGGCAAAAAAAAAAAAGACCAAGTGACCCATCCAGTCTGCAGGGTTATTCTAACAACCTTGCTACAGATGGTGAGACCGCACCTTGAATACTGTGTACAATTCTGGTTGCCACATCTCAAAAAAGATATAATTGCGATGGAGAAGGTACAGAGAAGGACTACCAAAATGATAAATGGGATGGAACTGAAGGGGTCTGAACGCTTCAACCTGACAAAGGACTTCATGTACCAGAATTCCCTGCTTCATGACGGGTTTACTTACAGTCTGCAATACAGCTGTAATTAGGACATTGAGAAACTCTCTGTCAGCACATTGCACATTTTCATTTTTTTGGCTTCGCTGTTCTTATTCTCTGATAAGCTTTCACTGCTGTAACCTAGATTAGAACAATGGATGTATTATGTGATGGGCTGTATTACTGCAGACTCGCGAATTCCTTTCCAGAACTGCAAGTCCCAGCAGCCTCTCCTGCAGAACATGGGAGAAGTTTCACGAAAGTTCCAGGGTGTCTAGGGAGGGGGTCAGTAGCCCCTTCAGCCGGAATATGCTTGCTCAGCAATGCTTAGAACGCATGTGTAAAAGATAAGAACTGTACAGTGCATAAGAGTCTGCTCCTGGAGGGGAGGGGCATGCAGTTGTACTGAGCCTTTGTCTTAGCTGCATCTTGCTGGCAATAAAAGTCTATCTTTACGGATCAGTTGTCTGGACCTCCTTACTGACTAAAAAGAGACGGTTACAGAACAGCTCCCCTATGAGGAAAGACTAAAGAGGTTAGGACTTTTCAGCTTGGAGAAGAGACGGCTGAGGGGAGGGATATGATAGAGGTGTTTAAAATCATGAGAGGTCTAGAACGGGTAGATGTGAATTGGTTATTTACTCTTTCGGATAACAGAAAGACTAGGGGGCACTCCATGAAGTTAGCATGGGGCACATTTAAAACTAATCGGAGAAAGTTCTTTTTTACTCAATGCACAATTAAACTCTGTAATTTGTTGCCAGAGGATGTGGTTAGTGCAGTTAGTATAGCTGGGTTTAAAAAAGGATTGGATAAGTTCTTGGAGGAGAAGTCCATTACCTGCTACTAATTAAGTTGACTTAGAAAATAGCTCTTACTAGCAACGGTAACATGGAATAGACTTAGTTTTTGGGTACTTGCCAGGTTCTTATGGCCTGGATTGGCCACTGTTGGAAGCAGGATGCTGGGCTTGATGGACCCTTGGTCTGACCCAGTATGGCATGTTCTTATGTTCTTATCCCAGACACCATCAACAGAATGTGACCACATGCAAAATTTCTTTTTATCCAGAACAATCTTTTTGTCTTTTTTAAATGTACTCCGCGATCTTGAATAGAAGACCAGGTAAGGTCCCCATATAGTTCCCTCTAGCACCTGCATCTCCTATGACAAATTACGAAGCTCTGTAATAATCTAAATATAGTCTGGAGATTGCCTGAACATCCAGCCTGAGCCTCCTATATCGGGTCCCTGCGCGCTCATCTGCTACACAAATCTGGCTATGCGTGCACCGGAATTTCTGCTAAGATTTCTAGTTATTGCAGAAGTGCAGCCTGCCAGACAGACCTAGCTGCTAGTGAGCCTCTGAGGTCCCTTGTGTAACCTGCTACACAGACTTATCTATGTGAGCACCTACATTTTTCTGCTAGGACTTATTGTGAATATGTGTTTGGAACAACTTGTTTTTGGAGACTCAATCAGTTTTTGATTATTTGAAATTCAGGAAAATATTGAAGACCTTTTTTTTTTTTTTTTTTTACAAAAGCCTTTTCATGGGTCTGTTTCACCAGTATTTATACTTCTTTGCTTTCTGGATTTCTTTGGAGGGGGATGGGGGTTCGAGGTGCGGGTATTAGCTCTTTTGTATAATTTATTGTATTTCCTGTTTTATGTTGTGTCTTGTTCATCCTTCAGTATTTGTCTCTTTGCCTTTTGGAATTCTTAATTGCTGATTATTTTCTTATGTTACATTGTCCTTAGACAATGCTGGTTTAATGAAGCAAGTTAGAATTGCTTCTTCAGTTTCTTCCTGGCATGAAATTACGATGATTTTCCTCAAGGTTTGGCATTATCAATTGTCTTGTTCAATATTTATTAGACTCCTTTGTGCAAACTACATTCTGGTCTGGGGGCAAATTGCAAACCTTTTATTGACAAAATTCATTTTTTTATACCAACACTGTCATCTTGGTCTGCAGCTTGCTGGCATGCGCACATAGATGCACCGATTATATAACATATGTGCGCTTATGCGCTCATTATAAAATCAGCTACCCACATGTGCATGCATGTACAATTTTATATTGACATGTACATGTGAGCGTGAATGCCATCTCGAGTGCGTATGTGGGGGGAATTTTAGTAGGTACGTGTGGCAATGCATTAGGCCTTTTTCCCAGTTTCCTCCTGGTTCACCCCAGTAAAAGAGAGGACTTCCTAAGCCCTCTAACTTGCATCTCTTTTACCCTTTTTGCCTCGAATCTGATAACCCCTCTGATTAGCTTCATTTTTGTCCTAACATGACTTATCTGCCATCCATAAGAGTAGCAAAGTTGTACTTGTACATGTAACTGACTTCATAGTGCAATCCTGGGCCACCCATGCCCCGTCTCGACCACGCCCACATCCCGCCCCTTTTTTACAAAACTTTTTTATGCATGTACCAGGAGATATGCATGTGGCCGCGGCCCTTTTAAAATCCGCATGTCTGGTGGGTGACCGTGTCATGTGCAGATCTCCTGGTTTTGCCGTGCACAAGCCTGTGAAAATTGACAAGTTTGAGTTTATATCCATTTGTTTAACAATATCAGGTGACGCTGGCCATTCTAATGGGAGCCTTGTTGCAAATGAAACTGCTCATTTATATGCCACCGAAAGCTCAGGTCCATCTGCCACAGGATCCAGGTAGCAACCTAAGACCTAGATTCATCAAATCACTATAAATATAGTGAAAATATTGCCCATGAAAAAAGGGTGTAGTTAGGGAAATTTAAATCCTGTTTAATCACATAAGTAAATAATGCACACGGAGTTGAGTCAGTGCACACAGTGTTGTGTCAATGCATGGTGTGATGCTTCAGCGCGTCGTGCGTTGCGTGCCATGACCAGTGTAAATTAGTGTGTGGTGCATTATTTTTTCGTTTATATTTACGGGCTTCCTGCAACTGCTTCTTTGAGGGTGTATCAGATGTTTGGAGAGAGGATGTAGATATGTGTTGTTGGTGGCTAGTTGGAGGATTACTGAGTGAGTTGTCCTGTTTTCTGTTAACATCTGTTTCCCTTTGGCTTGATTTTTTTGTCTTCTTTGTTGGAGTGAAAGTTTTTGTTTGTTAGTCCAGTTTGTCTGTTTGTCTTTTGGTGTTGAGAAATGGTGGTGGTGGAGGAGTGTGCAGGAGTGAGGAGAAGTGGAAGAGTGTGTGTGTGTGTGTGTGTGTGTGTGTGTGGAGGAGTGAGGAGGAGTGAGGAGTGTGTGTGGAGGAGTGAGGAGAGTTGGTGGATGAGCGGTGTTTGTGGTGAGGAGGATGGGGCAAGAGAGGTATGGGGAGAGGAGAGAAGAGGCATGAGAAGAGAAAGTGGAGCAGGGAGGAGAAAAGGTGGGAGGACGAGGGTAGGAGTGCCAGGGGAAGGAGGAGTAGGGACAGGGACAGGAGAAGAGAGAGACAGGAGGGAAGGGATAGGAGGAGGCGGGAGGGGAAAGGGGATAGGCAGGCGAGGACGGAGGGAGGAGGACAGCAGGCTAGGGATATTTATTTATTTTTATTTATTTACGGATTTTTTTATATACCGGGGCACGTGAATAGAGAGAGAGGACAGAGGGGAAGGGAGTTGGCAGGCCAGGGGCAGGAAGGGAGAGAGGGGAGTGGGAGGGAGAGTGAGGAAAGGGAGGACACCTCTTTGGAAGCAGAAGTGGCACCCCCTTCTTGCAGTCAGGCAACAGGACGCCATCGTCTCAGGGCTATCAAGTTCAGTATCCAGGAGAATGAGATGGTCATTGCAGGGGTCCTGCAGATTTATGCCATGCTCTTTGGCAACCATGCAGCCAAGACCTTGAAGGCAGCCAAGGGCCAGATCTAGTGCAACATAGCCCAGGGCATCACAAAATGCAGCGGAGTACAACGAAGCTGGTAGCAGGTGGCCCACAGGTACCGGGACATCAAGGCACAGATGAAAGCAAAGGTGGTGGCCAGAAATAAATATATATGGTGGACCAGAGGAGGAGCCCCTTGTCCCATTGGCCTGACCCCCATGGAGGAGCAACTCATGCAAAAGCTGGGACTGGATGTCTTCGAGTGCAAGGCTGAGCAGCTAGACACCACTCGAGCTGCAGCCGGTAAGTTCACCTCATCTGTAAATGGGCAGGCAGCAACGGGTGAACACCTCATTTGGCATAAAATGCTCACAATGCTTTACATGCAAAGTGCGCCTCTGATGCCAAATGAAAAATGGATACTTGCTGCCATTGGTACTTATGTCTTATGTTTTGTTTCCATGGCTCTCTCCCTCGAAGCTGCCGGTCCCAGCCAGGAAGCCCCAGAGACCAGCAGCACCCCATCACCTTTGCACAGGCTCTTCCTCATGGATGCCCAGACCCAGGTCAGAGAGGAGGAGGAGGAGGATGAGCAGCTACAGGCATAGGCTCAGGAGCCATTGGCGATGCTGCAACCCTTGGGTTAACCCAGCCCACGCAATGTGCCCCTAAAACTGTCTGGCTTCATGAACAGAGCCCTGAGTGGGAGCCTACAGCTTCTGCACAACCTCAAGCCAGCACACCACAGCACAAGCCCGAAGCACCACTCCCTCAATAGGAGCAGCCCATAAGCCCCATCATGCCATTTTTGGAGGCCTAAATTCCAGCACTACAGATTATCATCGTAGCACTACCACCAGCACTCTCACCAGCACCAACAACTTCCCCACCACCAACAGAGGAATCCAGCACGAGCAGCTGGAGCAGCTGGACCAGCTGGAAAGGAGGCATGAGGGACACCTCTTACACAAATGGGCAGAGCTAGTGTGCCTCAGGAGGACTGTCAACAGGCAGAACCAGATCCTGTGAGATCAAACAGCTGCAAACACACAGAACATGATCACGTTGGCTGCTACAGTCAACAGCATGACAAATGTGCTGATACAGATCCTGTAAATGATGTTCGAGTAGCCATCGAGTCTTCCCCAGCATCTCTTAAGTTCACACCCTGCAGCAGTTCCTAAGATGGCAGATGCCCAAGGGGTAGGCTCCCAAAATCCATGCCCCCCCCCAAGTGGCAAGCCAAGACATGGCAATGGGCCATAAAGGACTAAAGGTTGTGCCATTGAATAGCAAATAAAAAGAATTGCACCAACAATCCTGGGTGGGCTCCTCTACAGAGTTGGTGTGCCATCTAGACCTGCTGGGCCCATCCTCACTGTAGAGTTGCTATGCTGTCTAGACAAAAGAAGCCTGCTGGGCCCATCCTTACTAGAGAGTTGATGTTTTAGCATGCAGAAGGGATGGTCTACTGTCAACCATTGTGGCCCAGCAGCCTAACTCTAAAACCCTCCTCAATTCTCTGCCCATATTCCTTCCTCCTTGAAGTGGCCTCCAGTCACAGTCCAGCTGCTGCCTTTTCTCATCATGTCTCATCTCCTGCTCTGGATGCTGGTGTCTCATCTCATCTCAGCTCATGCTGTTGCTGCTGCTGCCTCCATGCTGCTGGGTCTTCTCCTGGGCCTCCTGTCTTTATGCTGCTGGGTCTCCTCCTGGGTATCCTGCCTCCATGCTGCACGTTTTGGTCCTGGTCCTGCTGCCTTCTTGCTGAACTTTGCTGTCTGGACCCTTAGGCTGTCCCCTTGAGTGTAGTCTTTCAACATGGCCTGGCTGGGGTCTTCACTTGAACTCTGCTGCCTGGGCCCTTAGGCTGACCACTTGAGTGCACTCTTTCAATATGGACTGTCCAGGGCCTTTTCATAGCTATCAAAGATCAAGGCTGCTATCAGCTCCAACATTAGAGCTGTTCTGTAGCTATTGGAGGTGCCATTTCTGCTTTATATGGTCTTTTTTGTTATCATGATTGTGCCAAAAGGATAAGATTTATTTAGATTTTATATTCCACTTTTTGGCCCTTCAAAGTGTATATCAAAGCAGATTGCATTCAGTACTATAGGTATTTCCCTATCCCCACAAGGTTTATAATCTAATTTTGTACCTGAGGCAATGGAGGTTAAAGTGACTTGCGCAAGGCCACAATGAGCAACAGCAGGCTGTGAACCCTGGTTTCCCTGGGTCACAGCTCACTACTCTAACCACTAGCTTAGACCGTCTCCACTTAGATGCTAAGCCTGTATATGTAATGATGCCAATTCAAACAATGAGGTCTACACAGAATGTGCTGTGCATATAATTTACAATGTTTTTTGCTATTTGCTACCTTGTCCTTGCAGATTGTGATTACCTAAGACTTTGAGTTGCTTTCAAACTGTGGCCTACATATCTTCTGTATGGTCACTGGTTTGAAAAAAAAACACTTCCTGGTTGGCTCCTTTCATTGTGTGTTTTTTGTGTAAAGAGTTCACTAGCTTTAAGGTGTGGCCTCCACATGACCTTGCATGCTAGAATGCCCTTGCATAATCCAAGTAGCCACTTATCTAGCAGGCAAGACCATATGGACTAGGCTATACAACTGAATGTTCAGTGTATGCTTCTGAGGAAGGTAGCAAGAGGTCAATAAGTAGTTTATTACTGGGGACCTTCAATATTGCTTCTTGTAGCCTTCTTCACAATGCATACTCTTAGCTAACTCCTGCTTACATTCTCCTATATGTGAGATGGACAGTAGCTAGCTGCCCAACACAGTATATTGTGTTCATGTAGAGCTTGTGTGGTGTTAAGGGGAAGATGGAGTCATCATCACACAAGACTTGATCTTCGGCCCCATCACTTCTGTCAAGACTCAAAGGCTATCTGTACCCAACCATTTGTACCTTTCACAGTAAACCAAATATGATGTGTACTTGCTGATAGTTGGGACAGAGTGTCAGCAGCTGTGTGACAACTATGGAGGAGGGGTGATGGAATATTGTCGTGTCGAGAATGTCCACCGGCCAACAGCATAGACCTAGAGGGCTGCTGCTGCATGGGACCAGGCACACTTCTACAGACTGGCTGGCACCCCTGTACTGGTATGGCTTGGTATGGGGATCTGTATAATACGTGTAAGGTAAGGATGATCTTATAGGTAGCATCTAGATCCCGAAGGCAGCCCACTACAGGGATGACAGTCAGTCTGAGGAAGTCTGCCTGGGCCCAAATAACAGCAGCAGTATTCTAGGACCTCTGCTCTTCACCTGTGCATATTTTTGACAAGAAACTACTTCCTCACTTCTCTTCCCTAGTTCTCAGGCAGCAGCTGACACTCTCTTCCAACAGTCACCAAGTACACAGCGGTGTTGAAGAGAAAGGTAGGATAGTGTACAAGTGAAGTACTGAAAGTGCTAAGCAAAACTTGTCTCCTAGATTCTACAGCAGATATGGCCGCACCACTTCTATGTACGCACAGGAAAGCTATAGACCTACATATGGCAGAAAGAAGATAGCCCTACCCTGTCAGCATATATGGAGGACAGATTATCCAATAATGTGGCTTGAGCTAGCATCTTCTCTGTCTACTGTGCATGATATGATCTCAGAGATGAGGCTAAGGCAGTGATGGCTAACCTATGACACACGTGTAAGAGGTGACACGCCGAGACGTTTTTGCTGACACGCGCAGCATTTCGTTGTTAGCTTCATGGACCCTTGGGCCGATCGGAACCAGGAGATGGAATACCTTAGAGAGGTAGGGGCACCGGTTCCAAACGGGAGGCGGCGAAAGCAGGCTCGCGGGCTACCGGGAGAAAGACACGAAGGGCCCTATGCGACCAAGGACCAGGAGATGAAGCTGACCCGGTGGGAGAGGTGCTTCGCCCTGGAAGCCGGTACTCCCCCGAGAGGAGCTCGTAGGAGTCCGGCCGCTGGGACTTAGGCGGTTCACCCTGGAAGCCGGTGTCCCCCCGGGAGGAGCCCGTAGGAACCCGGCCGCTGGGACTTAGGAGATCCCTATCGATGGAGAAGTAGCTCACCAAGCCCGGGTCAGGTGTCGGAGAATCGCTGTCAGCCGGTCCGCGTCTAGAGCCAGAGAAGTCGTTGTCAGCCAGTCCAAGTCGAGATCCAGAGAAGTATCGTAAGCCAAGCCGAGTCGAGAGCCAGAAGACACCGAAGCCGAACCAGGGTCAGAAGCCAAGAAGAACCACAAGCCAATCCGAAGTCGGAAACCAGAAGATCAAAGTGACGAGCAGGAACACAGCAACTGGGAGCAGGACGAACCTGGGAACCTCGTTGCAAGGCAATGGCTTGGCTGTACTGCAGGGTTTTTATACCCTGCAGCGTCTGACGTCACCCGGGAGCTTCCCCTGCCAATTTCCTGTGCTGGCCCTTTAAAGCCAGCTGAGAGACGCGCGCGTGCGTCTAGGGGGCGGGGCCAGCCGCCGAGGAACGCCGACGGATCGGAAGAGGCCGGGACGCGATGCCAGAGGGCCCTGCAGGCCCGAGTGAGGTCGGGACAGGCCGGGGGCGCAGCGCCCGCGGTCCCTGCAGGCCTGGGAGGCCGGAGCCAGCGACGCTACCGCCGCGGGGTGAGTGTCGGTCCCGGGGGCGCCCCGGGATCGCAACAGTACCCCTCCTCCTACGGCCCCCCCCAGGAGGACGCGGCTTGTCCGGGTGCGCCCTATGAAACTGGAGGAGAAGGTCTTTGTCGAGAATGTGCGAGGAGGGCTCCCAAGAGTTTTCTTCAGGACCGTACCCCTCCCAGGAAAGGAGATACTCCCAGTGTCGACGACGGAACCGAACATCCAGGACCTCCTTAACCGTGTACGTGGCTCCAGGGTCAGTCGCAACAGGAGTGGGCTCCGGAGGCTGAGGTCGCAAGTGGGAGTGGACCACTGGTTTGAGAAGAGAGACGTGGAAAACATCATGAATCTTCAGCGTGGATGGGAGGCGTAACCGATAGGACACTGCTCCTATGCGTTCAGCTACCGGGAAGGGGCCGATGTAGCGAGGCGCCAGTCTCATGGAGGGAGTCCGCAGCTGAATGTGTCTGGTGCTCAGCCAGACCTTTGTCCCGGGTAAGAAGACAGGTGCGGGGCGTCGAGACCGGTCTGCATACTTTTTGAACCGGGCCGTGGTCTTGTGAAGTCTCTCCTGGGTGGAGAGCCAGAGCTGATGGATCTGCTCCGCTGTCAGCTGTGCTGCCGGGGAAGAGGCCGTCGCAGGTAAGGGCAAAGGAGGTTTGGGTACTTTCCCGTAAACCAGTTGGAAGGGGGACTGTAAGGTGGCCGAGTGTTTGTGTCGGTTATAAGAAAACTCGGCCCAGGGAAGAAGCGAGACCCAGTTGTCTTGGAGGTCCCCCACGAAGGCTCGGAGAAAGGCCTTGAGAGTACGATTTGTCCGTTCGACCTGGCCGTTACTCTGCGGATGAAACGCTGTAGTTAGGTCCAGCTGTACCCCGAACTTCCTGCAAAGAGCCCTCCAGTACTTTGCTGTGAACTGGGGACCTCGGTCTGAGGTAAGGTGCAAGGGCAAGCCATGTAGCCGAAAGATATGGTGGACAAACAATGTGGCCAGTTCAGGAGCCGAAGGCAGTTTGGCCAATGGCACAAAGTGGGCCATCTTTGAGAATCGGTCAATGGTGACCCAAATGACGGTCTTCCCCTCAGAGGGCGGCAACTCCACAATGAAATCCGTGGAAATGTGCGTCCACGGTTCCGTAGGAATGGGAAGCGGCTGCAGGAGTCCCCATGGTCGACCTGGTAATGGTTTTTGCTGGGCACAAGTAGGACACGACTGCACATAAAGCCGGACATCCTCCTTCATCCGTGGCCACCAATAGAACTCCGTCAAGAGCTCCAAAGTTCGGGCAATCCCTGGGTGCCCGGCCGTGAGGGAATCGTGTGCCCATGCTAAGACCCTCCTCCTGGAGCGGGCCGGGACTACTGTCTTGCCCGCGGGTCTGACGTCAGAGGCGGCTAGACACACCTTAGCTGGATCCAGAATGTAGCGAAGTGGTTCTGGGGTGTCCTCCGTCTCAGTAGCACGAGAGAGAGCATCTGCCCTTACGTTCTTGGCCGCCGGTCGGTAATGGAGAGTAAAGTTGAAGCGGCTGAAAAAGAGGGACCAGCGTGCCTGCCGAGGGTTGAGTCTTTGGGCACGGCACAGGTATTCCAAATTTTTATGGTCGGTGTAGACTATGATGGGGTGTTGGGCCCCCTCCAGCCACTGGCGCCACTCCTCAAAGGCTAGCTTGACTGCGAGTAGCTCCTTGTCGCCGATACCATAGTTTCTTTCGGCGGGAGAGAACTTACGAGAGAAATAGGAGCAGGGCCGGGTTTTCCCATTCTTGTCGAGTTGAGCCAACACAGCCCCTACCGCCACGTCGGAGGCGTCCACTTCTACCACAAATTGGCGCAAGGGATCAGGGTGTCGGAGGCAGGTCTCCCGTAGAAAGGCCTTTTTAAGTTCCTGGAAGGCTTGTGTTGCGTTGGGGGTCCATTTGTGGGCATCAGCTCCTTTACGGGTGAGGGCCGTTAGAGGCGCCACCAGGCTGGAGTAGTGTGGAATGAAGTGGCGATAGAAGTTGGCGAAGCCTAAAAAGCGCTGGAGCGCTTTCACCCCATGGGGCTGAGGCCATTTCTCAATGGCTGCGACCTTATCCGGGTCCATCTGGAAGCCCGTTGAAGAAACAATGTATCCCAGGAAAGGCAGCGAGTCTTGTTCGAATTGGCATTTTTCCAATTTGGCGTATAGCCGGTTCTCTCTTAGTTTCTGGAGTACTTGGCGAACATGTTGGCGATGAGAGGCAAGATCCCGGGAGTAAATTAGGACATCATCCAAATACACGATAACCGTGGTGTGCAGCAGCTCGCGAAGAACCTCGTTCATCAGGTTTTGAAACACAGCTGGGGCGTTGCAGAGACCGAATGGCATGACGAGATATTCGTAGTGACCGTCTCTGGTGTTAAAGGCGGTCTTCCATTCGTCCCCCGGGCGGATCCGCACTAGGTTATACGCCCCTCGGAGGTCAAGCTTGGTGAAAAAGCGAGCCCCTTGAAGGCGGTCTAAGAGTTCCGGAATCAAAGGCAATGGATAACGATCCCGACGGGTGATTAGGTTCAGGCCCCGGTAATCGATACAGGGGCGAAGGGACCCGTCCTTCTTCCCTACAAAAAAGAACCCGGCCCCGGCGGGGGAGTTGGATGGTCTGATGAGACCCCGTTCTAGGTTCTCCTTTATGTAGGCCGACATAGCCTGAGTCTCTGGCAGGGATAGTGGATAGACCCTCCCACGGGGAGGCGTAGTCCCTGGTAGCAGAGCGATTGCGCAATCAAAGGGTCGGTGTTCCGGGAGTAATTCGGCTTTTTCTTTGGAAAAGACGTCGCGGAAGTCGTGATACTGAGGCGGCACCGTCAAGGGGGTCGTGAGGAGAGGTAGTGTCTGCAAAGGACGAGCGGGGAGGCAGCGATGGAAACACGCTGAACCCCAAGACGTAATCTGAAGCGTGGCCCAATCGATCGTAGGCGAATGTTCCCTGAGCCAGGGCAGGCCCAGGACCACGGGGTGAATAGATTTTTCAAGAATGAGGAAGGACATCTCCTCCCTATGCAGGGCTCCGACTTGAAGCTTCAGCGGGGTAGTGCGAGTAGCGATGACACCCGGGAGGGGGACCCCCTGGATAGAGGAGACTCGCACGGGTGGTTCCTGAGGCAGGACCTTGAGCTGGAGCTGTTGCACCAATTCTTGGAGGATAAAATTCCCCCCGGACCCAGAGTCTAGCAGGGCTAAGGTGTCAAATCCACCCTCAGGCAGACAAAGGCGTACCGGTACGGTACATGGGGAGTTGGGTGAAACATTGCCTAGAGTTAACTCCCCGCTAGACTCTAGGTTCGGGCGTTTTCCGGGCGCTCGGTACAGCGGGCTAAGAAATGTCCGTTGCTCCCACAGTAAAGACACAGTCTTTGGGCGCGACGGCGCCTCCGCTCTTCAGAAGATAGGGGCCCTCTCCCCAATTGCATAGGCTCCTCTGCCGAGGTGGTCGCGGCAGCAGGCTGGGAAGTTCGGGTACGAGGCGGAGTGACCCTGCGACTGGTCTGTCCCGACGTGGGTCTTCGGTCCCGGAAGCGGCGCTGGATGCGTCGATCCACTCGCCCAGCCAGCTCAATCAAATCTTGAAGATCGTCAGGCAGGTCCCGGGCTGCCAGTTCGTCCTGGAGCCGTGGTGAAAGTCCCTCCAGGAAAATGCCATGCAAGCTGTCTTCGCCCCAAGCCAGCTCAGAGGCGAGGGGTCTGGAATTCCATCGCGTATTCTTCCAGAGGCCGATTCCCCTGTCTCAGCTGGAGCAATTCGGAGGCGGCTGTGGAGGCACGGGATGGTTCATCGAAGACTCTTCGAAACGACTTGACGAACTGCACTAGGTTGTTCAGTCTGAAGTCCTGGCGTTCCCAAAGGGAAGAAGCCCAGACCAATGGTTTCCCATCCAGGAGGGAAATGATGTACGTCGTCTTGACTCGATCCGTGGGAAATTGTGCGGGCAGCAGGTCAAAACGAATATAACATTGATTGAGGAATCCTCTGCATGTCTTAGGATCCCCTGAGTACCGGGCTGGTGCGGGCATCTGTACAGGAGTGATGGAACCCATACTAGCCTGAGAGGAAGATGCCACAGGAGCTACTGCGGAGGCCCCCTCCACGCGATCCGCCAGGCGTTGAACTGTTGACATCAAGGTTTCGAGGCAGTTCTGTTGCTGCTGTAGCTTCTGGGCTATGCCCGGGATGGCTTTGAGTCCAGCAAGGTCCGCCGGGTCCATGGCCTTGCAATCTGTTAGCTTCGTGGACCCTTGGGCCGATCGGAACCAGGAGATGGAATACCTTAGAGAGGTAGGGGCACCGGTTCCAAACGGGAGGCGGCGAAAGCAGGCTCGCGGGCTACCGGGAGAAAGACACGAAGGGCCCTATGCGACCAAGGACCAGGAGATGAAGCTGACCCGGTGGGAGAGGTGCTTCGCCCTGGAAGCCGGTACTCCCCCGAGAGGAGCTCGTAGGAGTCCGGCCGCTGGGACTTAGGCGGTTCACCCTGGAAGCCGGTGTCCCCCCGGGAGGAGCCCATAGGAACCCGGCCGCTGGGACTTAGGAGATCCCTATCGATGGAGAAGTAGCTCACCAAGCCCGGGTCAGGTGTCGGAGAATCGCTGTCAGCCGGTCCGCGTCTAGAGCCAGAGAAGTCGTTGTCAGCCAGTCCAAGTCGAGATCCAGAGAAGTATCGTAAGCCAAGCCGAGTCGAGAGCCAGAAGACACCGAAGCCGAACCAGGGTCAGAAGCCAAGAAGAACCACAAGCCAATCCGAAGTCGGAAACCAGAAGATCAAAGTGACGAGCAGGAACACAGCAACTGGGAGCAGGACGAACCTGGGAACCTCGTTGCAAGGCAATGGCTTGGCTGTACTGCAGGGTTTTTATACCCTGCAGCGTCTGACGTCACCCGGGAGCTTCCCCTGCCAATTTCCTGTGCTGGCCCTTTAAAGCCAGCTGAGAGACGCGCGCGTGCGTCTAGGGGGCGGGGCCAGCCGCCGAGGAACGCCGACGGATCGGAAGAGGCCGGGACGCGATGCCAGAGGGCCCTGCAGGCCCGAGTGAGGTCGGGACAGGCCGGGGGCGCAGCGCCCGCGGTCCCTGCAGGCCTGGGAGGCCGGAGCCAGCGACGCTACCGCCGCGGGGTGAGTGTCGGTCCCGGGGGCGCCCCGGGATCGCAACATTCGTGGACTATTAGGAATTTTTTTTTTTTTTTATCGGCTGGGCCAAGCCTTTTTTTTAATCGGCTGCGCCAACCCTTTAAAATTAGTTTTTTAGTATCCCCCCACCCTCCAGACCCCCCCACCACCCCCCCCCCCCAATGCCCCCGGGTGCAGGGAAGCTCATGCGGCGCAGCGACAGGCAGATAGGCAGGGCCGTGGTGAGGTCACCACGGCCCGAAGAAAAAGATCAAGTTTAAACGCGCTGATGCTCCCCCTCCTTCCTGCCTGTGTGGCCCCGGAAGTAAACATTGCCGGAGCCGCGTGGTTAGGAAGGAGGAGAAGCATCAGCACGTGCAGAAGAGAAGCAGCGCTTGCGCTTACGGGCCGCCGCGAATCCCAAGTCGCAGCAGCCCAAGAAGAGGAAGAGGCCCGGTAGCAGGGCCGCCACAGCCCGAGAAGATCAGGGCTGCTGCAGAGCCCATCCTGTGGCGACCCGCGAAGAGGAGGCCCAGCGGTGAGAGAGAGGCTGAGGGTGTGTGTGTGTGTGTGTGTGTGTGTATGAGATGAGTTGAGAGATTGTGTGTGAGAGTGAGGACCTGAATGTTTGCAGAGACAGCATGTGCTTGAGCAAGACAGCATGTGGGAGTGAGCGAGAGCCTGTGTGTGTGTGAGAGTCAGATAGCATGTGCCAGTGAGAGACTGTGTGTATGAATGGTTGTATGAGAGAGAGAGCATGTGACAGTGAGAGCCTGTGTGTGTGTGTGAGAGAGAGAAATGCATGTGAGAATGAGAACCTGACTGTGTGTTTGAGGGAAGAAGATGGAGAGAAAAGAAACAGAAAAAAAAGACAATATAAAAGGAATTGGCAAAAAAATAAGAAAGGGAAGGTGGAAAAAAAAGCCTGTGACCAACCAATTAGAAAACTAAGATCAGACAGCAAAGGTAAAAAAAATAAAAATTACTTTTTAGTGATTGGCACATGTAATCTTTGGGAATATGCAAGAATAGCAATTTCTCTATGCGGATCTCACAATGTACGAGATCAACATGGAGAAAGTGGAAGCCCATGGGGCCTGCAGAGAGGAGGCAGCAGAATGGGCTTCAGTGCCAGTAGCAGCAATCAGCACCTCCCCAATAGCCATGTGCCATCAGTGACAGTGGCAGCAGAGGAATGAGAGAGGCTCCGAGGTTGCTGGCAAAAGAAAGAGAGGGGGTCTGCCTTTAGTGTGTGCATGTGTATGAATGGGACTCTGCCTGGGGGTGTATGTGTGTGAATGCATGGGTGCCTGCCTGGGGGGGTCAGTGTGTGAGAATGAATGTGTGCATGCCTGGGGGATGGAGCGGGAGTGGAGTGAAAATGAATGGGAGCCTGCCTGGGGGTCTGTGTGTGTGTATATGTGTGTGTGTGTGTTTGTGTGTATGTGAGGGAGCCAGTGAGTGTGAGAGCATGAGTGTGTATGAGAAAATCCAAGGGAGTAAGAGTTTGTGTGTGTGTGTGGGGGGGGGGGGGTGGGGGGGGGGGGGGGGGGAGAGAGTGTTTTAATTGAATATTTAGCCAATGAAATTCAGCAACAAAAAAGTCACT
The DNA here is from genome assembly GCF_901001135.1 of Rhinatrema bivittatum. NCBI lineage: Eukaryota > Metazoa > Chordata > Amphibia > Gymnophiona > Rhinatrematidae > Rhinatrema > Rhinatrema bivittatum. The sequence goes on from NC_042616.1 coordinate 113,190,084, forward strand.
AAGCAGGTAAGGTAAAGAATTATTTGTTTTTGCTTTATTAATAAATACAGTACATATATTAAAATTATAACTTTTTTTTATTAATTAGAGCTACAAATATCACAAAATTATGGATTTTTCTAGAAGTGACACACCACCCGAGTTACGCTCGTTTTTTTATGAATTTTGACACACTGAGCTCAAAAGGTTGGCCATCACTGGGCTAAGGAGACCAGTGACAGGAAAAAGAGACTCTCAATTAGGACTGCCTCCAGGCTTTGGGCCAAGCAAAACCAACCCCCCCCCCCCACCCACACACACACACACACAACCCCCTGCACCAGGTATCTCATTACATGCTGCCACTAAACCATCATCCAAAACATTCATCTGAATCAGGTCAACATCGATGTCATTATGTGGTCCTTGCCACTCCAGGTTCTTGCCATCTCAGTATACCCACATTCAGTGGACACCTACTTCCTCCCTCCCTAAAGTGGTAAGCCTCAGTGACAGCTTAAGCTCTGGGTAGCCTGCACACCCCCAGATGTCGGCAGTAGGATTGTCAACTGGCTCCAGTTTTCAGGATAGGTAAATCCTGTCCTAGTTTGGAACCCATTATATGCTGAGATTTCATCTGATTTCCTTATAGCTTTTCTGAGCAAAACCAAGACTATCAATACCTGCAAGCATGGGAGTAAGACGAGGACTGGATCAGCATGTCCTGTAAATCTGGATCCAGTTGGAAAACCTTGTCAGCAGTGGCTATGAAACTGGTGATGCAGTGGTGTCAGCTGTGTCTAGGCATGCCCAAGTGACAATAAGCATACCCAGAAAAGGTGTGTTACTTCACATGCACAAGTTTCTCAGCTAGGGAATGAGGCAGTAAAATGGGAAATCTGTCACTGAAACCTTAAACTGTCTACCTGTACCTTTAGGCTGTAACTTTAAGCTTCAGAACTATTTGAAATTTACAGCATTTCTAAAGCTGTAGCTCTCCATGCTTGAGCAGCTGGGGTGACATCACACTTGTGGCACTATCTCATCCACATGCGAGTGCTAGGATGAGGTCCGCTGGGGAGGGCTGGCAAGCAACACGGCAGTAGCTAAGCCACAAACTGTTGTGCCACACATGCCTCTTTTAGTGTCGCTATCAGACAGAATACATTATGGCAGCCACATGGATCTGAGGTAATCTTTACTTTCACAACTGTTTTTCAAGTACAGTCTACTGCTCCATTTTCAAGATGAATCCTGCGTACGCATACGTGTTTTCTGTTACACACTAACCTACACAGAGAAGCAACGAGAGAAAGAAAGATGTTAGCAAGGAGAACAGCAGCTAACAGGATACTGGCCTCCCTTTCCTGGAAGGTGATCTGGTAGGTGAGGCCTATCAGGCAAAGTAGCATTGTATTTGGTTTTGGTGAAGGTGGCTGCCACTCTGCATGCTGTCTTCGACTCGTACGAGAAAACATGGAGGATCCCATGTGTCCCATCAAACCATGTCTATCTAAATGTTTTGTGATTTTATTCTTTATAACAGTTTCCACGATTTTTCCTGGCACTGAAGTCAGGTTCACTGGATCACCCCTGGATCCCTTTTTAAATATAGGGATGATTTTAATGATAGTTACAAATTCATTGAAATAGGTCTGAAATATTATTTTTTAGTTCTTTCAGAACCCTGGGGTGTATACCATCCAGCCCAGGTGATTTACTACTCTTCAGTCTGTCAATCAGGCCTACCACATCTTCCAGGTTCACCGTAATTTGGATCAGTTGATCTGAATCATCACCCATGAAAACTTTCCCTAGAACGGGTATCTCTCCAACATCATCTTCAGTAAAAACTGAAGCAAAGAAATCATTTAATCTTTCCGTGATGGCCTTATCTTCTCTAAGTGCCCCTTTAGCCCCTTGATTATCCAATGGTCCAACCAACTCCCTTGCAGGCTTTCTGCTTTGGATATATTTTTAAAAGTTTTTTGAATTTTTGCATCTATGGCCAACTTCTTTTCAAATTCTCTCTTAGCCTGTCTTATATTTAACTTGCCAATGCTTATTCTTTATCCTATTTCCTTCTGATGGATCCTTCTTCCAATTTTTGAATGAAGATGTTTTGGCTAAAATACCCTTAGTTCCCCTGCGCCTTTAACCCTTTACTGCACCAGTATGTGATCTGAACCTATGTATAAAGTAATATTACATTGCTGCATCAGTACGTGATCTGAACCTATGTATAAAGTTATGTCACATTGTTTACTTGTTATTTTATACAGTCTGTTGCTCTTGTTTGCCAGTTTCCGGCTACTTCTCTCTTGTTCTCTGTAGTCCCATCCCCGGTACCTGTTTTATGTATTTTCCACCTTCAGTTCTGATGTAAACCAATATGATGTAACTACTAATACTGGTATAAAAAAGCTTTAAATACAATAAATAAATAAATATGTTATGCTTGATCTACAAATACCATTCAGATGACACACATCCACCAGACCCATCAGAGAAGCCTACAGAGGATCACTCCTCGTTCCCCAAACCAAAACCACTCACCATTTACCTTTCAGAGACCGAGCCTTCTCCACAGCCGGACCTTCACTATGGAATTCTATTCCTCCGGATCTGAGACAAGAACCATGCCTACCTACTTTCAGAAAAAGGCTTAAGACTTGGCTATTTAAGCAAGCCTTCCCAGATCCCAATTGAATGACAGCAACATCTTATAAGAGACTTCACAATATAATGTAAATAGTTAATCCTAACTGCTCGGTTATCTTACTCTAATTCTCTCCCCAGTTATATGAACCTTGTTGTAATATAACTTTATGAACTCTTTGCACTTGTTAATGTTCCGTTTTTTGTTCACACCCCCTTGTTATATGTAAAACCGGCATGATGTGGTTTTTAATCACGAATGCCGGTATAGAAAAACTCTAAAATAAATAAATAAATAAATAAATAAAATAGCTTTTTTCACCTCATCTTTTAACCATGCTGTTAATTGTTTTGCCTTCCTTCCACCTTTCTTAATACGTGGAATACATCTGGTCTGTGCATCTAGGATGATATTTTTTAACAATGTCCAAGCCTGTTGCACAGTTTTTACTTTTGTAGCTGTACCTTTGTTTTTTTCTACTATTTTTCTCATTTTACCAACGTTTCCCTTTTGAAAGTTTAGCGCTAGAGCCATGGATGATGCTTCACTAACCAGCCACATGTGATCATGCTGTACCAGCAGTGTGGACACTTCAAGCTTGACATTAACCAATGAGATTTTAATTCCTCCCAATGGGAGGATAGGAACAGGGCCATTTTGGAAATGAACACGTTGAAAGTGTATAGTGCCTGCTCACACAGCAAGCATTGTTTGCTGTCACAAGTTTTGCAGGCCTGCGCAGCATGGGACGAAAAAGCCAGGCCCTGGGCCAATGGCCTGCAGATGTAACAGTACAAGCCACTTGTCATGGCAGCGATGCTTTTCCTCCCCCCCAGCTACTTCCCATTTCCATGCAGTTTGCAACAAACACATAGCCAAAGATAGAATATAGAAAGAGGCATCTCTCTTACCTATGAGCCAACTGTCACCATACAGACCATCCTCAAAATTTTCAAAGAAGCCCGATTGGCTAAGTATAAAGGAATTGTGCGTGGCTCCCGGGTAACTGGCCACCACATCGGGGTTGTGCATTTGAGCGTCACAGACCACTTGCACATTGATGGAGTGGAAGAGCTTTCTGTTGCAGTACATCTCCTTTCTGTCACGGGGTGGAATGACAGCCACATAAGTGCAGTCGATAGCTCCCAGTACATTGGGAAAGTTTGTGAAACCATAAAAACCTCTCTTCAAGTCCTGCCTGTCATAAGGAAATGCTGTGTAGCAATTAATGCGGCCAGAGACTGCCGTGATGACCTGGTCCAGACAGCGGGAGAAAGTGGTTTGGGACATTCCCCCCCCACTAGGCCCTACTGTTGTTTGGAAGGAGCCAGTTGCCATGAAATGCAGGGTGGCCAACAGTTTGGTGAGGCCAGGCACAGCCTGGGACCTTTGGGTGACCAGATCCAAATCCCCTCAGATTTCTTCATATAATTCCAGGGTAGCCCGTGAGCAGAGGTGATACCTGCAAACCACATAGTCCTCTGGCATGCCCAGCAAGGATGTTCGTGAAGGAAAGATGCACTCCCTGTATTTCCTCTGCCGTGGCAGCCTGCATGCCAGGCGCTGCCCTGGGCCACAGCCCTGTGGGCCCCGTGTTTCTGCCTCTAGTGCAGGCACTTCCCTAGGAAGGCTAGGAACTGGTCTTACTCCCATGCATGCAGGTATTGATAGTCTTGGTTTTGCTCAGAAAAGCTATAAGGAAATCAGATGAAATCTCAGCATATAATGGGTTCCAAACTAGGACAGGATTTACCTATCCTGAAAACTGGAGCCAGTTGACAATCCTACTGCAGACATCAGAGTGCTCTGGGGGTGTGCAGGCTACCCAGAGCTTAAGCTGTCACTGAGGCTTACCACTTTAGGGAGGGAGGAAGTAGGTGTCCACTGAATGTGGGTATACTGAGATGGCAAGAACCTGGAGTGGCAAGGACCACATAATGACATCGATGTTGACCTGATTCAGATGAATGTTTTGGATGATGGTTTAGTGGCAGCATGTAATGAGATACCTGGTGCAGGGGGTTGTGTGTGTGTGTGGGGGGGGGGGGGGGGGGGGTTGGTTTGCTTGGCGGATGCCCGAAGCCTGGAGGCAGTCCTAATTGAGAGTCTCTTTTTCCTGTCACTGGTCTCCTTAGCCTCATCTTTTTTGATCATATCATGCACAGTAGACAGAGAAGATGCTAGCTCAAGCCACATTATTGGATACTCTGTCCTCCATATATGCTGACAGGGTAGGGCTACCTTCTTTCTGCCATATGTAGGTCTATAGCTTTCCTGTGCGTACATAGAAGTGGTGCGACCATATCTGCTGTAGAATCTAGGGGACAAGTTTTGCTTAGCACTTTCATTACTTTAGTTGTATACTTAACCTACCTTTCTCTTCAACACCGCTGTGTACTTGGTGACTGTTGGAAGAGAGTGTCAGCTGCTGTCTGACAACTAGGGAAGAGAAGTGAGGAAGTAGTGTCTTGTTAGGGTTAGTGAGGAAGTAGTGTCTTGTTAGGGTTAGTGCTCCACTTGTTATTGTTTGCCGTGAGCCTCCTGAAGCATCCAGTGAGGAAGTAGTGTCTTGTTAGGGTTAGTGCTCCACTTGTTATCGTTTGCCGTGAGCCTCCTGAAGCATCCAGTATCCCCCAAAACTTTAACTTGCGACAAACATTATGGCTTTAGGAAGCTAGACCAGGTAATAACAGGTGTTTTATTGGGGCAGGAAAGCCCAGCAGGTGTGACTGTTATCATACCTCTTTTTATCACACACAATAATCGCTGCAATAATACCCGTGATTCATGATATCGGCTGCAATAAATAGCTTTTACATGGTACTGCAAAAAAAAGTGTAGTTATTTTCAGCGTTAAATCCTGCAATATTGTGTGTTACTCTATTGCACGCTGAGCTAGAAGACCCTCATTTCTATTTACTCCGCCCAAACTCCTCCCACTCAAACACAATTTTTTTATTTGTATACGTAGTTTGTAATGTGGTATTTATTGCATGTGTTAGGGCCTTATTGTGTGCATTACCATGTTATTGCATGCGATAAGGCCCTAACGCAATTTGATAAATAACCCTATAAGCTTGCTTGGATACCTCCCCCCTAAACACTAAATTGTGGCCATGTTGTGAATTTTTTTTTAACCTTGTTTCCACTGCTAATTCTTTGTCACTTAACCCTCTTTATAAAGATCATGACTCACACCAGACAGGTGGAAACCAAATGGTTTAAGCCAATCCTCATGAGGAACGTCTCGGCCCGTTTCTAGACAGATGCATCAGCACAAACAAGGAATGCCCATTAAACTAAAGTGGGAGAGGGCCCTTTGGCCACCCTCATATCCAGTGATAAGATCTAACCTAGACCCTCTGTGCTATTTTGTTAGCGCACTCAGCTATACTCATTATGTACTGAAACTGCTTAAGCAGGGTAATCAATGTGAAACCAGTGGTTTACCTTCCTGCCACCATTGCTCAAGCAATCTTCTGCAGCCACACTCTATTAAGGGCATGACTATGGGCAACTCAACTAAAGGGCATGTTCATACCAGGTTGCGTGAGCTATCACCTGGCCTCAACCACTGATATGCCCTTAAAGGTTACTGCCAGTCATATACAGGGTCATTTATCAAAATGCGCTATGGCGTTAATGCACACGGTAATGCCACAATGCATGTGATAGTTATCACAATGCACGACACAAATACAAATTTTACAAATTTATTCAAAGGGGCGAGATTGGGGAGGGGTTTGGGAGGGATCAAATAAAATGAGGGCCAATATAGCACATGGTTAAAGCTGGAAATAACTACACCTTTTTCCTGTCGTTAAGCTGTGTGATGATGCCCGAAATGCCATTTGTGATAAATATCACAAATTCAATTTAGGTCATTTTTGGCCATGGAGAGGGAGAGGAAGAGAGGAGAGGAGTGGAATGGATTAGAGAGAGGGAGAGAGAGAGAGAGTCTGTGGAGGTGGCACACATAGTAGTCAACTATTTATACTGCTATAGGAGGGCCAGCTAGTAACCTGAGGTGAGGTTTTGGGGCCAGTTTAACAAGCAGAATGAGACATACGAACAGCACAGTAGACCTCGGTGAAGATTTGACATGATTTGGAGTGAGGAAAGTCACACAAAATTGAGATTTCAACAACGTTTCTCACCCTAGCTTGATGGACTCTTTACTAGGGTATTATCAAGCTAGGGTAAAGGCATAAGAACATGCCATACTGGGTCAGACCAAGGGTCCATCCAGCCCAGCATCCTGCTTCCAACAGTAGCCAATCCAGGCCATAAGAACCTGGCAAGTTCCCAAAAGCAAAGTCTATTTCATGTTACCGTTGCTAGTAATAGCAGTGGCTATTTTCTAAGTCAACTTAATTAATAGCAGGTAATGGACTTCTCCTCCAAGAACTTATCCAATCCTTTTTTAAACACAGCTATACCAACTGAACTAACCACGTCGTCTGGCATCAAATTCCAGAGTTTAATTATGCGTTGAGTGAAGAAGAACTTTCTCTGATTAGTTTTAAATGTGCCACATGCTAACTTCATGGAGTGCCCCCTAGTCTTTCTATTATCTGAAAGGCTAAATAACCGATTCACATCTACCCATTCTAGACCTCTCATGATTTTAAACACCTCTATCATATCCCCCCTCAGTCGTCTCTTCTCCAAGATGAAAAGTCCTAACCTCTTTAGTGTTTCCTCATAGGGGAGCTGTTTCATTCCCCTTATGATTTTGGTCGCCCTTCCCTGTACCTTCTCCATCGCAATTATATCTTTTTTGAGATGCGGCAACCAGAATTGTACACAATATTCAAGGTGGGGGTCTCATCATGGAGTAATACAGAGGCATTATGACATTTTCCGTTTTATTCTCCATTCCCTTCCTAATAATTCCCAACATTCTGTTTGCTTTTTTGACTGCCGCAGCACACTGAAGTGACAATTTCAATGTGTTATCCACTATGATGCCTAGATCTCTTTCTTGGGTGGTAGCACCTAATATGAAACCTAACGTGTAACTATAGCATGGATTATTTTTCCCTATATGCATCACCTTGCACTTATCCACATTAAATTTCATCTGCCATTTCGATGCCCAATTTTCCAGTTTCACAAGGTCTTCCTGCAATTTATCATAATCTGCTTGTGATTTAACTACTCTGAACAATTTTGTATCATCTGCAAATTTGATTACCTCACTCGTCTTTCTAGATCATTTATAAATATATTGAAAAGTAAGGGTCCCAAAACAGATCCCTGAGGCACTCCACTGCCCACTCCCTTCCACTGAGAAAATTGTCCATTTAATCCTACTCTCTGTTTCCTGTCTTTTAGCCAGTTTGTAATCCACGAAAGGATATCGCCACGTATACCATGACTTTTTATTTTTCCTAGAAGCCTCTCATGAGGAACCTTATCAAATGCCTTCTGAAAATCCAAGTACACTACATCTACCGGTTCACCTTTATCCACATGTTTATTAACTCCTTCAAAAAAGTGAAGCAGATATGTGAGGCAAGACTTGCCTTGGGTAAAGCCATGCTGACTTTGTTCCATTAAATCATGTCTTTCTATATGTTCTGTGATTTTGATGCTTAGAACACTTTCCACTATTTTTCCTGGCTGTCAAGTTAGGCTAACCGGCCTGTAGTTTCCCGGATCGCCCCTGGAGCCCTTTTTAAATATTGGGGTTACATTAGCTATCCTCCAGTCTTCAGGTACAATGGATGATTTTAATGATAGGTTACAAAGTTTTACTAATAGGTCTGAAATTTCATTTTTTAGTTCATTTAGAACCCTGGGGTGTATATCATCTTAGTCTGACTTTCCTCACTCCAAATTATGTCAAATCTTCACTGAGGCCTACTATGCTGTTCGTACATCTCACTCTGCATGTAAAACTGGCCGCAAAACCTTAGACCTCCACCAAAACCTCACCTCGAGTTACTAGCTGGCCCTCCTATAGTGATAAAATTGTGCAGTAACTCTGAAATTATCATAGCCATGCCCCTTTTCCTTATCACGGTGTTATTCATATAAAAATTAATACATTTTGATAAATCTAGGCCATAATTTGCTCTCCTCTCTGATGGAGTAACCGGCTGATGTGTGATGTGCAGTTGGGGATCACTAATTGCTGGTGGACTTGACATTCAGAAATGCCCAGCACATGAGTGATTTCAATGAAAGTCAAAGCTGATCCTTTTAATTCATCATGGACCAGCAACACTGGTCCAAGTCTGCTGGGCTCATATTACCAACTCCTCAAGAATAGGAGAAGGCAATCGGATACTATTCTGATGTCGGTATCTAAAAGCAGGGAAACAAAAGAGGAGTGGTTAATATTCTTGTCTGAACAGCAGCAAATAAAACTCCAAGAATGGCTGCCTTAAAATCCTTGGATGTATCTTATGTGGTCCATAAGTTTGTCTGCGTTCAGTTCTGCTAGCTCCTTGAAAATCCTTCCATCTGTATAATGGTATGTCATCTATTCCAATATTGCATGTACCTTTGCTAACCATTGTTGATAGTAATTCTTTCTTCAGTGAACATGTTTCGTGTTTATGCTTTTAACTTGTCATCCTCCACACATTCCTCCTTTTTATGTATCTGTCTTCTATCTCTGCATTTTTCCTTTCTCTGACATATATGAAAAAGTCTTGTCATCTTGCTTTACTAGCTTAATTGTCTTTTGTTCTGTTCATGCCTGTCTGTCCTGACTCCTGACCTCCTTCTCCGTTTTACTCAGCTTTTCCAGATATGTTTCTATGGAAGCTGATACCAATAGAACAAAGATATGAATCTAAATCTTTTGAAAAGGTCTCAAGACTTGGCTTTTTAACCTTTTATCATTAAATTGGCTGCTCATGCAATTAAGCATTAATACCAACAATTGATTAATTAGAAGCCCACTTAGATCACCATTGTTTTATTTTAGACTATGATTTGGCAAAAAAAAAAAAAAGTAAAGCCCAATTATTGCCATCATATATTGGATCTTTTAAGGGACATGTTTATTATTATGCCACCTGGTTCAGTTTGAGTTGGATGTTATTATATAGGAGAAAAGACAGCCATAAATGGAGCATTAGGTAGAAACATTTTACATTTAGCCCATGTCCCAATCTGGTCCTTGGCCAAAGACTGTCCCCCATGACCTCCTGGGGGTTTCCACACAGGGGGAAAAAGTTTTTCTTTTTAGGTTTCATCTACTGAGGTTCTTCCATTCATCAGTCTAGCTAGATAACAAAATACCAGATTCTGGATCTGATAAAGGTCTTTTACTAGCATTGAAGATGGGCAAACATAAATTCCAAAATACAGGTACACCAGAGAAAGGTGCACCACTCAACAAAATAAGTTTAAAAATAACTGAAAAACTAAATTCGGTCTCCAACAGTAATATCCCTCTCCCAGACAGGTCTGCTCCCAAAGGTAGAGATCTTTCTTCCCCTGGGTCTTTCTCAGTACCTGTTTGGTAGGGCAGCTTATACTCCTTTATTTCAACAGCTTGTTGCACTTCGATGAGCTTTTGGCTGTGATTCTGTATTGAACAGGAAATTCTACAGGATCTCTTCTTAGTCAAGTAGCTTTTTTCTCCGAGAACTCGCAATGGGGACCAGTCTCTGAGAATGACCTCAAGAATAGATGAGGTATTTTCATTGATCTCTGTATCTCCAACTTCTTCTTATTTTCACACACCAATCTCCCAGGTGTTCATTCTTTTGGCCTCTGATACTCCATCCTCTCAACAAGGCCTGACCAACCCTGTCCTTGTGTTCCAGCCTCTTTCCCTAGGCAGGAACATAAGAACATAAGAACATGCCATACTGGGTCAGACCAAGGGTCCATCAAGCCCAGCATCCTGTTTCCAACAGTGGCCAATCCAGGCCATAAGAACCTGGCAAGTACGCCAAAACTAAGTCTATTTCGTGTTACTGTTGCTAGTAATAGCGGTGGTTATTATCTAAGTCAACTTAATTAATAGCAGGTAATGGACTTCTCCTCCAAGAACTTATCCAATCCTTTTTTAAACACAGCTATACTAACTGCACTAACCACATCCTCTGGCAACAAATTCCAGAGTTTAATTGTGCATTGAATGAAAAAGAACTTTCTCCGATTAGTTTTAAATGAGACACATGCTAACTTCATGGAGTGCCCCCTAGTCTTTCTATTATCTGAAAGAGTAAAAGACCGATTCACATCTACCAGTTCTAGACCTCTCATGATTTTAAACACCTCTATCATATCCCCCCCCAGCCGACTCTTCTCCAAGCTAAAAAGTCCTAACCTCTTTAGTTTTTCCTCATAGGGGAGTTGTTCCATTCCCCTTATCATTTTGGTAGCCCTTCTCTGAACCTTCTCCATCGCAATTATATCTTTTTTGAGATGCGGTGACCAGAATTGTACACAGTATTCAAGGTGCGGTCTCACCATGGAGTGATACAGAGGCATTATGACATTTTCCGTTTTATTCACCATTCCCTTTCTAATAATTCCCAACATTCTGTTTGCTTTCTTGACTGCCGCAGCACACTGAAGTGACAATTTCAATGTGTTATCCACTATGATGCCTAGATCTCTTTCTTGGGTAGTAGCACCTAATATGGAACCTAACATTGTGTAACTATAGCATGGGTTATTTTTCCCTATATGAATCACCTTGCACTTATCCACATTAAATTTCATCTGCCATTTTGATGCCCAATTTTCCAGCCTCACAATTCCAGCAATTTATCACAATCTGCTTGTGATTTAACTACTCTGAACAATTTTGTATCATCTGCAAATTTGATTACCTCACTCGTCATATTTCTTTCCAGATCATTTATAAATATATTGAAAAGTAAGGTTCCCAATACAGATCCCTGAGGCACTTCACTGTCCACTCCCTTCCACTGAGAACATTTCTCTTCACTTCTTGGCTCCTTTCTGTGAATGCATCAGGCCCACTCAATACCCCTCTGTGCAGAGATGGGCACCCCAGATGGCAAGCTGCAAACTGGCTGTTTCTTACCTATATCTCCCTAGACTCCTCCTGCATCTCCTGGATGCAGGAATTTTATCAAATTCAGATCCCTTCGTAAGGATAATGTCAATCCTCCTAACACACTCACCTATACCACTGGCACACCAAGCCTGATAAGATTACTGTAGCCATACCAGATAAGAGCAACTTCTATAAATAAGGGTCAAATTTTGGGATCCCTGTTGCGCATCCCGGCCGCGCTGGTGCCGAGGCTGGGCTTGCTCACCTCGGGCTCCCCTCTGCAAGGCCTGGTCCGTCTTCCCTCAGAGCCGCAGCCAGCCCCCGGCGCCTGCGGTGTCCCACGACTTCTCCAGGCCCTTCAGGACCTTCATCCTCACACTGATTCTCACGGCGGGGCTCGGCGTCCTCATCAGCATCAGTCTGCCCCTAAGCGCACGCGCACGCGGATCACCCGGCCCTTTAAAGGGCCAAGCACAGGAAACCCCTCCGTGGTGTGCGACAATGATGTCACCTGAGCCCTGCATAAAAGGCAAGGCTCAGGCTTCAGTTCCTTTCCTTGGCAAACGGGTCATCTCATTTGTGAGAAGCTAGTTGCCGTCCTGTGTTCCTGCTTCCTTGATCCTGTGCTTGTCCCAGTGTTCCTGCGTTCCTGTCCTTGTTCCAGTGTTCTTGCATCTGTGTTCCTGTGGTCCCTCCTGTGTGCCAGCATCTCTTCCTGATTCCTGCTCCGCTTCCCAGGTTATACCTTCTCGGACTGATTCATGATACTGACCTCGGCTTGTCTCTGACCACGTTTGGACTGATACCCAGTATTGACCTCTGCTCGCCACTGACCACGTTTGGACCGCTGCCTGGAACTGACCTCTGCTTGCCACTGACCACGTTCAGACTGATACATGGAACTGACCTCTGCTTGCCACTGACCTCGCTCGGACTGATACCTGGATCTGACCATTGCTTTGGCTGACCACCCTCGGACAGATACCCTGGCTTTGACCCTTGCACTTCACTCAGATACTCTCTTTGCTTCTCCTGTGACCACCAGGTCTTCCTGTTCTGATGCTGCCCACAGCCTTGTACAAGCTAGATCACTAGGCACTGCCTATCCTGTCCGGAGGACCTTCAGTTCCTGTTCCATTCCAGTGGTTTCCGGTACACCCTGTTCTAGTCTAGCTCAACTGTTCTCCATGAGGCGCGCACCCTTGCTCTTGGTGGGCACACCTCTTCGTTACCTCTCCGGGAGACCATCTGAGGCCCACCTAAGCCCAGGCAGTCCGGGTACCCAAGGGCTCAACCTACAGAACCCCCGGACTGTTATTGGTGAAGCTCCAGCTTGCCTCTGTCTCCTCGTGTGCTCCGCCTCCTGGCGGCAGGCACTCTCTGGGACCTACCTGAGGACCGTACCAATTCTGTGCCAGGCCAAGGGTCCACCTCCAACGCAACAATCCCTTTACATATATATCAGGTAGGGTAGATTTTGTTGTAATAATGTTGCTGATGGATATTTTAATTACATTTTCATTGTAAAAGATTAATGGGTTTTAACTTGTCATATGACATTTTGTTGGTTGTTAATAGTATAAACACACAATACAGGTTAATTGTAATCCACTTTGATCATAGTATTTTTTTAAATATTTATTAGATTAATAAAACGAGGCTCCTAAATTTAGTAGGGGTGTGTAGGACAAAAGATGTCATTTTGTTTCATTTTGCTTCATTAGGCGGAGGTTCTCATTCAATTTTCATTTCATTGGGAGCTTTTCTTTGTTTGTTTTGAAAAATAGTGCATGCTAATTATTATTATGATGGTGATTATTATTTATTGAATTTAATATACCATCTGTAAGGCAATTTATCCAAGCAGTTTACAATAAAAACATACATAAAATCCAGTCAAAAATACATAGAGACAAAAAACAAAATATTTCTGAATAATGTGCACTATTTGCAAATAGCGCAGGATATTCAGAACTAGTGTATGCTAAAACAAAAGAAAAATAACATGATTTCATGATTTTTACTGTCATTTCATTTTAAAAATGGTGTCGTAGAGAGAGGACGTGCTGAATTGAGCTCCTGAATTCGTAGAGATTTTACATTGCCTGGAATAGAATGCCACACATGAAAAGAAAGGGGAAGATAAGGGAGGGAACCTCAACCCCCCTTGGACCTACCCCTGTCCAGACGAGGATCCAGGAATTCTTTGGCACAGTGGTTGTGTCGCTGGGAGAGTTGGCTGCGACACTGGAGATGGAGCGGGCTTCGGTGTCCATCGATGAGCCATCTTTAAGCCCTGGTGCTCCAGCTACCCCTTCCCACCCTGCCCGTGGAGACGAGCTGGAACCGGTGGACCCTTTGCTGCCGGAGTTGCAGCAAATGGAGGAAATGTTTGAGGCGGGTTTTCCAGCAGGCGCGATCGGGCAGTCTCAGGGTGAGAGGACCTTGGCTGCCCTGAGAGAATTGAACATCAGCATGGCGAGCGGGGCAGGCAGTTCTTTGCCAGGGAACACTGCCCCTGGAAGGAGTCAGACGGACCTGGAGGGATCGGGACAAACATTGAAGGATATTGCGGTAATCTCTATTGAGTCTAAGCTGCTAAACAAGCCTGATAATGTGACGTTAGATTCATTATGGACCGGCATAGCTACTCTTGAAAAAGCAATTGTTCTTTATCAGTGATTGTAAAAGGATTTCAAGATCAGTTTAATGTAGTGAATCCTATTGTTCTATCAAATACAACAAAAATACAACAAATGGATCAACAAATACATCAAATTCAACAGACACAATCAGAATTAATTCAAGGAGACTCTAGACTAGAGAAAAGAATGGAATTCTTGGAAAATAATCTTAGATATATTTATTTATTTATTTATTTATTTTTGGTTTTTATATACCGGAAGTTCCTGTATAAAATACATATCACTCCGGTTCACAGTTAACAGAGATAAATATCGCCGGGAAGGCGGTTTACATGGAACATTTCGAATATATCGAACAGTTAATCTATTATAAAGTACAATCTATTATGAAACAAACTAAGATCAACTTAGAACTAATTAATTAATCTAAGATTAATTAATTTTCCTAAATGTAAACTAATCTCACCTAAAGAGCAACTAAAGAAATTCTTTCAGGATTCATTGTCTATTCCTAGTGGAGAACTACCGGAAATTCAAAAGGCTTATTTTATTACTGGACCTCAGAAAAGAAAGATGGTGGAGAAACAGGGGATAATGAAGATCGGAATAGGCCCCCAGAGACTTCTTCACCACTGGAAGATCTGACGGGATTTCCTGAGACAACTCAAGAAGAGCAAATTGAGGAAAGAGGGATACTCTTAGTGAAATTTGCAAATTCTGAGGAAAGAGACATGATACTAAAGACTTTCTATAGAAATAGAAGTAAGCTCTATCTTGGAGGGAAAATCTGGGTTTTCCCAGACATTATGAAAACAACGCAAGTGCGTAGGAAGAAGTTTCTTTCACTATGTCCTAGAGCACGGCAGATGGGTGCCAAAATGATAAAATTTCCTTGCAAATGTACCTTGAGTATTGGAAATAATAGGTATGTGTTGTTTATGGAGCCAGACCAATTAGCGACTTTCCTAAATTAAAAAAGTGAATCCCTACCATTTCCTGCTAGTAGTACTGGAACAGTTTAAATAAACCCACCATGCTCTGTTTCAGAATTTGATAAGAATTTCTTTGAATTCTGCTCCTTTAATGTTGTTTTTTGCTCTCCCAAATTGCATGGTAAGATCAGATAGTAAGAGAGGAATTTGCACTGAATACATAAGTTTAGATTGAAGCTTTATGGATTACATTTAAATATTTTGTCTTTTGGAATATATATTTCTTGTTAAAAATTTCTACTGCTTTAATGTAAAGTACTATCTGAAATTTATGGCATATCTTAATGCTTGTGATTATGTAAACATTTAATAAAGAGAAAATAAAAAAAAATGACATGAAACAATATAGACAATGCCAATGATATTATCTATGTCATTTCAAAAGAAACCACATCTCTAAAATTTAGGTGTTCCATCCTTGTCTGTTTTCAAAGGTGCTGATTTAAGTGCCTGTCTTCCATAGTTAATTGTTTTAAAATTGACACCCTAGGCACCTAAACCCTCTGACAATTGACTCAGTAGTATACAGGTCTTAATTTGTACATATGCTTGCAAGATTAGGTTATTCTTTAGCCCATAATAACCCCTATTCATTGGATCGTTGCAAAATAAATACTGTAGTATCAAAATAGCTAAGGATTTCACCTCTCTGTCTGCCTCTCTTGATCCTTGTGAGGAAATTTAAGTAAAACCAGAGATCAAGTAGGGTCTATGGTATGGCAACAGAAAGAGAAACTGAACAGACTTGCAGGTTTTATCTGCTATCATATAAAATGTTTCAGCTAAATTGTGATTTTTAATTACAAATCACTAACATTCTGTGGGCCCATTTCTAGCAAAACCTCTTTTTTGCAACATAAGAAAAAAAAATCTAGGACAACGGAAAATGTCCCTTTTTTTATAGACTTGCAATATGCAATTTTGATCTAGTCCAAATATAATACCTTTACTTATATATCTCAGTAAGGAGAGTTGGTTGAAGTGTTGAGCAGCCCTTCCCTCCCCCCACATGTGCATCAGCAGAGCTGTACCCAGGAGACATTAAGGACTGTTAACATTTCCCTCTTAAAAATAAGACATAAATGAAGACACATTAACGTTACTTCAGGTACCAGTGACATGATCTGATTCATTTCTGGCAAGTGTTTGACACCTGAGGCACTTGTGCCTGATTTGACATTTTATTATTCAGCCGCTTGATTTTCAGATTGGTTATCAAAGATGTAATTTTCTGACAGGCCCAACAGCTGCAAAGTCAACTGTACCTTGTAGCTAATTTTCAAACAGAAACTATTGTGGGTAGGTTGCCTTTGAAAATTGTCTGCAGGGTACAAAAAATACCCATGGTCTTGGCACCTGCTTTTTCTTTAGGTAAAACAATTGCTGTAAAATAAAGCATAGACAGGCCAATGCAATATCATGTGCATAAAAAACATGCGTCCAAAGTGGAATGCCTGTTTTTTTTAACGCGCTCAAATCCACTTCTCCTGGGCGCTTGATGCAATAGGCAAATGAGCTGCCATGCTAAAAGGGACACACAATGGATAATTTATGCATCCCTAGCACTCTGCATCAGGTGCCCAGAAGAAGTGGCTATGCGCCCACAACAGCCTGGCCAGAGTTCCCTCCCCACCCCCGGCAAGGTTGTTCCTGATTGGTCCTTTCACTGACATGTGACAGTGAATCGGCCCTGAGCGTGTATATTGTGGGTATATATTGTGCGCCCTGAAATTTTTTTTTTTAGTTCAAGACTTTGTTTTGCATGGTGCTGCTTTCTGTGATTCTTCCTAATTAGTACTGCCACGATACTAAGTAGGAGGAACCACAGAAAAGCAGTTTATTTGTTTTTAAGTTGAGCCCTTAATGCGCAGGAAGACTTTACACCTGCTCAGGGCAGGTGTAAAATTTGACAAGGTTAAAAAGTGCGCCTTGAGTGCACAGGGATTTTCTACATCACAGGGTAATAGCTAATAGCCTTATCTACTTGGCATTTACATGTGATGTGCGATATTAGCGAAGTGCATTTTGGACGTGTTGATCCCCTTATTTTATCGGGAGTTATGGACGCATATCCAAAACGCGCATCCAGGCACTAGTTAACCTGTGCGCTAGGCTCAGTGCACGATATTGCATTGGCCTGATAGTTTGAAGACCAAATCTAAGCATGTTTTTCCCCCTAGTCCTATTCCTGCCCCTGCCCTGTCCCTCCCCTTCCCCAGGAACACATCCCTTCAATCCAGCTAAAAGAATGAGCACTGTGGAAGCCAGCGCTTACTTTTATTCAAGCAAAGGTGGGGAGGGGAATATTCAGACAGGTCAATTTGCCAGGGTAAATAACTTGGAAAGTTGTCCTCAATATACCTTTAAGGCCTGATTTTTAAAAAGCATTTACACGCTTAAAATTGAGCTTTACACATGTAAATGCACTTTCCTCAAGTAAGTGTTACATCTACGCGTGTAACTCCTTTGAAAATTAACTCCTTACTGCTCATTTACATTGTGCTATGAATCCCATGCAGAAAATACCAGCAGCTTATATCTGTGGAAAGCAGTTCATGCAATAGAATTGGCTTTACTAAGCTTGGTGCCAGCACCAGATCATTAAATTAAGTTTTGAATTACATAAAAACATAAATACAGTATAATCATCAGCTTAAAATATGGTCCATGTAATTGCATATTATTAATCAAGAAGTTGCAAAAATATGCAGAATTACAGCTCGATATGCATTTCATCTTCATTATTATGAAGTGGGCAAACTAGACCTAGCTGCATATTGTAAGGATATAATTCAATGGCTATTTTGAACTGTTAGAGACATTTAATGCATGTCACCTGAACCCTAATATAGAATTACAGCTTTCTCATTTGCACTTGGGTATTTATCTTTCAAATCAACTGAAGCAATAGAAATTGCCCTCCATACTTGAAAGAAACTGAATGCCTGAGTATGATATAATATGCTTCACAGAGCCTACATTTTGGGCATGCAAAACCTCAATATCTAAATGTATGTTAATACAATATATTGTTTTTGGCTTGTTCAGTAGCCCCTTACTCTAAGAGCTTTGTATTAGAAAACTATGGCTGTATTCTTAAAGCCTTGCAAATGTCTTTAATGCTCTTTGTTTACTTCAATAGTTCTGAACTGTAAGAATAACACAACTAGCTAGGATTCATCTGCAAAGTACAGTTAACTAACATTACCAGAAAATTCAGGTGAACATATTCAACAAGGTAAGAAAAGAATCTTGCTGCAGTTAAAAAAAAACCCCCTGAGAAAAAAAATTAATGTGCAGTGTAATTTTCAAAACCGTGATTCACTCAGCACATACACCCATAAGTGGGTACACCTAAATTTAAGTTATGCCTGTATTTTATAAACTGGTCTACTCCGACAATTATCACTGCCTCAAAAGTATGCACACATGTTTCAATACACTCACATTTTTCTAATGCAGGAACCTGCAGAGTTTATTTACCTATTTTATAAAATAATGTACATACATTTTATGCTTTAAATAATTGCAACACATGCTTTTCCTAACCCTCAGCTTATGTGAAGAGGCAGGTATTTTATGAAGTTGGCTGATGCATGCATGTATCATACTTATGAAAATACTTGTGCACATACTTCCAAGCACCAGTTCGCAGAGACCTCTATTAGCTGACCCAGACCTTCATCAGTTCACCCACACCCTCCACCTCTTCCTCCCACCTAAAAACTGCAGAATAAAGAGAATTTAAATTTATTTGCCATGACTTAATTTGCAGATATAAAAGCATGTGTGCATGTTTGATGATGTAAAACCCCTCCTCCTTTATAAAATATGTAACTGTGTATGTACCTGCAAACCACGCCCCAGAATGCCCTCGAAACGCCCTTAGCTTTGCGCATACTTTTCCACGAAGCAGTGACAGTACGTGCTTACTGCCACCCTTCTGAGAATTCGCACAGAAGTGGATTTTAAAAGCCCGATGCTCACGTTAATTAGGGGATGTGCGAAGAAGTCGGGCTCGTGTGCCTCAAGTGGATTTTGAAAGCCGCCGAGATACGCACGTATCTCTCCACAGCACACACATCTCGTGGTCTGGGCAAGGCATGGGCGTTTTGGGGAGTATGAACCTAACATGTTTGCATAAATTCTGATGCAACCTGTTGCACATTAAGGCCCCCCTCCCTCATAACTTTACTTCTGCTAGGGATGCCCTGTAAGTTAAAACTGAAAGAAAACTAGGCAGATCTGTGGGGTTTTAAGGGTCTGGCTACCTAAAGGAGGTTGGAGGCTATCAAACTAGGGGAGGTTGGAGGATCTTTCTCTTAACTGGGTGAACTGGAGATGAACTGGTAAAACTGGGAATGGCGTTGGCACGTGCCACTTTTAAAATCCCCCGATTTAATTGGTAGAAGCGGGATTTCCGCGCACATGTGCACGCCCACTTAAAATTAGGCACATGTGTGCACGGCCAGCCTACTTTATAAGATGTGCATATTTACTCACGTATGTTATAAAAATGACCCCATACCTGGACGTGGGCTGACGTGTGCGTGCAAAACACTGCACGCTCCATGCAAAACACTGCACGGAGCGGCAGTAGCCACAGAGGCATTCACGGAGCGGGATGCCAGTGGCCAGTGATGCCAGTGGCTTCACGGTGGAACACCAACCACTGGCCACTGGCACCCCACACTTCTTTTTTCTCATACTTATCTGTTTCTCTTGGCTCTTAGTAACCTTAGGTTCTATTTCCCTTTCACCCCCACCATTAATGTAGAGAGCAGTGATGGAGCTGCTTCCAAGTAAAATATTGATTAGTTGGTTAAGCGGCAGCATAGCTCTCTTCCGTTGAAGCAGAGATATGCGTGAAGTATTAGTTTTACTTCTCCCCTGCCGTTGAAGCAGAGAGCTATGCTGGATATGCGTGAAGTATTAGTTTTTCTATGTTTCTACGTGTGCGCATGCGCTCCTGGTTTGAAAGTTACCTCCCTGTTTGCTCAAATGATTTAATAATATTTACACTTGTCATATTCGATTGATTCGTAGCAATAAATAATAAGACAGAAGTTACATAGAATAAACTTGTGACACTTTCCTTCTAGTGAAGTCTCTACTTCTAGTGGAAGCTCTATTTTTACACAAAACTCCTCCTTGTATCCAGTTTCTTATTTTCCTCAGATTATGCAGATTAAAGTTAGTTTAATCTTCCTTCTCTTCCCCAAATTATTTTCTTGTCTCTTCCCATGGGAGGTGGTTGGAATATACACACACAGGCCCAGTCCCAGATTTAATTCTCTTCCAGAAATCCTCTTTAAATACTTTAACTCCTGAAGGGTACTTTACTCTCCCAACTGATTCTTTAACTCCTTTGTCAGCAGCTTTCTATTTGTCATGCATTTCTCCACTCCTTAGGCAGCGCTGGGTGGGCACTGCTAAGGATTGACTTCTCCTAATAACAACAAAAGCTCCTGTTACCTTTACTTTCTCTTTTCTTTTCCTCTAACAGTGCACTTTACTGGGATCCCTTTTTTCAGATGATCTTGGAAACTCCTCTGTGTCTCTTGGAAGAAAGACTCTCTCTTCAAAGGATTTAGGATGCTGACTCCAGGACCTTGGGTTATCAGCTCTAAGTGGACAAAAGTATTACTTGAAATCCAAAAAGGGAAAAAATTAAGCAAGAAGCAGGAAAGGTTGAATAAAACATCCGTGCCTCCAACATAAGAGTTAGCTCAAAACAGTTAATGCAAAAATATTCTTCCTCCGCAGCGGGTCACTCTCACTGTGTATACTCGTGAGGAGACACAGCACAAGCAGCTCTTTTTTACCCCAAATCCAGCCATGAATACAGGGACGCCCCAATCCACTGCAACAAAGGGGATGGGCTCTCCCAGGGAATCTTTCAAAATTGGCTTTAAAGGCAGGTAGATGAGTCCACTAAATGGGAACTTTTTGCTCCTTTCCTATAAATTAGAAGACAGGAGACAGAGAGCTCCTACTCCAACAAAATCCAAACTAAAATCCACAAGAAAAGCAAGTACTGTGGGATGATAAACAGCTAGCACACACTGGGGTAGATTTTTAAAAAAAGCGCGTTCGCGTACTTTTGTTTGTGCACCAGGCGCAAACAAAAGTACGCTGGATTTTATAAGATACGCGCGTAGCCGCGCGTATCTTCTAAAATCCTGGATCGGCGCGCGCAAGGCTGCCGATTTTGGGCAGCCGGCGCGCGCCGAGCCATGCAGCCTGTCTCCGTTCCCTCCGAGGCCGCTCCGAAATCGGAGCGGCCTCGGAGGGAACTTTCTTTCGCCCTCCCCTCACCTTCCCCTCCCTTCCCCTACCTAACCCACCCCCCCGGCCCTATCTAAACCCCCCCCCCTTACCTTTATCCACGGATAAAAATCATGTATACCATATACCAGAGGGCCCCCCTGCCGGCCACGAGGCCTAGCTATACTCACCTCAGCTGCTCCAAGCCAGCTGCCCCCACCGCATGACGCCCACCAATAAGCGACCAATAAGCGGCTAGGCGCTCTGATTACATCAATTTGACTGCGACCAGAGGGATTTAAAGCCCAGCCCTTGCTCTGGGCGCCGCGCGCTGCGTGCCGCACGCCTGGCGTCGCATGCCAAAGGAGCACGACAAAGGAGCCTGCCCCTTTGTGCGCCCCTTGGTACAGCCATGAATCTCTATTTCTTCAATTTGAGGCTGATCATTCAGGCACAGCCCGGCTCGACCCCTGCCATCTTTGGCCATCACCGGCACCGTCCCTCCACCTTAACAGCTCCTCTTGCTTAACTCAATCAACACACCTTTCCTTCTCCACGATGCGCTCCTTCGCTATCCCCATAATCTGCAATCACGTGGCCAATCTGCCTAAATCCTTTGCTCTTCCTTCCACCCGACAACAGAGGCTTATTCCCATCTTGATTTCACCAGTCACACAAATACTCGGCCTATCACTATTCTCACTAACCCTTTTCAACGCCCAATCTCTCACCAAGAAAACTCACATTCTCAACGACTACCTGCTAGAATCCAAACCAGACATCTGTGCCAACACAGAAACCTGGTTGAAACCCACGGACACAGTGCTAATAAATCAGCTCCCCACTCAAACTTACGACCTCCTCTCTATTCCTAGACTTAAAAAAAGAGGAGGAGGGCTGCTCTTAGCTGCAAAAAAAGGGCTAGGCCTAACTCTGCATCACTCAATTGCTACAACCAGCGCGCACATGTTATAAAATCTGGTGTACATTTGTGTGCGCTGGGTAGTGCGCACAAATGTACCCCGCATGTGTAAGATTAAAAATCTGCCCCATTTGTTTGAAATTGTCCTTGTAATCTGTATAGCCAATATGAAAAGACTATGATATTTCTAGAAAGAAATTTTCAAAGCCATTTGGGCAAGAAACCAGTGATTAAAGGAAGGCTTCAAACTAGATTTGTGAACACCGGCGGTGACCTGGCGTTATGCTCTGGAGTGTGTGTGTGTGTGTGGGGGGGGTTGGGATAAGGGGGGCTGTGCACTCACCCAGGCCCCGACGGCGATCTCGGCTCCACGTGGCTGCGTTGCACCGATGAGGGATTTGGGCAGAGCAAGGCTGAGGGCAGGGCTTCATGGAGGCGCACAGTAAGGGGTAGGTGACTGAAGGACACAGCTAACCTCCCCCATTGGCCATTTCAAGCTGGTGAGCTGGACGGGGTCTGGTCCCAATGGTGTGGGGAGGGTGACTGAGAGATGCAGCTTCTGAGGAGTCCCTTGTTCCTGGCTCCCCTTGCTGATGCCGCTGCTACATACCCCCACCTACTCAGGGTTTTTGGATCTTGGAACTGTTAGCCAGTGGCGATTGTTAAGAAGTTGGCCGATGTTGTAACTGTTATCCAATACTCATTGTTAGAAAGCTAATTTTACAATGTTCATTGTTTTTTTTCTGTGTCATGTTACAGCTGATGGGGTGGGGGTTCCCGAGCCAGGAGGGGAATTTTATGATCAGAGCAGTACGTGAATGACAAGTGCTCTCTCATCTATTCTGTTGGGGCTGTTTGTTGTCAGGATCAAGTGGCCCCCGGTAGGGTAGAAAACTGGGTGTCCCCATCTGTTGCGCAGTCACCTTGCTTGTGTGTGGCCAGGCTGACCAGGAATGCCTGTGAGAAGCGCCTCCCGGAAGGAGAGGATCTTGCTTGACAGCGGTGAGCCTGTGGTTCAGAGGTGATGAAACGCCTGTCACATATACCTTTGGGTCAAATTAATTTTGTTATGGCTTGGGTACATAGGTCTTCATGGTATTGCTGTTTACTGCCATTAAAGCTGTGGCCATCGTTGCACCATTTATGTGGTTGGTCTTGGTTACTGTGCATACGTGCTTATTGGTACATGAGTGCTGCCTTCACCCCCAGAGCCTTCGTGATGGGCTTGTCATGGATGCCCAGGTTAATGTCCTAATATTAACCTCCTTCAATATGGCTAAAAGTATGTGTGCTGCACAGGGGTGGATCAGCTAAAGGGGCTTTGGGCATGCCCCTGTGGGCCGGTCAGCCCAATCACATGTTTGGTATTAGTTGTAGCGGCCCCAGAAGCAGGCCACAGTGGGAGCCTCCCCTCTCTGCTAACTCTTGCTCGCTTGTTTCCCCATGGTGACTGACAGTTTCTCACTCTGCTCCCCCCCACCCCCCCCACACACACACAATTTCAGTGACAGCAGTTTATTGTGTCTTCACCTTTTTATGGCAGCGGAAAACACTTGGACTGCCTTCATTCGCCTCACCCGCTTTGCTTTTCCCAGCTGATCTCCCGCCACTGCTGCAACGCTTCATATCATTTCCTTTGCCTCCAGCTCCACCCATCCACAACAAAAATAAAAATTTACAAACCCCAGCCTCTGGGTCTTGCAGCCTACCCCTTCACCCAGGCTAAGGAGCACCTCCTATTAGAGCCTTCAACTCATACCCTTCCTGTTCCAGAGGCATCGTTAGAACCGGCCACATGGGGCCGTGCCCGAGACTCAGTGGCCCGGCTGTGATGGGACTTATGGGGAGGCTGCCATGTTGGGCCCAGGCTGCACAGCAGAAGAGAGAAGGTGGCTGAGTGAGCTTGGGCTGTGTGGCCAAAGGGAGATTAACGTGTTGGGCCTGGGCTGCGAGGCTAAGAAAAGGTTACCGTGTCGAGCCTGGGCCATGTGATTGCAAGGAGATGGTTACTGTGTCGGGCCTGTGGTGCATTGCCAGCGAGAAGGCTGCCTGTTCAGTCCACAGTGCAAAAGAAGCTGCACGTTGGCTGGGCCAAAAAGAGTTAGCTGCTGCTACTGCTGCCTGCACCCTGCATATTCCAGAAGGAGAGAGCCTGAGGGCTTGTGTGTGTGTGTCAGCAGTAGCATGTGTTAGAACTTGTCTGCATGAGCAATAGCAAGTGTGAAAGCTTGTATGTATGTGGGTAGTAGCATGAGGATGAACTTGCGGAAACATGTGAGAAATAGCATGTGTGAGAACTTGTGTTTGTGGGCAGTAGTACGTGCAAGAGTTTGTGTGTGAGCAATAGCATATGTGAAAGCTTGTGCATGTGTGTGAGCAATGGCATGTATGTGCAATAACAATGTGAGAGTTTGTGTGTGTGAGCAATAATATGTGAGAGAACTTGTGTGTGTGTGTGGGCAGAAATGTGTGTGTGTATGTGAGCAATATCATGTACGAGAGCTTTTTTGTGTGTGCGTGTGATGCTGCATGAGCCCAAGGGGGAAGCTGCTGCTTCCTGCATGCTCCAGAGAGAGAACTTTTGTATGTATGACAGAGAACATGTGAGAATATATGGAAGAGAGAAAGCTTATGTGTGATAAAGCACATGTGTGAGAGAAGCCACGCAGACCCAAGGAGGAAGTTACAGCTGGCTGCACATTTATGGGATGAGAAAGAGAACATGTTTGTGTGTGTATGTGTGTGTGTGAGAGAGAGCATTTGAGAGATTGTGTGAGAGAGTTTTTGTGTGTGAGATCATGTCTATGAGAGAGAGCTTGTGTATATGAGAGAGAGCATGTGTATATGAGAGAGACACTGCGCAGGAACAAGGAGGAAGTTGCTGCTTCTTTTATGTTCTGGGGACAAGGCGAGGAAGCGAGAGAGAGCATCTGTTTGCACGTGCATGTATGTGTATTTGAGAGCAAGCATTTCAGAATATATAGGAGAGAGAGAGCATCTGTTTGTGTGTGTGTGTGTGTGTGTGTGTGTGTGTGAGAAAGAGAGAGAGAGAATGTGTGTGAGAATGTGTTGAATGGACAAGTATGTGCATGTGTTGGAGACTGTGTGCCTGAGAGTGAGGGAAAAGTTTGTGTGCCTACCTCCCCACCCTCCATTAATCTACAACAGTCTCAGGAAGGCTGGAAATCAAAAGTTCCCAGGTATGGAGAGTGGAGGATTTTAAAAATCCATATTTGCTTTAATTATTGCATGTTATTTGATGTATTTGCTGTTATGGAATATTTTATTGGTGTTTGGGAAATTTTAAAATTATTTAAAGAGTTTTAAATTATTGAATATTCTTTTTGTCTGCTGTTTTGAAATATTTATTCATTTTATAAGTATGGTTTTGCTGTTATGATGTTATATCTTGATTTTATAATTTGATGTTTTATGTGAAAGGGTGATGTTTCTTTTTTCCATTGTTGCACTGCATACTACAGAATGCAGATTGTTACAGTTTCCAGTACAGTTTTTATCTGCACGTTTCTGTTTATACTTTATGGCCTCTCTATTCTGTGTTTGGTGAGGGTTTGTCTGTGTTCTGCTTGTGTGTCAGAGATTAGGTATTTTGCTAGCATGTAGTTTCTATGTAGGTAGGTATCTATTGCAGTTTGGCTTGTTATATTTTCATAATAGGAGGAATTTTGGAATTTTAGGGCCAAATAATGGGTGTAATATTTGTAGTATTGCCTTTTCCTAAGTAGGATTGTTGATTGTTGGAGTCCTGGCAGCTAGTGCTATTTTCGTATGAGAGTTTTACTATATTGTAATTCAGATTTTTCAGAGGATTCATTGTCAATTTGTTTTCAGTATCAAATTAAAAACAGTACAATTTTTAAATGTCTACAATACTGTAACTCAAAGGCTTTATGTAAATGGCTATTTGCTGTGCTCTGCAGTGTCTGTGTTCCTCAGCCTGCTGTTAGGAGCACCTTAAGAAGAGGTTCATGAATATGCACTCATAATATGCATGGTTAATGCACTCATAATATTTCCATAATATTGGCAAAAGTGAGCAATACTCCCATAATACACATGCATGCAGACAATTAATGGCATGCAGATTGTGCTCCATCATTTTCATGTTGAATCATGAGCGCATCACTCATCATTGATGGTTCTATTGCTCCATTGTTCAGATTGTTCATTGCTCCTGTCCTGGAGATGCTAGAATAGAAGGAACAGAGGGATGAGAGAGAGGAGGCCAGTTCAGGGGCAATGGTGGCAAATTTATGCAAAGAGGGGAGAATCAGGTGATCAGGTTCCTCTCTCGTCCAAGCCTTAAGTGTCTAGTTCTGGTTTGTGGAAAAGTGGACAACCCTGGAGGGTATGGGGGAGGATAGGAAAGACCTATGGGCCTGTGAAGTACCTAGCAATGGCCCTGCCCTGTTCTCCTGGGGCCATGCTTGGATCTCTCCCTAACCATCAATGTAAGTAAAACTTTTTTTTTTCAGTTATGTGAATCTGAACATATGTGAGCGTGCATGTGTGTCAGCATGTGTGTGCGTGATGGTGTGTGAGTCTGAGTGTGTTTATGCATCCATGAGAATGTATGCCTGAGAGTATGTGACACAGTATGCCTGTGTGGGTGTATGTCACTGAGCATGTGTGAGAGACACTGCAGAGCGTGTGTGAGAGTGTCAATGAGGCTTCTGTATCAGGTGGCTGAAGTAAGCTCTGAGAGGGGCAGCTAGCTATGGAACCAGTGAGTCTCCTGGAGGGTGGGAGTGCTGAGAGAGCGTGGGAAAGAGAACAGGAGGGGGATGCTGTAGGTTGGGGTAGGGCTGGCAGCATGCAAGGGTTTTACTTGATGTGGGGGACACTCACTGAGTGAGCACATGAATAGCAGGACAACAACAACAGGTGTGTGAATGTAGGAGCCACTGGCTGGCAGTGTGGCTTGCCTCATTGCTTGGCAACTAGTTCAAGAGCTGATTGGTTGCCATCAGGTCAGGAATATCTACCTTATAAATGGCCTGTGACCGACGGCCCGCAAATGCGCAGTAGAGCGCAGCTCTACTGCGCATGTGCGGGCAAAGATGTCGATCAGAAAAAAAAAATGGCGGTGGGGGCCGCAGGAGCGGGAGGAGAAGCAGCGGCGCCGCGCGCGCGCGCGGTGCCGCTGCTTCTCCTCCCCAGATCTGCCGGCAATCTCGGGGGGTCACTGCCGCGCGCGCGGGAGTGACCCCCCCCCGAGATCTGCCGGCAGGAGCGGGAGGAGTTAATGGAGCCGGGTGAGGGTTGCGGGAAGTCGCGCTTACGGCGCCGGGAGGAAATGGAGGTGGGTGAAGGGAGGGAGGGAGGGAGAGGGGGGACTGAGTGAGTGGGAGGGAGGGAGAGGGGGGACTGAGTGGGAGGGAGTGAGGGAGAGGGGGGACTGAGTGAGAGGAGAGGGAGGGTGGAGAGGAGTGGGTGGGGGGGGGGGGGGGGTGAAGAGTGAGGGGAGAGAGAATGAGGGGGAGGTGAGAGACAGAGGGATGTAGCCCGTTTTAACGGGCTTTACGGCTTGTATATAAATATATGACATTTATCTAAACTTGAATGGGAGGAGCAGCAACGCATTGAATGGATGGAAGAAGGACTGTAGCTCTGTTTGTTCAGGTCTAGTCTAGGGAATGCTTTAATTATTTAGGAAAAATGGTGAAATTTATGTTGGAGATATTTTGGCTCAATTTTGCTAGGCTCCAGGTCAAAGGATATACTTGTCAAAGATCAGCCTGGCCTGCATTGGGAGCTGTTGATGCATATGCTGCACAGGTAGTGCACGAGGGAGTCAGGTAGTGTGTGGGCTGGTTTTGAAAAATTCCCCCGGGCTGATATTTTCCTACAATCCGCCCCTGGTACTGCACCACAGCATGCATACTGTTGTATTTTTGTGAGGCACTCCTAGGGAAATGGTTTGGATAGGATCAGGTAATAACATGCATAGATTGTACTTTTAGGCCTATCATGTTATTTCTATAAAATATATACCCACACAAAAGCAGGTACAAAAGTCTACAACCTTGCCATCTGTACCCACGGCAAGTTTCAAGGTGAAGGTATGCGAAAAAATGTCTCTTTGAAAGCTGCCACAAAGTCTGCAGATAGAAAGGACCTACAGACTTTCCCAAAGGAGGCCGTCCGAAAATTGTCCCTATAATGGAAAATATGTTGCCCCCAAGGGGAGGAGTGATGACTAACTGAGGATTATTTGTTGAGGGTATTCATATCCCTTATAAAACGACTGTGCCAGTTTGTTTTTGTTTTATGAAGCACAAGCTTATTTTTGGCTCTATCCTGAAAAGCGCAGGAAATATAAGTTTGATGATGCTGTCATGTCACCTACTGTCTGATTCATTCATTCATTAATTCATTCATCCTTCCTGTGCTCACTATGGTGCAGAGGGTGGAAATCAGTCTCTTGTACTACTTTCTGTCACTTGCTGCTTCTGCCTCCATCTGCTTCAGAGCACTGAGATTTACTACTCTGCTCTCACAGTTGTCTGGTAAATGAGCTATTTCCTTGTTAGATGGAAGCAGTTCAATTCATTTCAGTTATATGTGATCTTCTATGAACCAGACATCTTGTTATATATCTAAAGTTTTCACATAGATGCATAAGTCTTCTCTCTGACTACTATTAACCCATGGTCAGTGCACCCCATACAGAGTGATTGGAGCAGTCCTCTAAAGACATTACTGTCCCAGGTACTTTGAAAGCAAAGATGACTTTTGACAAACATTTAATAAGCTTATCAGTCAGAGCTTTGTGGTGAACATAAACGCTCACTTTTGTGATTCTCTTTCTACATATACAAACCAAGGGATCCTTTATGCCTCATGTTATTAGAAACAGGCAGATTCTTTGTGCAAACTGCTTTCACACATGGATTTCATTTTCGTTCATTATGACCACACTACCAATCACAGCTGCTGCCAACTTGTATGGAAGAGGTATAATATATATAGCATGGGAATATAGACTTCTTTCTATTGCCTTGCTAGTAGATATTCACATGAGATATGGCTGCCCACTCAAAGAGATGATCAAGGGGTCTATGCTCTAAGTCACATTAAAATCAGCGCAGTTTCAGTGCTATATTATGCATCAAATAATATATTCATAGGTCAGAAAGATTGCACACCACATTTTTTTGTTTTCCTCATTTTTCAAAATTGCATTTAAAATGAAGTCCCCCAAACACACCACTTATCTCACTGGTGGAATAGCTCCAAAAAAGCAACCTGACACTGGACCAGGGTTTGAGACCAAATTTTCTGCATCAGGGGGTTCGGACAGCTCGGCTCAATGCTGGTTTTATAAAATGAAACAAACCACCTTTTTAAAGGCTGGAGAAGGTACAAAATTGAGCATCCATTCAAAGAATGACAACCAAAGCACAGAGATGCAGGAAAGTCCCCAGTCAAAACAAAACAAAACAATAGGATCCCCACCTTAAAGAATAAAATAAAATTATAATATTGTATTCCATAGTTATATTTTCATTCAAGCGCAAAGGGGTGTTCCTGTCAGTTTAATACAGCTTGCAAATCACCCACTCAGAAAGGTCTACTCTGTCACTGACCACTTTAAATGAATTTGAGATGCAATGTTGTTCTGTGCTTGCATTTTATGGCTACAACTGCAATGCTCTATCACACGAATATGAATGGGCTATTTAGTCGTATTGAAATAAACAAGTGAATAATCCCATTGTACTATTATATCACATTCATGAAGTATTGTCTGTAAAACCTCTGCATTATCATTTGAAGCTCATGGAAGAATATGTCCATTTTTGGCCCAATAATATATAATTAGGGTTCTGATTTTCAGTTAAAACAAAAAACTCTGACTGAACACCCCTGATGGGGAAACTGGGTTTTTTCAGTTTTAACTGGAAAACCCACAAAAAATAGGCCTAACATAGGGGCGCTCTGATGACATAATTTGGCCACTGAAGTCAAGAAGGGGCATCCTGTAGCAGCCGATTGATGAAATTGAACTGGGTCTTAAGAGAGGCCCAGAGGGGCTGAGGTGGATTCCATCTTGTGGTGGCCCAAAGAAAGGCCTGGTGGGGCCGCAGTGAACCACATCCTGCCATGGCCTGAAGAGAGAAGGAGGCCTCTGAGAGTGTGTGTGTGTGTGGGTGAAAGTGAGAACCTGTGAATGTGCATATGTGAGAAAGAGCCTGTGTGCATGTGGCTGTGTGAGAGACTATGTGTGTGTGTGTGTGTGTGTGTGTGTGTGTGTGAGAGAGAGAGAGAGAGAAAGAAAGAGAAGCCTGTGAAAGTGTGTGTGAGAGCATAAGTATGTGTTTGAGAGAGGGAATGTGGTGAGAAAATGAACATGTATAAATGTGTAGGAGAGAGAATACATAGCCTGCCATCAGACCTGAAGCCACACACAGATAGCCTGCCATCCCCTACCCTCCATACCCCTTCCTCCCACATCTCCAGCCACACACAGCCTGCCAGTCCCTCTAGTCACACATATACATTCACCCCTATATCCTCACTCCTTACCCCCATTTCCCTCAGACACATTCACATCTCTTGCTACCACCACTCTGGCAACACACACACACACACCACACACACACACACACACACACACACACACACACACACACACACACAATGCAAATATTTTAGGATAAATTGAATCCACTTAAAATGTGCCAAAATTTTAATTCATGCAGTAAAAATTCCAATAAACACCTATTTTTGTACCTGCCAAATACACCTAATTGCCTGAAAAATAACCCCCTAAATTTACAATTCATAAACCCCTAGGATCATTGCATAAATCACATTTGCTGCATGATAATGTCCTTCTATTATACTTGCTGGTGTAGATGGTAGTCATGTAGTCATTGCCAGAACTACATGTTCCCTAATATTTCAGATCCTGTAAAAGTCTATACAGATAACTCAGCAGAAACAAAATGCATTCCTAATATGTCCCAATGTCTGCTGCCACTTTGTGTGCCAGATTAATATAACTTTACTTAATATACAAGTTGCTCACTTCTCACCTTACAGCCTTTAAAAAAGTGATTTGTTTTCATTTTAGAATACCAGCATTGAGAAGAGCTGTCCCAAACCCCTGATGCAGAGAATTTCCCCTCAAAAACCTGGTCCAGTGTCAGGTTGTTTTTTGAAGATATTTTAGCAATGAGATAAGTAGTGTTTTGGGGACTTTATTTCAAATGCAATTTTGAAAAATGAGAAAAACCAGAAGAGTGGGTGTACAATCTTTTAGACCTTTGATTATATTCCTTGACATGTAATATAGCACTGAAACTCATGCGTAATGGTACGTGGCTGATTTCTGAAGTTCAGTTCTTTTGATAATGATTATAATGCATCTCTGATTTGAGAAGAATTCTTTATGTTGTAAAATGAATAAAGCTTTTAGTGCATCCAGTATTAAAAGGATGTTTTATTGTGTATTGCCAGGGGTGGTAATGTCAGCCTTGATGTCCGGCTCTAATCTCTCCCTTCCCCAGTGCAAAAAAAGGACCATCTATTGCCTGAACAATACCCTTCCCCCCCCCCTCCCAACAAGTTAATCATAGCCTGCTGTGGGCTGAATGCCCCCCCCCCCATCCTCTGCCTGATGACACCACTAGGATCTGTCAAAGGGGCTCTGATGTCCTAATCTGATCCCCCTCCCAGGGTAAAGAAATGACCCTTCACAGCCCAGGTTTATTGCATGTTAACACTTGCATTAGCATTAATGCACGTTAGATTATAGACTCCCAAGAGTTTCATACATATACATAACACATATGTTCCCTTTGGGAATTTAGTAGACTTTTCTTTTCTTTTTTTACTTTTTCTAACATTTGAATATTCCTTTGGAGGATAAGTGCTCCAAATGTGACTTGTCAAAGTCTGTATGCAGTGGAAGCATGCCATTTTTGGTTACTGAAGACACAGTATGGTTTCAAGCATAACAGATCATGTGGGCTATTGTGGAGAGGTCCACAAAAAAGAAATAGAGAGAGAAAAAAAAAGAAGATGACAGTATTTACCTGCTTTAAGACTGATTGTAAAGGCAAGAGATTTATCCAGGGTTCTGTTCAGTAAATTAGCAGCCCAGCAGGAGGGAAGATAAGATAAAATTCCAGAGCAGAGAGGCTGCTATCATTTAAGAATGTCTTTTGAGTTGAAAATTCCCTTTGATCATAACTCCCTTGGATGCACTGGAGCATGCATGGGATTCTGGGATGGCCCAGCAGTACCTGGGACAGGCAAGTGAGAGACTGCTAGGGGAGACATGGAAAACCTGCAGTGGAGTAGCTCCTGGAAAGGTATTTAAATTACATGTTTCAGGCAGGAATGGTAATGAGGCACTCTACACATGTCTCCTAATCCGTGCCAGGGTGGTTTTGTGTGTCCAGAAAAGTCACTGACACAGCAGTCCAGATTCAACAGTTTTGCCTTATAAAGCACTGTGATCAATTACAGCCTTTCCAAATAGCATGGGTTTTCCTCATGAGAGAGGCAGTGGAGGGTTAGGGTTACCATTAAGGAGGTAAAGTGACCAGCCCCTAGGATATCTGGAAAAGCATTGTTATTTTGAAAAGCAATGTGAATTTAATACAGGTGGCTGCAGTGGCATAGCCTGAGTTGATTTTTTGGGTGGGTACAAGGTTAACATGGTGGGCTGTAGCATGCAGGTCTGAGATCCACTAGCTGTATTCTTATTGATAAATAATACCTTATACTGCACCCTACACTGGCTTTCTAAGAAGTCCTGCAATAGCCATTATGCATTAGAAACATAGAAATGACGGCAGACAAAGACCAATCGGCCCATCCAGTCTGCCCAGAAAGCTTTCACATTTATTTTCCCATTATCTGTTTCATCAACCACCAACTTCAGGGCTCTTGTTGGTAACTGTTTGATTCAAATTTCTTGCCATCCCCTGTCATTGATGCAAAGAAGTAATGTTGGCGTTGCATCAAAGGTGAGCATAAGGCTTAATGGTTAAGGGTTGTAACTAACCACCGCATCAAGCAAGTTCACCCCGATGCTTGTTTACCCAGATGCACACAATCGATGCCTTGTTGATGATGTCTGAATGTAAATCCTGTTTTCCCTCATTCCCCCTAGAGATGTGATTCGGCCGAACCTTTTGGTCGGCCTTTGTTATTGGCCCACCGTGGGAAATTTAGATTTCCTGTGGTTTGGGCCGATTGGTTTCGGCACTGGCGCTCTCTCCTTCTTCAGCCGCCAGCAGGTTAGGTTCTGCCAGTGGCCCACGGCCCTCTCCTGCTGTCACCATCCCACCGCCCTCCCCAGGTGTGGCCATGCAGCTTTGTCTCTCCTCTTTGCCATCGCGGAGATAGGATCCCGCGGCGTCCTTGCAGCTCTGGTGCTCCTCTTCGCCATCGCAGGGATGGGATCCCTCGACAGCATTGTTGCAACAGGCCTCTTTCTTTGGGGTATGCTTGGGTCCAAATTGGGTGGGCAATTGCCCACCCAGGCCCACGTGTGGCTACACCACTGGGCACCTTTGTCATCCTATGGGGAAGCTGGACAGTGGATACCATTGGAGAGGATGAACAGTTTTAAATCTGGGACTCTTTGCTATGATGTGAAAGGTGTGTGGATCCCTCCAGAAAGAAAAAATAGAGATCCTCATGAACACAATTCAGATGCAAAGAAGTGTTGAAGTTGCTGCTGGAGAAGCTGCTGCTTGCCAGGAGGAGTTTTTCAGCCACAGAGAGATCACAGTTTTCACAGTGGAAAAAGATAAACAGTGGAGTGCTTCAGGGATCTGTACTTGGACTGGTGCCTTTTAATATATTTGTAAATGTTCTGGAAGGTGTATGATGAGTGAGGTGATCAAATTTGCGGACGACACAAAATTATGCAGAAGTAGTTTAAATCTCAAGTGGATTGTGATAAATTGCAGGAGGACCTTGTAAGACTCGAAAACTTGGCTTCCAAATGGCAGATGAAGTTTAACGTCAACAAGTGCAAGGCGAAGCATATAGGGGAAAATAACCCTTGCTGTAGTTACACAATGTTAGGTTCTATCTTAGGAGTTACCAACCAGGAAAGAAGATCTAGGCATCATTGAAATCATCGGCTCAGCGTGCTGTGACGATCAAAAAGACAAACAAAATGTTAGGAATTATTAGGAAGGGAATGGTTAATAAAAAGATGGATGTCATAATGCCTCTGTATTGCTCCATGGTGAGACCACAGCTTGAATACTGTTTGCAATTCTGGTTGCGCATCTCAAAAAGATATATTTGCACTGGAGAAAGTCCAGTGAAGGGCCACCAAATGATAAATGGCATGGAATGGCTGCCCTATGAGGAAAGGCTATGGACGTTAGGGCTGTTCAGTTTGGAGAAGTGATGACTGAGGAGGGATATGATAGAAGTCTACAAAATCATGAAATGATTTGAACAGGTTAATGTAAATTGGCTATTTACTCTCTTACAGATCGATACAGTAAAGTGTGGCCGCGGTTACCCTGCTCCTAACTCACCTTCTACTCACTTTCCGGCCGCGTTAGCCCTTCCTGCGATACACTATCCCCTTTAACTCATCCCTACCGCCTCTTAAAATCCCGGGTAACCCCTTCCGCACGCGGCATGTATATTAAATGTAAACGAGCGAATTATCTATTCCCTCCCATTCAGTAACGTGCGCCCCGACTATTGCTTTTTTACCCTGCCGTTTTGCCACGTGTTTACCCTGCTAACTTACCGCCTACCCTTACCCCAGCATTAGAGGCAGGGGTAAGGGTAGACGGCAAACTTTCCCCCAGCCTCCGCTCACCTGCCCTGGCGCGTCCGGTCTCCGGTGCAGCCCCAGTCCTGTTCCCTCCTCCAAGAAAAAAAAACCCCGAAAAAAAAGTAGCAAGAGAGCGAGGGGAGAGACGGGCAATCCTAGGCTCGGGCCTGCTAGTCCCTTGTTCTCTCCTCCCGAAGCAGGGCGCGAAAAGCAGCCTTGCTCCGGGAGGAGGGGGCAGTTTAAAGCGACGAAGCGACTTACTTTTGCAGCCCCCCTCCGGACATCAGCGACGATGACCGGGCAATCCTAGGCTCGGGCCTGCTAGTCTCTTCTCCTCTCCTCCCGAAGCAGGGCGCGAAAAGCAGCCTTGCTCCGGGAGGAGGGGGGGGCAGTTTAAAGCGACGAAGCGACTTTTTTGCAGCCCCCCCCCTCCGGACATTGGCGACGACCGCGGCTCCTGCCTCCAGCTGTCAGACAGACGCATCGCACGTGGGAAAGCGGCCCCTATGCGTGCAATTGGCTGCTCAAGACGTGACGTCACATGACGTGACGTCACATGCCGTGACGCCAAATGTCGTGATGTCACCTCTTGAGAAGCCAATTGCACGCATAGGGGCCGCTTTCCCATGTGCGATGCATCTGTCTGACAGCTGGAGGCTGGAGCCGCGGTCGTCGCCGATGTCCGGAGGGGGGGGGCTGCAAAAGTAAGTGCTTCGTCGCTTTAAACTGCCCCCCCCTCCTCCCGGAGCAAGGCTGCTTTTCGCGCCCTGTTTCGGGAGGAGAGGAGAAGAGACTAGCAGGCCCGAGCCTAGGATTGCCCGGTCATCGTCGCTGATGTCCGGAGGGGGGCTGCAAAAGTAAGTCGCTTCGTCGCTTTAAACTGCCCCCTCCTCCCGGAGCAAGGCTGCTTTTCGCGCCTGCTTCGGAGGAGAGGACAAGGGACTAGCAGGCCCGAGCCTAGGATTGCCCGTCTCTCCCCTCGCTCTCTTGCTACTTTTTCGGTTTTTTTTTTTTGCTTCGGGAGGAGGGGATAGGACTGGGGCTGCACCGGAGACCGGACGCGGCCAGGGCAGGTGAGCAGGGGCTGGGGGAAAGTTTGCCGAGCATCGGAGAACATAACTGTCCACTTCCTGGTACCTGACATTTCAAATGTCATTTGAAATTAATGACTTTCAAATGACATTTCAAATGACATTCTTAATGTCATTTGAAATGACATTTGAAATGACAGATACCAGCGTGGCCGTGAAGCATTAGGCCCGCGCACCCAGGATACTGTATAGGCGCTCTATACAGTAAAATGGGTTGCGTGGGCCTAACCTTCGCCTAACGCTTTGCAGACGCGGCATGCATTTGCATGCAAATTGAAGAGAGTATCGAGTGGTAGGTGAAGAGAACTGTGCGTGCGGGGAACGAGGGTGCACCTGGCACTGCCGCACTCTTTCTAACGCGGCATAACTGTATCGACCTGTTAGATAATAGAAGGGCTAGGGGGCACTCCATGAAGTTAGTAAGTAGCTCATTTAAAAAAATTGAAGAAAATTCTTTTTACTCAGCACATAGTTAAGCTTTGGAATTCATTGCCAGAGGATGTGGTTACGGCAGTTAGTGTAATTGGGTTTAAAAAAAGGTCTGGATAAGTTCCTAGAGGAAAAATCCATAAACTGCTAATAATTAATAAGCAATAGTAGCTTGAGATCTATTTAATGTTTGGGACTTGCCAGATATTTGTGACTTGGATTGGCCATTGTTGGAAATAGGATGCTGGGCTTGATGGACACTTGATCTGACCCAGTATGGCATTTCTTATGTTCATTATGGGTCACTGATATGTTTTGGTGAGAGCCTGAAGAGAATGTTTTAAAAATTTGGCATAAGGTAAAGTGAAAATTAAGGTTAAAGCATTGAAGAGTGTTAATTTTAAAAGTAAGAACATAAGAAAATGCCATACTGGGTCAGACCAAGGGTCCATCAAGCCCAGCATCCTGTTTCCAACAGTGGCCAATCCAGGCCATAAGAACCTGGCAATTACCCAAACACTAAGTCTATTCCATGTTACCATTGCTAATGGCAGTGGCTATTCTCTAAGGGGTAGATTTTCAGACCGCGCAAATAGGCGTACTTTTGCTGGCGCATCAGGCGCAAGCAAAAGTATGCGGGATTTTAGTAGATACGCGCGTAGCCGCGCGTATCCGCTAAAATCCTGGATCGGCGCGCGCAAGGCTATCGATTCTGTATAGCCGTCGCGCGCCGAGCCGCGCAGCCTACCCCCGTTCCCTCCGAGGCCGCTCCGAAATCGGAGCGGCCTCGGAGGGAATCCTCTAACGCCCTCCCCTCACCTTCCCCTCCCTTCCTCTACCTAACCCACCCACTCGGCCCTGTCTAAACCCCCTTCTTACCTTTGTCGGGGGATTTACCTCCCTGGGAGGAGTAAATCCCCGCACGCCAGCGGGCCGCTAGCGCCCCGGGACGCGACCTGGGGGCAGGTCCGGAGGGCGCGGCCACGCCCCCGGACCGCCCCGGGCCGTAACCACGCCCCGGGCCCGCCCCAAAACGCTGCCGACACGCCCCCTAAATGCCGCGCGGCTCGGGCCCGCCCCCCGACACGCCCCCCTCGCCAAACCCCGGGACTTACGCGAGTCCCGGGGTCTGCGCGCGCGGTAGGCCTATTGAACATAGGCGCACCGGCGCGCAGGGCCCTGCTCGCCTAAATCCGCTCGGATTTGGGCGGATTTAGGTGAGCAGGGCTCTTAAAATCCGCCCCTAAGTGAACTTAATAGCAGGTAATGGACTTCTCCTCCAAGAACTTATCCAATCCTTTTTTAAACACAGCTATACTAACTGCACTAACCAAACAAACTGTTGGGAAGATGGATTTTTAGACCAGCATAGCCAAGCAAAAGAGGAAACTGTATATAGATGTGAATAATATCTACAAGCTATAAGAACTGGCAATGACAATTGATCTAATAATTTCTTGTCTGAAAGAGATTAACCAGTTTGCTGATCTGTATTACCAGGATCAAGTGAATGAGTGAGGGGGTACCAGACTGTGTATTGAGTCCAGGTAAAGTGAAGACATTTGGGACTCAGATACAATAACATTTCTCCTCAGAATCACTGCACAAACTGAGACATTGATACCCAGTGCTCTGAATTTAAGTCTTTATTCATTGTGTAAGCAGAGTAGCAGCTCTGGTGCTGAGAGACTGTTGCGAACCTGCCTGTCTTGCAGCTTCTCCACCTTCTATTCTCGCGGCCTGGAGCTGCCGTCACACTCCCCGCACAGCAGGATCCGCGCTACTGCAGTCCTCTGCTGTCCCTGCTTTCTGTTTGCGGCTGGAGCCACGCTGTGTCTTTCGGTGGGGCCCGGAGGCCGCTGGCACTTCTCCTCACGGCTGAGAACCGTGCTTCTGCTCCTCGAGTGGCCCGCTGGCCGCTGACATCGCCGCTGCCTTCCCTGGTGCCAGGGAGCCATCAGGGTGTGTCTGTATGCAGCAGGATGCCGCTGACTAGCATCTCCATGTGGCCTGGAGGCCACCAACCTTACCTTGAATGAAAGGCCTTCAGCCTCGGCCTTTCCTGCGGCAGGAAGCCGCCTTTGGTGCATCCTTCATGGCAGGGAAGCTGCCGTCCATCCTGGGGTCTGCCCTGAGGCATTTCTTCTGCCTTGGCTTCACCTCCGTGTCTTCCTGTGCAGCATGGGTGCTGTCCATGATTCTGCGCTCTCCTGCTTCCTCCTAAAGGGCAAAGCCACGCCTCTCTGCCCTTTTTAAATGGCCAGTGCAGGTGTGGTTCTTCCTGACTCCTCCCAGGGTGTTTCCTGCTTCAGCCTACAAAAGGCACCTCAGTTCATTCCTTCCTCGCCTTCGCAAGGAGCAACTTCCTTCCTGGAGCTGGTCTCCTATCTCTGTTTCCAGCTCCTGCCTGGCATCTTTTTCCAGGGATCCCATTCCTTGTTCCTGACTTCTTTGAGGCTCTTCGTTCCTTGTCTCTTGTCTTCATGATGTCTCCTGTATCCTGATGTTCTGTTCCAGCCCTGCTGTCTTCTGTATCTTGATGTTCTGTTCCAGTCCAGAGGTTCCTGAGGTTCCGTCTTTCCGTCCCTCATGGTCCGTGATCAGCTCAGCTGGGCTGGTAGGACATGTAGTGGCCCAGTGGTCCGCGATCACCCCGGTTGGGGTGCATAGGGCACTGGTGGGATTCCTCCATCTCACTGACTGAAGATCCTCATCATCTTCATCCTCATCCCATCTGAGT
This sequence comes from Rhinatrema bivittatum, assembly GCF_901001135.1. NCBI lineage: Eukaryota > Metazoa > Chordata > Amphibia > Gymnophiona > Rhinatrematidae > Rhinatrema > Rhinatrema bivittatum. The sequence continues at coordinate 113,229,590 of NC_042616.1, forward strand.
TTCGTCTCAGATCTTCAACCCATCTGAGTTTTGTCTCAGATCTTCATCCTCAACCCATCTGAGTTTCGTCTCAGATCTTCACCCTCACATCTTGAACTCTAATGTAATTGAGTCGATGTCAGCTTGCTGATTCGCCTCCATCGTGGTCTGCGACCATTCCGGCTAGGGTGTGTTGGGTGCGTGGTATTGCAGCCTTCCTTCCAAGTTAACCTCTGCTTTGAGTCTTCGTCATTCATCGTCTGAGTTCTTGTCCTCATTCGCCTTGTCCTCTATCTGACCTGCTGCTTCCCGCCGCTCCCTAACAGCAGTCCAAAAGGGCTTGGAACGGTCAGAGGACTATTCAGAGACCACCATTGCATTGGTGGTCTCAAGGAAGCTCACAGGTTTAGTCGAGGCTCAGGGTAAGGACGTTTCACCGCAAGGGCACACAATTTGTCCCGTGCTGGAGAGAGCCCCCTGGTGCTTTCGTCCATCACAGCGCAACAGAGACCTATGGTAGTGTCCATGATATTGGAGCTGGATTTGAAGCAATAAGAGAGTGATTTGTTTTCTTCCAAGATCCTCACTGATCCATTTGTGCTGATCTCTCTGTATCAAGTAGATAGGGCTTGCTGCAATTTTTTTTTATTTTCTCCCTAAAAGAAGCAAATTCAATTAGACTGGGAAGACACACATTGAGAAAGCACTTGCTGAAGATTGTGGTGATAGTGTAGACAGTTACACTCTGTTATTTTATTTAAAGCATAGGGAAGAATTTTCTTTCTTCAGGAGAGGAACAGTATCTGTGCCCAAGGCTACTGTCAAAAATGCAACTGATGATGGTTGTGTTGTTGCAGATGCTGGCGCATTAAAAGTGGCAATAGCAGATGCCCTGGTTAAGCACAAGTCCATTGTAAAGGGCAGAGCCCAGCTTGGAGACCAAGCATTTGCCGATGCTCTGCTCATCATTCCTGACCCTCAGGAGACATTAGTAAAAGTCCAGACAGAATATGCAGAATCAAATCATCTGATTGGTGTGGATTTGAACACTGGTGAACCAATGATGGCAGAAAAAGCTGAAATCTGGGATAACTATAGTATTAAAAAACAGCTCAGTCACTCTTGTACGGTGATTGCTAGCAATATTCCCCTGGTGGATGAGATCACAAGAGCTGAGATGTCTTCTCTCAAAGGATGAGCAGAATTTGCTGAATTGTGGTAAAAAGAGACCATCATTAATAGGAGTTTCCGAGTAACTTCCCAATATAACCAATATGCCACTAACTCCAGCTCAACTTAATTTACAAAGCATAAAAAAGAACTTTATACTTGCTGTTGCAGTAAATCCAGCCACTGAAATGTAAAACCTTTAGACCTATTGATATGGAATAAATTTAAAATGCTACAATCTGTTATTTATTTGAGGAAACAAGAGGCAGTAGAGACGCAAGTTGCCCTCAGTAGCACCTCAGCAGCACCAACTATCTGCTAGCCAATGGCATCCAAGTCATTGGAAGGAGAGGACCACTCTTCTGTCTGTATCAGATAAGTGGATGCAATCGCTGGGACACAAAAACAAAAAGCATAGAGAAAGAGGAAAAAGACAGACATTACAGAGAAAGCAAACTTAAAAGTAAACCTCAGAAAGAAAGAAGGATAGAGATAAAGGAGTACTTTCTTTTCATCAAGTGAACCTTGATAATACTGATTTCTTGTGGAGGCAAATGAGAAGGAAAATTTACAAGTTTCAAATCCTTGGGTTTATCTGATAGTTCATGAATGCTTGCACATACTGCAGTGAACTGTAAAAGGCGATTTTTGAGTGGATACTATAGATATTAGATACTTTTCTGAGTGAGTTTATTGACTGTTTTTGTTGAGGAGGAGTGGAGATCCTGAGATTTCATATATAACCTATACAATACCTAGATACTTATGGGCCGGATTTTAAGAGGTACGGGTGGGCATACATTTGTGCGTGCAACCCAGCACGCACAAATGTACGCCCGATTTTATAACATGTGCACGCAGCCGCACACATGTTATAAAATCAGGGGTCAGCGTGAGCAAGGGGGTGCACACTTATGCACCTTGCGCGCGCTGAGCCCTAGGGGAGCCCCGATGGCTTTCCCTGTTCCCCGTTCCCTTCCCTTCCCCTACCTAATCCACCCCCAGCCCTATCTAAAACCCCCGTCTCCTTTGTTTAATAAGTTGCGCCTGCCTCCGTGCAGGCGTAGGTTGTGCGCGCCTGCCAAGTGCCGGCGCATGATCCCCCGCCACGGCCGCTGTGCCGGAGGCCTCAGTCCCGCCCCGCCCCTTTCACAAAGTCCTGGGACATACGCGCGTCCCGGGGCTTGCGCGCATCGCCAGGCCTATGCAAAATAGGCTCAGCGCGCGAAACCCTTTGAAAATCTAGCCCTATATGAGCAGTATTGACAAAATTGTTACTGATAACTTATTTGTGTTCTTTCCTTCTATTTAACTTCATTTATTTTTATTTAATCATTTTTAATCCATCAAACTGCAAATCTTGGCAGAGTACAATATACACAAACAATAGAATAATCCATATACAGACAGTGATACACATCACTTCTTTTATTTTAAACAATAATCTTGTTATTCACCAGCAGAAGGTATCCAACTATTTATTACTCCGTGTTTCCTCTCTCAACCTCTGGGAGCTTCATTGGTTGAATAGGTTTCCCAAACTCAAAAAATTACCTGGTCAGGAAGAGGGTAACATATACAAATCCTCTGGTTGCAATCGACTCCAGCACCACCCACATACCCCAACAACAGTCAGAACACTTTAACCATCATAGCGAGGAGAGTCATCATTACACCGGTTGCTGCTTGGGGGTGCTACAATACCTTTATTGAGTTTTCCCATGTCAGCAGTAAACCTGATAAATTAAAAGAATCCTATTTCTTATAATTAGAGTTTGCTACAATTTTTTAAATATTATGTCAAGAAAGGCTGATTTTCAAAGTACAGAAGGTGGGATTATAGATAACATTTTTGACTAGGTAAGGCACTAACTGAAGCTGAGACTCAAGATAATCATTAATTAATGAGATATATATCTAGTATATTCTAATTGCAATGAAGTGGCAAGTAGGGTGTCAGAAAACCTTAGGCTATTAAATATTTTTAACACTGATCATGTGAAAAGAATAAGCAGCAATGATACTATTTTTTAAAAATATCAAAGTGTCCCATTATAGGGGCTACACCATTCCCAGGACCAATCTCAATGTCCCAGACCTCTCACTCATCTCTCCAGTCATACACAGTTAGCCACTGGGGTACCGGGGATCCACTGGTGAGGAGAACAAGCCTCTGGGGCCCTACTTGTATAGATGGGAATCCACTCCATGACAGATTCTTAATTCTTTCAGTTTCTATAGTTCTTTGTCATTTTGAAGAGGAGCAATAGGACACATGGGTTGGTGTTCAAATAATACATTTACTGTAACTTAAAAAAAAAAATAGGATACAAGCAAAAATAGCAAAAATCATAAGACTACAAAGCAGAATGAACCCCCCCCCCAAGTGCCACAAATTCTTTCTTCATCTTTGATCTCTGAGTTACTGTCCCTTCCCAATGATGGGTAAAATCTCTTCTCCAAAATAGGTAGGGAGGTGGTGGTGGGAAAAACTCCCTCCTATTCATAATAAAGAAAAATCTTCCCAAAAGCCAATCCTCAGCCTTGGGCAACCACAGCCCCCACTGTTAACTGGACACAAGGCAAATGCATTCCCAGTCCCCTCAGGCAGGTGTGTTTGCTCTCCTGAGCTGGAAGTAGGTCAAGAAAACAACCAACACTTAAAAGACAAAAAAAAATCCTATCTTCATCTCTTCTCAAACTGGACAGTCTCTCTTCTAGGTCTGTGAGGGCAACTGGTAATCAGGGCAAAGTCCTTCCTCTTTTTAGTACAGGCTGTGGGGCTTGAAGTAGGAGAACTAACAAAAACACTCCTCCTTTTCCAAAAAGAAACCTACATTCAACCACACCTTTGGTACTCCAACCAGTTTATACAATATATGGAGATCTTGACCAATTCCAGTACCCTGGGTGGAAAAAAATCTCATGGATGGTCTTAGAAAATGCAAAACCCTCTCCCCGTAGCTGGTAAAGGGCAGAACTATTGTCAAAGAAGTGAAGCAACCTTTACGTCCACAGTGATCCAGATATCTTAAGCAAATAGGAAAGTGACTGTTAAGATTTAATGTGCCCAGTTGCCGAATAATGTTAGAAAATTGCCAGATATAATATACTTTGAATGGGGCAGCACTTACTAATACATACTAGGAAAACAAGATGTGCTTAGTATTTGACAATAAACTGGGATGAATGTCCAAAGTCAAGCATTAGACGTCACAGCCAAGTACATATTATGGTGGGTGATTTCCAAGATATTTCTACAGGCACAACAATGCTTTATCCATCCATATGACCTATTTTATAATTGTACATAAACCATATGAGAGGTTACAAAACTTTATTATCAAAACGTTTTCATCAAATCACATAAAAAGTGTGTCACAAAACTCACTCACTCATTCACACATTCACACTATTAAAAGTGAAGCAACAGTGAAGTTATCAAACAGAATTTTCAAGATACAACTTTTCCAAAATGCAGATTTTTCAAAATGCAAAAAACATATGTATCCACATCCTGTGGCTTATAACAACTTAAAACTCTATAAATGTTTCAACCAGGTAACACAATTATTTCACTACCCTCTATACTTTAACCCTGGATTACCATGCTAATCTTTAGATCAATATCATCAATACATATGTGCATCTATGCTTAAAAATGCATTAAGATTTAAATTATCTTCATCTGATGCTCATCACTGTATGCTTCTTCCTTACTGCAAATTTAGAGACAGTGCTTCATCTTTCACCACGGTTATGCACATCAGAAGAAGATAATTTAAATCTTAATGCATTTTTAAGCATAGATGCACATATGTATTGATGATATTGATCTAAAGATTAGCATGGTAATCCAGGGATAAAGTATAGAGGGTAGTGAAATAATTGTGTTACCTGGTTGAAACATTTATAGAGTTTTAAGTTGTTATAAGCCACAGGATGTGGATACATATGTTTTTTGCATTTTGAAAAATCTGCATTTTGGAAAAGTTGTATCTTGAAAATTCTGTTTGACAACTTCACTGTTGCTTCACTTTTAATAGTGTGAATGTGTGAATGAGTGAGTTTTGTGACACACTTTTTATGTGATTTGATGAAAACGTTTTGATAATAAAGTTTTGTAATCTCTCATATGATTTATGTATAGTTTACATCAGTGTTGAGAGGGTGGTAAAATGCACCCATTGTGTCTATTTTATAATTGCCCATCCCATATGAGGGTAAACTTACATGAGTATGACACACCCAGAGTAGGTGGAGGTACTGCCAAGGCCAAGCTTGGGAAAGGGCTTGCATTTACCTGCGTACTTTTCCATTTTCAAAAATATGCAGGTAAAATTACCCCCCACCGCCAAATTTCTGCACACATTTTAGCTTGTATAATTAATTGTGTGCAGGTAGTTTTGATCTTGAATTTCAAAGTGACCCCCACGTGCCTAATTTTTGCTCTGAGAATTGGCATAGTTTGTGTGTACGTTTCATCAAATTTGTTCAGGCTGTTATAAAATTACCTCTTAGGAGGGTCATTTTAAAAGCCAATTCTACGGGTAAAACAATGCCTTCCCCAGAGAAATGGCCTTTGGAAAAAAATGTCCGCCTTACATGTGGGCAAACTTATGCACGTAGGGCCTGTTTGTGCACATGTTTACCCCAGTGAGCAGAGACATTCCCAGAGCAGGATTGGGGAAGGGTCTCACCTCTTGCTCATCCTCCAAATGGATTTCCAAATGACAGGGAAAGAAGTACAAAAAGCAAAGTCCTACTGAATTACTAAAGGAGACACGAGGGGCCTGCACGTGCTGAAATACAGCTCAGACTATCTTCCTTAATTTAATTATATTGTACAGACATCTCAATAAACCTTACAAGAATCCTGTTTATAATCATTTTTTCTAGGAACTACAAAAGGAGCAAGGGAACATCTGCAAATGTTAAAGGGAAATAAATTGTACTGACTTCAGAGAAAAGGATTTTTTACTCCGAGAGAGAGGAAATTATGGAACATTTATTCAACTGAGACTGTAACTGTTACAATACAGAACACAAACTGAAAAGGGAAAAATGTGGAGCCAGGGATCTAACTTGATAACCATTTTTGGGTGTGAATTATATAATATATTTTGTGTTGTGCTGCAGAATTAGAAACATATGTACAGTGTTTTCCCTTTCATCTGGTTTACAATCTAGAAATTGCATCTCGGTAATCATAAGAACGTTGGACTTGCTTCTTTTCAACCTAATCAAATATACAGTATAATTAATTAATACTACTAGCTGCTTTGCTTCCCTGCTTCCAAAGATAGGGGTAGATTTTAGAAACTTGCACGCGCGCGCACATGGACATGTGATTTTATAACATGTGCCCGCGCAGGTGCGCGCATGTTATAAAATTGGGGGTCAGCGCGCGCAAGGGGGTGCACATCTGTGCAACCTGCGTGCCCCGACGCCTGCGGCCTTCTGCCGTTCCCTCCCAAATCTCTCCAATTTAGAAGCGGCCTGGGAGGGAACTTCCCTGCCCCCTATACTAACCTTCCTACCCCTTCCCCTAACCTTCCCGCCCCCTAGCCCTATCCTAACCCCCCAAAATCCTTATCTCACCTTTTGCGCGTGCCGCCACCCTGCCAGCACCCTGCCGGCATGCTATCCCCCAGGACAGCGGCAAACGGCCGCTGTGCCAGGTGCCTCTAGCCATGCCATGCCCCACCCCCATCCCCCGGATCATCCCTTCCCTTTCCCGAGACTCCAGGACTTACACCCATCCTAGGGATTTACGTGCATGGCCGGGCCTTTGAAAACTGGCCCTGCGCGCATAAGCCTGGGATTTACGCGCCTAAGGTATTGAAAATCTACCACATAGTTTTTAACTTTGGCTGCAAAGGGAATACCGAAATTGTCACACTCCTAGCAAGCAATGGAAGAAATATCCATGTAGAACATATTATATTGTTTCTGTTATTATCAATGATTTTTGGAAGGCAGTTCAAGAAAAATCAGTTAGCTTTAAATACTAATCTTACTATAAATAAGTTAACTGAACATTAACCCCATTTTTGCAGTACCCTGCATAAACCCAGTCTAGCAAAAATCTGTGATACACATCTAACTCCCTTTCCAGGCACTCCCTTCTACAGGGGGCACCACTTGATATCAGGCAGCGTTGTCAATATCACTCTAAATGTTCCTCTGAAGGAAGGACAGGGTTTACTTTCAGGGCTCAAAAATGTTAGACTTGTCTTCTGAAATATAGTGAAGAGGCTCCACACAACTAGTGTTCCAAAACAAAATATATACTTCAAAGCTTCAATATAAATAATCTGGCACATAGCATATTTTTCCTTGTTGTATCCATGATTCTCAATAAGGTCAAATATGGAGGTTCTGATCCTTTTCTGCTACCCTCTTGTCTTCCCTGCCAGAAATCTGGGTCTGTTTTGGATGGATACCATTTTCCGTAGCATTGTTCTTCCTCAGAGGAGCATTGGATGGATAGTTCCCCTTCTCCTCTTCATAACTTGGCACCAGTCTGGCACCTTCGGGGGAATTAACTGAGCTAATTGACAATCTATCCTTTGTCTCCTCCAGATCACACCACAAGAAATAACCTCAATTATTTTGGGCTGTCAGGTATACCACTATAGGGGATGTCTTGTGTAGTCATCTGTTTCCCCTACTGCTTGGAATACAGGCAACAGATATCTTCCTTCTTTCCAGCTCCAAGCACCAACTTTTACTCAGCACAACTCTCCAGAATCTTCTCTTGGATCACTAATAATCCCTGTTTTGTACCATTGAGGCCACACCCATGCACATGGAGGCTCTAACAAAATGGATCCATCTCCTCACTTCTCATCCAACCTGTTGAAGAGAATAGTCCCTGGTAAGGGTCAACCTTATATAACATTTAGTCTAGTTTAGCTAGCAAATCTTAAAAAACGTATTTGGGGTTCATTACCTCCCTTGGAATATTTTTACAGACTCTTCTTCTAATTTTGAATGCTTAAAAATTTAAAGGTGAATTTTCAAAAGTTGCATGCATAAAAAATAGCACTTACATGTATAAAATAGCATATATATGCAAGTAAATGATATTTTAAAACCTCAACACACATAAATTTGCATGTATAAAAAAGGAACGGGCCAGGGTGTTCTGGGGAGAAGCCAACATTTACACTAGTAAGTTGCTATTTTATAAGAGATAGCACTTGTGGACTTATCTGCCTATCTGAATTAGATGGATAAGTAACATTTTATGACTTATCTGTCTTAATAGTGCTTTTTTTTTCAGACATATCCAGTAGGGATGTGAATCGTTTTTTGACGATTTAAAATATCGTCCGATATATTTTAAATCGGCTCCCTGGTTGGGACCAGGAAGCCCCTGGTCCCAACCAGGGACCCCAACAAGGGGGTCCTGCCCCCTGGGGGCAGGTGCTTCCTGGTCCCAACCAGGGAGCCGTTCTCCATTGCCCCAGGACAAAGGTCCACCCCCGAGCATAACAACCAGGGACGGATTGACCTAATGGGGGATTGGGCATCCCCCGGTGGGCCAGTCATGCTAGTCACGTGGTCTGCCGAGCGCGGCCGTGACGGAACCACGCTCGGCAGACCACGTGGTATCTCCTGGGCCGGCCTAGGCAGCGAATCCCCGGGCTGGTCTTCATCGGGAATCCACCGTTGGTAACAACATTGTACAAATCTCATCATTTTATACCTTTCATCACTCCAAATCACATAAAATCTTCACTGATGTCTACTGTACTGTTTGTATCTCTGACTCTGCATGTAAAACTGCCCCCCAAAACCTTACCCTGAGTTCAGAATGGCCCCTTCTTACAGTGGTATAAAAAGTTGCCTAATATATCTGCTTCCCCGGAGGCTCTCTCTCCCTCTCTCTCTCCCTCTCTCAAATGGGCTTTGCGATGTTTATCGCAAATCCTGTTTTGAGTATAATGCCAGGCAAAAAGGTGTAGTTAAATCCCACAATAGCATGCATTATGCGTTACAAGCAACATTAAGCACCCCTCATTTTCATAAACTCCTCCCATTCAACTAAATGTTTAAAATTTGCAAACACATCTCACAATGCGTTATTTATCACATGCGTTATGGCGTTATCACGGGCGAAAGGGTCCTAACATGATTTGATGAATGAGTCCCTAAGTAAGATAGCTGGATATTAGAGATGTGAATCGTGTCCTCGATCGTCTTAACGATCGATTTTGGCTGGGAGGGGGAGGGAATCGTATCGTCACCGTTTGGGTTTTTAAAATATGTTAAAATCGTTAAAATCGTGAACCGGCACACTAAAACACCCTAAAACCCACCCCGACCCTTTAAAATAAATCCCCCACCCTCCCGAACCCCCCCAAAATGCCTTAAATTACCTGGGGTCCAGCGGGGGTCCGGAACGACCTCCTGCAATCGAATCGTGTTGTCTTCAGCCGGCGCCATTTTGCGCCACCATTTTGCGGCTCTGACTGTCAGAGCTTGCCTTAAATAAGGATAGCCAAGTGATGTCATCCGGGTGGGCCTGACAGTCCTAGCGCACCTTGGCCCCTTTAATTCCTAAGAAGGAGGGCGTGCGCGCACTAAGGAAATCCTGGAAGTACAGCGGCCTCAGTGACGGTGCGATGGCCGCGGGACAAGCCGCATGCAGTTGGCAGGGCCACGGCGGAAAGGTGAGCAGGGCTGGCCATGGAGCCCATGGCCAACCACTGCAACAGTACCCCCTCCTCAAAGGTCCCTCCGGGGGGGGGGGGGGCAGACCAAAGGCTTGAGGCACCTCAAATGGGGACTCGTGCGGTATGATGTTCGACCTTGTTTAGAACATTGTAGAGTAACTCTCTCAGAGTGATCCTGGGAAACAGTTGAAGGTCTGAAGAATATTGAAGATGCTATGGAAGAGCCTCTCTCCTGATTTTCAGGATGTAGCCGGGTCCGTAACTGCTGAATCTGTCTTTATAAGCCAGGAGAGACACAAACTATTTCATAGTTCGCTTGTGTTCCCTTTCTAGGGTTTCACATTCGATCGTCCTGTGTGACAGTTGCTCTCTTTGCAGTGTAAAGATGGTCTTTAGCAGATTCTTGTGGAGGAAGTTGGAATTGGTCTGAGACTCTTGGGACCTCTTACTAGGACTCGGAAGGTTCAGCAGGCAGTGGCCATGATTAGAGAGTGGGGAGGTTCACTCGGTTCCAGACAGGACTCTGAACACTGTGGTCCCCACTGGATCAGGTCAGCCGAAGCCCAGTCGAACTGGGGCTGATGCTTTCGTAGCCATGTTAGGCCCAAAATGACTCTGAGTGCTCTTGTTCGATCTTCAGAGTAAGAGGTTGGGTGGTCCGAGATATTACTCCGGGGAGGATGTCCCCGTGGACTGAAGAGAGAGCCAGTGGCGGAGTTAACAGGCATGTAGGGATTTGGTACTGGTCCACGAGGTCTTGTTGGATAAAGTTTGCTCCTGCGCCGAAGTCCACTAAGACCTGGGTATAAAAACAAATGGAAGACATCACCACTGAAGCAGGCAACATAAACAATGGTGATCGTGAAGTCGTGGTGAGACTTAGAGGAATTGTCTTAGGAACTTCTTAGTGTGAGGTCATGCTCTTCCTAGGGCACTGTGGTAACTGATGGTGATGAGCTCTCTCCTCATCTGGAAGACAAGTACAGCCCAGCTGCATAGGTTCTTCACCGGAAGTCCCATACAGTAGGGAATGATCTCTGAGACGATTCTTCTGATTAGCACGGTTTTCCCGTGAATGTTCTTGGAGACGTCTATTGATCCTCCCTGTTAGGTTGATAAGGCCTTCGAGAGAAGGAGGAAGCTCTCATGCCGCCAGTTCATCTTTTATTCTGGGGGCTAAGCCCTCTAAGAATATTGTGTGCAGACTATGCCCTTACCAGTTTAATTCCATAGCTAGAATCCAGAACTCAATCGCGTAGTCAGAAAGGGAACGGGAGCCCTGACATAGCTGTAGCAGATCTGATCCCATAGTCGGAAGTCTGCCTTGTTCCTCCTTTTGTTTAAAGGTGGCTTTGAATTGCGGAAGGTTGGTCAGCATGGGATCAGAGTGCTCCCACATGGGAGAAGCCCACGCCAGTACCTTGCCATTCAAATGAGACAAAATAAAGTTAGTCTTCACCAGATCAGTCGGGAACAGCACCGCCTGAAGCGTAAAATGCATGTGGCATTAATTCAGGAAACCCCGACATCGTTTGGGATCCCCTGAGTAGTAGTGTGGTGGAGCGGGCATGGAAATGATCGCCAGTCCAATGTCGGGGTTCGGTGCAGATACTGGTGTAGGTGATACCGAAGAAGGTAGAGGAACATTTAACCAACTTAGGAAGTCTTGTCGGACTGCTAGGTGATTCACATCCACTACCACTTGGTCTAGCGTTGATTGAAGCTTCTGGATGATCCCGGGATAGGAATCCAATCAGGCGTGCAGACGTTCCAGGGAGGAGGACAGGGTCTCGAGGCATTGTTGCTGCTCTTGCACCCTGGAGACCAGGCCAGGAATGACCTGCAGAGCGGAGGGCTCTGCCGGGTCCATGGCCTTTGCAACCTGTTACGCTTGGGGGTAAACCCTTGTCCTGGGGCAGTGGAGAACGGTTCCCTGGTAGGGACCAGGAAGCACCTGCCCTCAGGGGGTGGAGCACTAGAAGAGACAGAGACTTGGATGAGCTTCACCACTGGAAGCCCGCGGTCCCCCCAGATGGAGCTCGTAGGGACCCAGGCCGCTTGGACTTAGGTGGGCCTCGCAGGGTCTCCTGGAGAGGTGGTAGACAGGAAGATCAAGGAATAGGTTGAGGCCAGTACCAGAGAGACAGTCTGAGGGTACTACCTGGGAGACAAACAGAGGGACGAGGGAACAGCAGGACACTCGAACAGCAGGACGCTGGAACAGCAGGACGCTGGAACAGAAGGACGCTGGAGCAGCAGGACGCTGGAACAGAAGGACGCTGGAACAGGAAGATGCTGGTACAGCTGGGTGCTGGAGCAGCAGGACGCTGGAGCAAAATTCACAGAAACCTAAGGCAAAGGAGAAACCTGTTGCAATGGCAAGCTCTGACTGTCAAAGCTTGCCTTAAATAAGGATAGACAAGTGACATTATCTGGGCGGGCCTGACAGCCCTAGCACACCGTGGCCTCTTTAATTTCTGAGAAGGAGAGTGCACGCGCGCTAGGGAAATCCCGGAAGTATAGCGGCCTCAGTGATGGTGCATTGGCTGCCGGACAAGCCCGGGGGGGGGGGGGGGGGGCAGTGGTGGCACCTCCAGCGTACCTTGAGGCCGCACACAGCCGGTAGGGCCACGGCGGAAAGGTGAGCAGGGCCGGCCATGGAGCCCGTGGCCGATTGTCGCAACAAATGTACTCTCAAACTAGCTTTTTTTTTTTAAATTTTAGTTTTATTGAATTTTCACCATACATTAAGATACAATATTCCCAGAATTTAGAAAAAAAAATTGAAATCTACAACATATTGTATGAAAAAACCTTCTGTAGATATTGAACATTCATTATAGGCAATTTTGGGATACCAAAGTGTAAATGAAGCGGTCATTTAAAAAATAATAATATCCAAATTCAAATAAACATGTAGTGTAGTTACCCCAAGCCTATTTCATTTATACCAACCCACGGTGGGATACATTTAGGAATGAGAATCTAAATAAGATCATAATTGATCAGGATCATTGAAAACATACTTTGAATCTTGATAAGCAATCATACATCTACATGGAAAACAGAGTACGAATTTAGCCCCTCTAGTATGACCTCCCCTCTCATTGCAATAAACTTTTTCTTTTTAATTTGAGTATTTCTAGCAATGTCTGGAAATACTCGATCCTGCTGGCCATAGAAATTTAAATTCTGATGCTGGAAATACATTCTTAGTATAGAGTCTCTCAGATACAAAGGTAAACTGAACTAATAAAATAGCTCTAGTTTCAATGAGCATCTCATGATTTCTCCAATATATCTGATAAATCTGCAAAAGGATCTAATGGTTTCTCTTGTTGTTTGATATTTTCTTCTCTGGTTTGAGGCAAATAGTATATTCTAGGGATGTGAATCGTTTTTGACGATTTAAAAAAATCGTCCGATATTTTTTAAATCGTCAAAAATCGTTAGAGTGCGCAATACAATAGAAATTTTCCCGATTTATCATGAAAAATCGTTACTCCCATTAGTGTCCACTAATGGGAGTTATTTGGGGGGAGGGTGGGAAAACCAGCACACCAAAACAACCCCTAAACCCACCCCGACCCTATAAAACGAATCCCATACCTTCCCCCACCCTCCCGAACCCCTCAAAACATTTTACGAGTACCTGGTGGTCCAGTGGGGGCACGAGGACCGATCTCCCGCTCTCGGGCCATCGGCGCCATTTTGGCTGCCACTCAAAAATGGCGCTGATGGCCCGATAAAAAAAAAACCCCACCCGACCCTTTAAAAATGACCCCTTAGCTTCCGCCACCCTCCCGATCCCCCCAAAACATTTTAAAATTTCCTGGTGGTCCCGGGAGCGATCTCCCGTTCTCGGGCCATCGGCTGCTACTCATAAAGATGGCGCCGATGGCCCTTTGCCCTTACCATGTGTCAGGGTATCCGTGCCATTGGCCGGCCCCTATCACATGGTAGGAGCACTGGCTGGCCGCCGCCATCTTTAAAGATGGCCGCCACCATCAGATTTTTTTCTCCCTCCAGCCGAACCCGATCGTTAAGATGATCGGGCACACAATTCACATCCCTAGTATATTCTGGATATTGTAGGTAATGCCCGATTGGGAAATTTTAAAATGTCCAAAAGGTAACTCTTAAATAGACCATTAGCAGAAATCATTTTTGCCTTCAGAAAATTTAAGATCTTTAAATTTGCCCTTCTCAATTAGTTTTCAAAAACTTGCATTGTATCCATATGAAACTTTTCTGATCTTATCAGGTTATTTGGAACCAACTCCATAACGTCTATTTTTCACTCCATAGCTTTTAAAGAAGTTTCCATTTTATTACCATGTTATCCAAATTCTGAGTCTTAGTAATACTATCTTGCCTCCTAGAAGTTAACACATTAATGGATTTATCCATCATTGCCAGCATATTCCATATTTCCTCCAAAGTTATTTTCTGAGGTCTTATCAAGGGGGGATTACATATAATTCTTATTTTAAGATCCTCCTTTCCTACCTCTTCCAGGCCTTCTCCAACAACGTCTCGACGCTGTGCCTCTGCCATTTGGCCCCTGGAACCCAGGACTTCCGGGTTCTCCAAAGAGCCTGGTGTTTCCCCGGCTCTTCTCTGGGCACCAAAATTCAGCAAGGCCAATGTCTTTTCCAGCAGTATAGGTGGTAAATCCGTTCTTTCCAGAACTTCAGATGGTGGTTCGGGTGTCGTCGGGGCGCCGGGGCTGAGGGATGTTTCTGTTGCCAAGGGTTCAGAACTCCATGGTGTATTCTGAGATGGAGTGGGACCCCTGGAGGAGGTGGAGGAGATGGTGGCCAGTGACTGCTTGTCGTCCTGGATCATCAAAGGTGCATTGGAACGTGGAAATGAATTGAGGGAGCTGCTGGAGTATGGAGTCAGAATGCTCCCAAAGCGGGGAGGCCCATGCCAGGGCTTTCCCTTCCAAACGAGATAAGATAAAAGTGATCTTTATCTCTTCATCTGGGAATAAGGAAGGCTGTAATGCAAACTGCATGTAACATTGGTTGATAAAACCCTGACAGAGACGAGAATCCCCATTGAAATGGGGAGGAGCTGGGAGGGCCAGCAGTACCCATGAGGGCGAAGAGGCAGAATAAGTGAGAGTCCCTGGGTTGGCCATGGCGGACTCTTTGAGTTGTGATCGTAGTCTGGTCAAGATGGTGAGACAGACAGTGAAATGCTAAGAGAAATTAGGGAAGCTAACCAAATTGGTAGTGCAGTAAATGGGAGACTTCAATTACCCTTCACTAAAAAGACGTCATGTAAATATGATTTTGCTTAATGTGCTATTTACTTACAGAGCCATCATAACACCTGCAGGCATACCAGCGTTTTTTGCTTTGAGGTCTTGCCACTTCAGGTCACGTTTAATCATTGGCTCTAGTCCTTTATTCTACTACTTATATTTTTAGGTTTTTGAATTTTTTCATAAAATTCTGTGTCGGGGTTAAATCTTCCTTGAAGTGACTCTAAATGTCAGAATTACAAATCAGTCCGACGCGCGTTTCGCATCGCTGCATCAGGGACTGAAACACACTCTGCTTCAGTTTTTTATGGATTTCCCCGTTACTCAGATTACTTGCTTGGCTATTATTTTTCTGCAAAGGACAAACAACTACTTGTTTGTAGTATACTTGGATTTTCAGAAGGCGTTTGACAAAGTTCCTCATGAGAGGCTTCTAGGAAAAGTAAAAAGTCATGGGATAGGTGGCAATGTCCTTTCGTGGATTACAAACTGGCTAAAAGACAGGAAACAGAGAGTAGGATTAAATGGACAATTTTCTCAGTGGAAGGGAGTGGGCAGTGGAGTGCCTCAGGGATCTGTATTGGGACCCTTACTTTTCAATATATTTATAAATGATCTGGAAAGAAATACGATGAGTGAGATAATTAAATTTGCAGAGGATACAAAATTGTTCAGAGTAGCTAAATCACAAGCAGATTGTGATAAATTGCAGGAAGACCTTGTGAGACTGGAAAATTGGGCATCAAAATGGCAGATGAGATTTAATGTGGATAAGTGCAAGGTGATGCATATAGGGAAAAATAACCCATGCTATACTTGCACAATGTTAGGTTCCATATTAGGTGCTACAACCCAAGAAAGAGATCTAGGCGTCATAGTGGATAACACATTGAAATTGTCGGTTCAGTGTGCTGCGGCAGTCAAAAAAGCAAACAGAATTTTGGGAATTATTAGAAAGGGAATGGTGAATAAAACGGAAAATGTCATAATGCCTCTGTATCGCTCCATGGTGAGACTACACCTTGAATACTGTGTACAATTCTGGTCGCCGCATCTCAAAAAAGATATAATTGCGATGGAGAAGGTACAGAGAAGGGCTACCAAAATGATAAGGGGACTGGAACAGCTCCCCTATGAGGAAAGACTAAAGAGGTTAGGACTTTTCAGCTTGGAAAAGAGATGGCTGAGGGAGGATATGATAGAGGTGTTTAAAATCATGAGAGGTCGAGAACGGGTAGATGTGAATCGGTTATTTACTCTTTCGGATAATAGAAAGACTAGGGGGCACTCCATGTAGTTAGCATGTGGCACATTTAAAACTAATCGGAGAAAGTTCTTTTTTACTCAGTGCACAATTAAACTCTGGAATTTGTTGCCAGAGGATGTGGTTAGTGCAGTTAGTATAGCTGTGTTTAAAAAAGGATTGGATAAGTTCTTGGAGGAGAGGTCCATTGCCTGCTATTAATTAAGTTGACTTAGAAAATAGCCACTGCTATTACTAGCAACGGTAACATGGAAAAGACTTCGTTTTTGGGTACTTGCCAGGTTCTTATGGCCTGGATTGGCCACTGTTGGAAAGAGGATGCTGGGCTTGATGGACCCTTGGTCTGACCCAGTATGGCATGTTCTTATGTTCTTATGTTCTCTCTACTGAGGTGGCCAATACTTCGAGGAATTGCTGCTGCTCCCGGACACATGTAGCCAGGCCTGGAATAGCCTGTAAGGCGGAGGACTTCGTCAAGTCCATGGCCTTTGCAACCTGTTGCGCTGGAGGTGGACACTTGGCCTGGCGCAGGATTGGTACAGCCCTCTGAGGGTTCCCAGAGGGCGCCTGCCACCCGGAGGCAGAGCACACAAGAAGACAGAGGCTAGCTGGAGCTTCACCAATAACAGTCCGGGGGCTCCGTGGGTTGAGCCCTTGGATTCCCGGACTGCCTGGGCTTAGGTGGGCCTCTGAGGGTCTCCCGGAGAGGTAGCAGAGAGGTGTGCCCACCAAGAGCAAAGGTGCATGGCCAGTGGAGAACAGATAAGCTAGACCGGAACAGAGAGTACCGGAGACCACTGGAACGGAACAGGAACTGAATGTCTTCCGGTCAGGATAGGCAGCGCCTAGTGGTCTAGCTAGTAGAAGGCCGCGGGTAGCATCAGAACAGGCAGGCCTGGTGGTCACAGGAGAAGCAAGGAGAGTATCCATTTGGAGCGCAAGGGTCAAAGCCAGGGTGTCTGTCCGAGGGTGGTCAGTCAAAGCATGGTCAGAAGCAAGCAGAGGTCAGTTCCAGGTATCAGTCTGAGTGTGGTCAGTAGCATGCAGAGGTCAGTTCCAGGCAGTGGAACTGCCTGGAACTGTAGAGTCTCAGTAGAGGCAGTCTCAGTAGAGGCAAGCCGAGGTCAGTACCGTGTATCAGTCCGAGAAGGTACAACCTGGGTAGCGGAATGTAGAACAGGAAACAGGAACAGACGCTGGAACACAGGAAGGACCACGGGAACACAGGAACGCAGGAGCACTGGAAGACACAAGAATGCAGGAACACTGGAATAAGCACTGGAACAAGGAACACAGGAACACTGGAACAAGCATAGGAACAAGGAACGCAGGAACACAGGACGGCAACTAGCTTCACACAAGTGTGACGACCCGTTTGCCAAGACGAGGAACTGAGGGAAGGCCCTCGCCTTATATAGGACGCTTACATGATGTCATCAGTAGGCATCTGGCCCGAGGTTCCTGCCCTGGGCCCTTTAAATGAAGGAGCGCCAGCCGCGCGCTCGCCTAGGGGCAAGGCCGAGGACACCGAGGACGCGGAGCCCCTGTGAGAGACCTGTGGACAGAGGCATTTGGGGTAGGCGCTGGGGACTCCAAGAGCTGGCTGCTGCTGCTAGGGAGGACAGAGCGGAGCCCATGGAGGGGAGCCCGAGGTGAGCAGGCCAGGTCGCAGCACCAGCGTGGCCGGGACGCGCAACATATAGCAGAATTAGAAAAGGTACAGAGAAGGGTGATCAAAATGATAAAGGGGAATGGAACAATTTCCCTAAGAAGAAAGGCTAAAGAGATTAGGACACTTCTGCTTGGAGAAGAGACAGCTGAGGGGGAGATATGATAGATGTCTATAAAATAATGAGTGGAATAGAAAGAGTAATCATTAATCAGTTCTTTACTGTTTTGAAAAGTACAAAGACCAGGGGACACACAATGAAAGTTACTGGGTAATATATTTAAAACAGGGTGGAGGAGAGGGAAGAACCTTGTGGGACCTCATGGGGGAGTGGGAAATGTTTTGATTCGCTGTTGTTTAGTCGCAATTTGTAGGATCTATTTGATAAGAATGGATTCAAACCATTTTATGGTTTTGTCACCTAGTCCAATTTTGGTTAGTTGGGTTAGTAGAGAATTGTAGTTGATGGTGTCGAAGGCAGCAGAGATGTCCAGCAATATTAAGAGGTAGGAGTGCCCGGCTTCGAGACCTCTCAGGGTGGTGTCTGTGAGGGATAGTAGTAGCGTTTTCACTGCTGAGTGATTTCCTGAATCCATGTGGGTGGGGTACAGGATTTTGTGAGTTTCCAGGTGTTCCGACAGTTGGTGAATGACAATTCTTTCCATGATCTTTGATATGAAGGATTGGTTGGAGACGGGTCTTTAGTTGGCTGGGTTGAAGGGATTTAGCTGTGGTTTTTTTAGATTGGGTTTTTATTATGATGCATTTGAGGGCTTCAGGAAAGAGGCCTTGTTCAAGGGATGTATTTATTATGTTGGCTATCAGTTTGG